>NC_053491.1:71227506-71540840 GCF_905171775.1 Rana temporaria | reverse complement strand
TCCCAAAAATGTGTCAAAATTGTCCGAAGTGTCCGCCATAATGTCGCAGTCACGAAAAAAATCGCTGATCGCCGCCATTAGTAGTAAAAAAATGTTTTTTATAAAAATGCAATAAAACTATCCCCTATTTTGTAAACACTATAAATTTAGCGCAAACCAACCGATAAATGCTTATTGCGATTTTTTTTTTTTTACCAAAAATAGGTAGAAGAATACATATCGGCCTAAACTGAGGAAAAAATATGTTTTTTATATATTTTGGGGGTATTTATTAGAGCAAAAATTAAAAAATATAAAAAAAAATTCAAAATTGTCGCTCTATTTTTGTTTATAGCGCAAAAAATAAAAACCGCAGAGGTGATCAAATACCACCAAAAGAAAGCTCTATTTGTGGGAAAAAAAGGCGCCAATTTTGTTTGGGAGCCACGTCGCACGACCGCGCAATTGTCTGTTAAAGCGACACAGTGCCGAATCGCAAAACCTGGCCGGGTCCTTTAGCTGCCTAAAGGTCCGGGTCTTAAGTGATTAAACGGTGCACGTTTAGGAGCGATTCATTTAACCTACAGGCAAGCTTTATTATAAGCCTATTATAACCATATAATTCATCCAGTGGAGAAGAGGAGCACATCCAATATTAAGGAATGGAAACTTCTAAGACCACACGAAAAAGGGGCTTTAAATGTGCCAATCAAATGAGGAAATAACAAAAAAACAAGCATATTCTATCACAGTAAAACAAAGTGTAGAGATCTCACAGCAGCATATTGTAATAAATCAAATGCTAAAAGGCTATAGAAACCTAGGGGTATAAAGTCTCTTCACATACCTTATTAATAATACTTTGCCATGGATCCAGTCTGCCTCACCAGTCTCTGAGGACTGAGGCAGCTGGATCTCCCTAAATATATCCCTAATTAGGGCAGATTAGCTGCAGCCCCCTGGTCCTCCGCATCCTGTCATAGGGGGGTCCCCATGTGGATGCACCCCGCCCACCCGACACACACGATCAGTATCATAAATGACATCCACAGAAGCGTTCTATCCTTTGCTTTTAACTATTTTCCAGACCTGATATTAGATTGTGTATATTTTCTGGGAGCATGAACTAGATGTGTAAGTTCTTCCTTTTGCTAGATACACCGGCTTGATTGGTTGGGGCCTCCTGTGTTTTACTGTCCCCCTCCATGAATGCTTTTCTAACCCCTTGTCCGCTTTCAGGACAGCTTTCCTTCCTAATTAAACATCTCAGTGATTGAAAACAAAGCAACACACAAGTGTGTCAGACAGTCATTGAGGTGACTGAAGTGAGAGTGTGTTGTCACCTCCAGAGCCCCTCTACTAACACACCAACACGCTTGGGTTTCCCAGGTGTGGTGCACTACAAGCCCCAGCATGCTCTACCTGCTCATGTGCATGTACAGCACAGGCTAGGGCCCAAGCCTCCATCTATGTTGAGTAAAGCTTCCCTCCCTTCCTCTCTTTTCTTGCCAGCCTCTGAGCACACTAAGGCAGAGCTCTGTGGGCTGTAATGTAATAGGAGGATTTTGATATAAGTGGGGGCTTTGATGTGCAGAGACCCCCTTACATCAGGATTCCCAGAGCACCCCTTACATCAGAGTTCCCCTTTACAATACAATCCACAGAGCTTCCCCTTAGGGCCCCTTTACACAGGGCAGACTCTGCCAAGTGGATCCACCTGCTCAACAGGGGATCTCTCCGCTGATCCTCACTGAGCAGGCTGATTACAGGTCTGTGTCTGTACCACTTTTGCAGATCAGACACAGCTCATTGTTCTCTATGGGCCGGTCTGACTGTCATCCAATCCGCTAGACGGATGGTGAATGGATCCCCATCCGTCTGTTTTCATTGGATTGGATGCAGGCAGGTGTAAATGGACACGTCTGTTTCCACCTGCCCCCAATACAAAATAATGAGTGGTGATCATCAGTGCCCTGATTACAGTATAGCAATATAGTGCCAGCAATCAGTGCCCACAAGTGCCACCAATCAGTGCCCAGTGTCAGTGCAGTTCATCAATGCCCATCACTGCTGTCGATCAATGCCCACCAGTGCTGCCTATTAGTGCCCATCAGTGCTGCCTATCAGTGCTTATAAGTGCCACCTAATCAGTGCCCATAAGTGCCGTTTTATCAGTGCCACCTCATCAATGCCCACCAGTTCAGCCTATCAGTGCCCATAAGTGCCGCCTCATCAGTGCACATCAGTGAAGGTGAAAAATTATTTGGTTACAAAATTTACTGACAAAAATTATCTTTCACATTTTTTGTTCTTTTTTTTTTTTTTTTTTTTTTAAAAAAAACAGCAGTGATTAAATGGCAACAAAAATAAAGCTCTATTTGTGTGAAGAAAATGATAAAAAAATTGGGGTACAGTGTAGCACGACCGCGCAATTGTTATTCAAAGTGCGACAGCGCTAAAAGCTGAAAAATTACCTGGACAGGAAGGGGGTGTAAATGCCCTGTAGGCAAGTGGTTAAATCAAAGTCCCCAGAGTTCTCCTTTATATCACAGTCTGCACCCCCCCCCCCCTTTTACAGTGTAAGGGAAACTGCGTATTCAGATGTAAAGCGAAACTCTGTGGACTCTAATGTAGAGAGGGAATTTTGTGATTAAATATAATACAATTAAAAATATGCACTGTCACTGTACTAATGACAGTGGTTGGGAAGGGGTTAAACATCTAGGGCGATCAAAGGGTTAACTGTGTTCCTAACCAGTGTTTTGGTGTACTGTATGTGCTGATTTTACTCAGGGAAGTGATGGATTTATTACTTGCTTTTGCAGGTACACAAACACCCATCCCTTATCCCCTGTCAGAACAGAGCTCTGCCTTGTTTACATAGGCAGAGCTCCATTCTGTGTCTCTGTCCAATGATTGGCGTGTGTCAGCGGACATCCAGGGCCCAAAACCCGCAGATCAGCTTCTGCTGTAAAGAATCCTAGCAGAAGCGGCCCGTGCATCCCCTGTAGGCGGAAGTGCAGAACCACGTGTGTATATGTGTGTATATATGTGTGTGTGTGTGTGTATATATATATATATATATATATATATATATATATATATATATATATACATATATATATATATATATATATACATATATATATATATATATATATATATATATATATATACATACATGATTCAGCACAGGAGGGTCGCCCTGTAGCAGTAAATCTGTTGTGGGGCGGTCAGTAAGTTGTTATTTTCTTTATATGTGAATGCTGCTGCTCTTCTCCAGAATCTTTGCAGCCACTGATGATAATTCTGGCCAAACATCCCTGCGCAATGAGCTACTCTCCAGAGGAAGCGCACCCCTCTGTAAACTGACCACGGTGTATCATTACTGCTGAGACCAGACATTGTGGTCAGTTTACACATCTCTGTCATCATCAGCCTGCTATCTGCTCTCCTCTCTGCTCCTTTGTCCCCCTCCCCTTCTTTGCCCCCCTCCCCTCTCTGTGTGAGCCGCCCCTCCCCCTGCTCTCATAACACTGACCTATATATGCCTTGAGATCATTGACAAGATTCTCCTGTGTAATTCTGGGCTGATTCCTCACCGTTCTCATGATCATTGAAACTCCACGAGGCGAGATCTTGCACAGAGCCCCACACCAAGGGAGATTGTCAGTTATTTGTGTTTCTTCCATTTGCGAATAATCCAACCCAACTGTTGTCACCCTCTCACCAAGCTGCTTGGCGATGGTCTTGTAGCCCATTCCAGCTTTGTGTAGGTCTACAATCTTGTCCCCGACATCCTTGGACAGCTCTTTGGTCTTGGCAATCGTGGAGAGATTGGAATCTGATTGATTGATTGCTTCTGTGGACAGGTGTCTTTTATACAGGTAACAAGCTGAGATTAGCAGCACTCACTTTAAGGCCTAATTCACACCTATACAGGTTGCAGTTTACATATTGCAGGAGAATTTTCTGTTTTTCAATACACGCTTTTGATCCATTGAAGTCTATGGAACCAAAAACCAGAAACAAGTCCCTGACCCTTTCCATAAAATTCACAGATGTGAACTACATCCATAGGAAACCATGTTAAATGGACTGTAGTGTGTTTTTGCGAAACTGAAAACGCACAAAAAAAAATGCATAGGCGTGAACCAGGCCTAAGAGAGTGCTGCTATAATCTCAGCTCATTACCAGTATAGAAGACACATGGGAGACAGAAATCTCGCTGATTGGTAGGGGATCAAATACTTATTTCATAATGCAAATCAATGTATAACATTTTTGAAATGCGTTTTTCTGGATATTTTTGTTGTAATTCTGTCTCTCACTGTTAAAAGAAACCTCCCATCAAAATTATAGACTGATCTTTTCTTTGTCAGTGGGCAAACGTGCAAAATCAGCAGGAGATAAAATACTTTTTTTTCTCACTGTATATCATAACTAATTCAGAGAATAACAACATCTAAAAAAGGTTTACATCCCATTCACACTTGTACGACTTTTTATACGGCTTTGGACATCAAGGTCGCATGACAAGTTGTACCCCATGTTTTCCACTGATAACCATTCATATATGTGTGACTTAGTCATAGTGACTTCAAAGTAGTTCATGACGTCAAAGTAGTCCGCCTTTCATGCAACTTGATCGCCGTAGACTTCAATGTTAACTCCCAAAAGTGGCATGAAAGTTGTACCTGAATGTGTTGTTACATGCAACAGTGGGACAACATATCACATACAAGTCGCACCTATCCAAAGTTGCATCAAAGTTGCACTCCAAAGTCACCAGCTTTTGGAGTAATACAAGTGTGAGTTGAGCCTTAGTCTAAAGGCTTATATAACCAGAATCCTTTATGTCACTATTGAAGAATGATGTTAATTTTTAACGTTACATTCTTTACTGTACTGCAGCTCAAACAGCTAGTTTTCTTTTTACCCAATAATTGGGCATATGTAGTTCTCCCTGAGGGTTATATAATGATTGCATCACATGGTTTAAATATAATTTTTGAATAAAAAAAAAAAAGACTTTTTTTTTTTACTTTATTTTTTTTATTTTTTATTATAGAGCTTGCATCCAAAATGGAATGAGGAAATATTACTCAGAGTAAGTAGTGTATTTATTGTTTATTTTTAAAACGCTGCTTCTGTAGTCCTTTTTTCACTTTTGTCATCTTTTGGATATTCTCTTATTTGGCTATACAAGAAGAGATCTGTTTAGAATCTGAATAGAAATGAACTGTAGAATCCTTTAGTGATCCTCCCTTCACCAACATGCACGTCCTTTATCTGTTGTGCATTTAGTGATCATCTGCTTATATCCTTTTAGCTAAAAAAAAAAAAAAAAGGACCACAGTACTGAACATTAAAGTGTATCTAAACCACCCTTTTCCAACCGGGTGCCATCAGAGGTTGCCAGGGGTTCCAATGGCGTTTTGTTTTAGAAGGACATTTAAAGATCAGACCAAGCTCAATAAAGACACTAAAGTGTTTTACCAAATCCTAAGCTCTCCGCCTCCTCCTACAGTTCAGTACTGTGAAGTGCAGTAAAGGTACAGTACTGCAATTTTTTTTAATTGGCCGCGTATGTATGTACATTATGTATGTGATCTTCTATGAGATTAGGTGTGTGTCTATGTATATTAACATGCATGTTGATTTTAATCTCGTTCCCTAATCCCATACAATCAGAACTGCCGCTCCTCTGAAAAGCGATCCATGCATTTGACAGTGTGAAGAGGCAATATGTCGCCTCCTCAATTCCTGTTTTAATCCCTTAAATGCAGCACCACAATGCCTCAACCACGTGCAATGCACATGGTTGCAAAGCGGCCCCATTCATCTGGGGGTATACTTCCTGCCACTGACACAATATGTATATGACCCTGGCTGCTACCGCTGCAGCTAAAGCGGGAGCAGTTGGGGTTGTAAAAATGCAGATTTGCATCATGGCTTTACCATCTCCCAGCCTCATGTGTGAACGTGCCTTAGTTCACATCTGTGCGGTTGCGTGTAGGTCAGGCCATTAATTTCCAAGGGCTGTCCTATCCGCAGAAATGCAGGAAAAGAAGTCCCAGACCCTTTTTTTTTTTAAAAAGGCGCACTGATTTGGCACATGACACGTTTGCCAATGCTTGAGACTAGCGTTAAGCATTATCGAGAGCCTAGCACGTCTACTAAATATCAGCACGTTTGTCTGCATGTCAGGAATGTGTGTGATTTTATGCACGTTCCCGACACGCAGTAATGTGAAACAAGCCTTAGACTGGGGTGCTTCGAGACTGAAAATCATTTTCAAGAGCGCCCTGACTGAAAAAAAGGTTGAAAAACACTCATCTATATCTAAGAAGAACATTTTTATATTCTTAATCGTTCATCAAGAGACACAGGACCAGTAGAATTTAGGAACATTGGGTTGTACTGCTGCCTAGAAGGATTTGGACACTTGCAATCAAAAAAGCCATTGATCAACTAAGTTTAACACTCCCCATTCCCATGATGCTTTCGTTTTTGTCCAGACATGGAGCACGTTACAAACAGCGGAAGCATAGAAGCTGTTGTGAGGGTGATCCTATGGAGAATAGGGGACCCATCAGCTAAAATACAGATAACAGACTTGTTCAATTATACATTGAACCAATATGATTGTATCTCAGGCACTACCACCAGATGTGAAGCATAGTCTCTTTCTTGTTTGTACATCTCCAGTAACGATCAGTTGTATGTGGGGAAATGTGTATTCAATAAGGAGAGAGAGTCCTTTTATATACGTTGTAGCCATGGTATTGCATTTTGACATTCAGGGAGCCCTTATGGATTGTAGAATGATCCCACTCGTCAGATGATGAGTTGAGGCTTAGATCTATGCCCAAGTAAGGTTAGGTGGGAAAGGCTCATTCTTGGGTGGCATTTTTCCAAAGGAAGGAGCTAAACACATTTTTTTTATCGGGGCAAAAAAAAGCAGATGGTAGTTTTATTGGGATGCCTTGCATAACATACAAAAGGCATGGAAGGATGTTAATCTTAAGGCTTATTTACCTTTCCAAACCACAAAAGGTTGCAATGGGTTTTAGGCTCCTGATGGAGATCATTGAGAAGGAGAAAGGGTATAGAGCTACGAAAGAGAAGCTGGCAAGTTTCACAGTTTTTTTTGTAATTTTTCCCATGAATGTACGTACACATACAAATCTGAGTACACCCCTCACATTTTTGTAAATATTTTATTACATCTTTTTATGTGACAACACTGAAAAAATGGGTATACAGCTTGTATAACGGTGTAAATTTGCTGTCCCTTCAAAATAACTTACCACACACCCATTAATGTCTAAACAACTGGCAAAAAAGGTAGTATTTTCCAAATAGAAAATTACCAAATTGGGCCCAAAGTGTCAATATTTTGTGTGGTCACCATCATTTTTCAGTGCTGCCTTAACCCTCTTGGGCATGGAGTTCACCAGAGCTTCACAGGTTGCCACTGGAGTCCTCGTCCTCTTCCACTCCTTTATGACAACATGGAGCTGGTGGATGTTACCGACCTTGCGCTCATTCACCTTTCTTTTGAGGATGCCCCACAGATGCTCAATAGGGTTTAGGTCTGGAGACATACTTGGCCAGTCCATCACCTTTACCCCAGCTTCTTTAGCAAGACGGTGGTCACCTTGGAGGTCTGTTTGGGGTTGTTATGTTGGAATACTGCCCTGTGGCGCAGTCTCCAAAAGGAGGGGATCATGCTCTGCTTCAGTATGTCACAGTGCATGTTGGCATTCATGGTTCCCTCAATGAACTGTAGCTCTCCAGTGTCGGCAGCACTCATGCAGCCATAGACAATGACACTCCCACCACCATGTTTGACTGTAGGCAAGACACACTTGTCTTTGTATGCCTCACATGGTTGCTGCCACACATGCTTGACATGATCTGAACCAAATACGTTTATCTTGGTCTCATCAGGCCACAGGACATGGTTCCAGCAATGTCCTTACTCTGCTTGTCTTCAGGGCTTTCTTGTGCCTCATCTTTAGAAGAGGATTCCTTCTGAGACGACAGCCATGCTGACCAATTTGATGCAGTGTGCGGCAAGCACAAACAGGGAACACATTTTAGCCCTTGGATCGCCCCTAATGTTAACCCCTTCCCTGCCAGTGTCATTTATACAGTGACATAGTATTTTTTTTTTTTAGCACTGATCAGGGCCTTTATGATCTTCATGTAGCCTAGGCCATCCTTATGTAGAGCAACAATTATGTTTTTCAGATCTTCAGAGAGTTCTTTGTCATGAGGTGCCATGTTGAACTTCCAGTGGCCAGTATGATAGAGTGAGAGTGATAAAACAAAATTTAACACCTGCTCCCCTTTCCCACCTGAGACCTTGTAACACTAACAAATCGCATGACACCGGGGAGAGGGAAAATGGCAAATTGGGCCCAATTTGGAAATTTTCACTTAGGGGTGTACTCATTTTTGTTGCGAATGGCTTAGACATTCATGGCATTTTTCACTTGGGGTGTACTCATTTTTGTTGCGAATGGCTTAGACATTCATGACATTTTGCGGGGACAGCAAATTTACACTGTTATACAAGCTGTATACTCACTACTAATTTCTTCAGTGTTGTAACATGAAAAGATATAATAAAATATTTACAAAAATGTGAGGGGGGTACTCACTTTTGTGAGATACTGTATATCAGCTGAGGGATGTTAACCTAGTTCTCCCCACTTTTCAAAAAACTCTATCAGAGATATTCCATTGTTCACTCTTCATCATAAAGTATCTTTCTTCATTGCCACCACTTCTGCTAGGTGAGTGTCCAAGCCTTGTTGTGGAATTGTCTCAAGGCCCAGAGCTTCAATTTCTTCTGCCTGTGGTCTTTACCTTACTTTAACCAGGACATTGTTCTGCCATCTCTGTTATGTTCCAGTTCATCCTAAGTAGACATTGCTTGGATGAATTCTAGATTGTAAGCTCTAACGAGCAGGGCCCTCTGATACCTCCTGTATTGAATTGTATTGTGACTGTACTGTCTTCCCTGATGTAAAGCGCTGCGTAACTGTTGGCGCTATATAAATCCTGTATAATAATAATAATGTGGTTAGAGCTGTTCATGCCTTCCTCTTAACTGTGTCTTCTCTCAAACTGATATACTCTTGTCATTCCAAAAGGTCCCTGCAAGGTTTGGCCTGCTTCCTGTTTTACAATTGTTTGGTATCTCAGGCAAATCCTTGTTCAATTTTACAGGCTTAAGGATAAGGTTCCACCCTTTCCATTTAAAGCGAACATTGCTACATCTACCATGCCTTGCAAAAGTATTCACCCCCCTTGGCCTTTTACCTTACATTAATTCAATGTTTTTTTAATCTGAATTATATGTGATGGATCAGAACACAATAGTCTAAGTTGGTGAAGTAAAATTATAAAAATATATACATAAAACAATTTTTCAGAAATAAAAAAACTGATAATTGCCATGTGCGTATGTATGAAGCCCATAAAAAGCTCTGGTGCAACCAATTACCTTCAGAAGTCACATAATTAGTGAAATGATGTCCACCTGTGTGCAATCTAAGTGTCAGATGATCTGTCATTACATATACACACCTTTTTGAAAGGCCCCAGAGGCTGCAACGCCTAAGCAAGAGGCACCACTAACCAAACACTGCCATGAAGACCAAGGAACTCTCCAAACAAGTAAGGGACAATTTTGTTGAGAAGATCAAGTCTGGGTTATCAAAATCAAAATCTTTGATGATCCCTAGTAGCACCATCAATCTATCATAACCAAATTGAA
The DNA here is from genome assembly GCF_905171775.1 of Rana temporaria. NCBI lineage: Eukaryota > Metazoa > Chordata > Amphibia > Anura > Ranidae > Rana > Rana temporaria. Next base: position 71,531,068 of record NC_053491.1, on the reverse strand, counting down.
AGAATATGGCACAACAGCCAACCTTCCAAGAGATGGGGGGATACCAAAGCTCATGGACCGTGCGAGGAGGGCATTAATCAGAGAGGAAGCACAGAGACCCAAGGTAACCCTGGAGGAGCTGCAGAGTTCCACAGCAGAGACTGGAGTATCTGTACATAGAACGGCAATAAGCCGTACGCTCCATAAAGTTGGGCTTTATGGCAAAGTGGCCAAAAGAAAGCCAAAAAAACTAAATGGCACATTTTGAGTTTGCGAAAAGGCATGTGGGAGACTCCCAAAATGTATAGAGGAAGGTTCTCTGGTGTGATGAGACTAAAATTGAACTTTTTGGCCATCAAAGAAAATGTCTGGCACAAACCCAACACATCACATCATCCAAAGAACACCATACCCATTTTCAGCAGTCAGAACTGGGAAACTGGTCAGAGTTGAGGGAAAGATGGATGGTGCTAAATACAGGGATATTCTTGAGCAAAACCTGTACAACTCTGTGTGTGATTTGAGGCCACGACAGAGGTTCACCTTCCAGCAGGACAATGACCCCAAACACAATGCTAAAGCAACACTTGAGTGGTTTAAGGGAAAACATGTAATTGTATTGGAATGGCCTAGTCAAAGTCCAGACCTCAATCCAATAGAAAATATGTGGTCAGACTTAAAGATTGCTGTTCACAAGCGCAAACCATCGAACTTGAATGAGCTGGAGCAGTTTTGCAAGGAGGAATTGGCAAAAATCCCAATGGTAAGATGTGTCAAGCTCATATAGAGACTTATCCAAAACGACTTGGAGCTGTGATCTGCAAAAGGTGGCTCTACAAAGTATTGACTTTAAGGGGGTGAATAGTTATGCTCATTGACTTTTTCTGTTATTTTGTCCTATTTGTCGTTTGCTTCACAATAAAAAAAACAAAACAATGCACTCCTCTGTTGTGGGCACTCTTGGACACTTTTATGTTAATTTATGTATGAGAAAAAAACACTCTCTGACAATCTGAGAAATGTATGTTTGACCTCCAGAACAAAGCTCCAGGTTTTAGAAACTAGAGTGGTGCAAAGACGATTAGCTATTTATTATTATTAATTGCTCCATGTGGATGTTGTTATAGCTGACAATAAATATCCCCTTCTTGACTTTGCTGAGGTTGAAAAGTGTTTGTTTTTGAAGCATACATGAGAAATCCTCCAAGTACCGTATATACTTTTATAAATTGAGTTATCAACTAATCCTGGATAAACTATTTGCTTTATTCATGATCACGCTTCTATTCCACCAGCACATCACAAACTTGGCTTCTGGAATTTCAGACACTTATTCCTTTATTGTGAGAAAAACTAATTTAATCTCTGAACAGCCTGAAATAAATGGTTGAAATAGAGGATGTCTCAATCCATTAAAATGTATTGTCCCTCAACTATTAACAATGTTTTCCTGTCCAGGAACAACAGAGATTATTACACCATCCAGGACTTGCATGGCAACTTCAAAATCTGGTTTATGCTCCAATCTGCTGACTTGATTGTTTACAGACACTTTCCAACACGTTGCAAAATGTGTTAGCGCACTAAGAAGCACTGCTGATGTTTGATATCAATTGTAGTTGCCTGGTTTGAATGTCTACCCATTTTAATTATTGTAAGCAATGCCTGAATTGGTTGTATTGCTTGTGATACTTAAGCCCAACTCTGGGCAAAATTATTTTTTTCCATGCAATGAGAACTGTTAATTTTTGTCTAGAGGATTGGAGAACAGAGATACACTTGCCTAATCCTCTGATCCTTCCCACATATGACTGGTCCCTGTGGCTTCTGCTCCCCCCCTGCCATAGTCTGTCGGTATGTCATCATATGCACACAGGGCTGGACTGGGACAAAAATTTGGCCCTGGACTTCATCCAGACTGGCCCACTTTGACAGGTCTCTCCCACAGCAGCCGGACAACTCCCGTACCCCCCCCCCCCCCCGGCCACCCAAGCCCCCTCTCCCCTTCAATAGCCACTAGCAATTTTACTTTATTAGAGTAGAACGGCTGGTACTGGTACTCTTATAGGCAGTACCAGCGGGGAAGCTAGACATTATTTCTCCCAGGGCAAAGAATCAGTTTGGTGCCCCCCTTATGGGACAAGATTAGGCAGAAGTGAGAAACTCCCAGGCCGCTGTCACTGAAGCCGGCCCACTGAGCCATCGGCCCACCGGGAAACTCCCTGTAGTCCCAATGGCCAGTCCATCCCTGTATGCACATAGATCCACTCTGGACATGAGGACGTCAGAAGCAGTCTATTGCTGGATCGCGGGGGAGCGTTGTTTACTGGTGGAGCAGAGGATCGTGTGAGTATAGAGCTTTCTCCTCTACATCTGGACAAACCGCGCCACTGCATATGAACATTTTTTTTTTTTTTTTTTTACCCAGAGTTGGACTTAAAGCGGAGGTCCACCCTAAAAAAAAAAAAAAAAATGCCAAAAAGGTTACAAAAAATTTGAATAAAATAATAAAAAATTGTTATACTTACCAGAAGTGGCTGTTACTAGGCAGATCGTCCTAATCTGAAACTTCCTCATCCACGGTGGTCTTCATTCTTCTCCTCCTCTTGCTGCCTCCTGGGAAATGGGGAGCGATGTCTTCTGGGACCTTGTGTGTCTCCCAGATGACATCCGCCCATTCACATAGTGCTGCGCGACTCGCGCATGCGCAGTAGGGAACCGGGAAGTGAAGCCGCAACGCTTCACTTCCTGATTCCCTCACGAGGATGGCGGCGGGGCAGCCGAGACCTAAGCGATTGCTCGGCTTCGTCTGCCGACATCGCAGGCACCCTGGACACAGGTAAGTGTATTTATTAAAAGTCATCAGCTACAGTGTTTGTAGCGCTTTAAGAGTATAACTAAGGACCAAACTTTTTAGAGAGGGATTAGAGCCCCTGTCAGAGTTTATTGCTGTCTGTGCCCCTTTTAGCGAGATTCACCTTTTCTATTTGTCATGTTTACCCTTTTTATCAAAAATGAAAGTAAAAGAAAATCCCAAATTTTGGGTTGTTCCTGGAAGAGTAAGAGAGGGGAAATCTTTCAATGGGGACACTAGTTTTGGTGATACACCTGGATTCCCTTACTTTAAAAACATTTCCTCTCACTTCCTGTTTTGGATATGGGACAGGAAGTGAAGAGAAATCTCCCCAATGTGAAACAGATGGCAAAAAAAAAAAAAAAAAAATTCTGATGGGTTATAATCCTCCCCTAATCCCCGTACACACGATCAGAAAAAGAGGAATAGGGCCTTTTCGATGGTGTCTGTGGGAGGAAGAGTGACAGATCGCTGGTGTCAGGGGGAGAAATCATGTCCATCTTTAGTGTCAGTGGAACACATACGGTCAGTGTTCATCCGATCCCCCCCCATAGGGGGGAGCGGAGAAAAGACAGGGCGGTCCCTGCACAGCTCAGCGGGGATCAACGGAGCAAGTGGAGGTGCACGGGGCGGATCATTACTGATCCGCCCCTTGTGAAAGAGGCCTTAAGGCTGTAATTAAAGCAAAAAGTGGTGAAACAAAATACTGACACAAGGGAGTGATCCTTTTTCCAACTCAGTGATTTCTATTTTTGCATTATTTTCCGACATGTTACTGTTATATCTTTCACTTGGATGTTATAAGTTGTGCCGAGTTAAATGCAACTAGATAAAATTAAAACTGGGTCTGTCTTCATTTCAGGCTGAAAAGCAACAACATCTGATAATTTTGAAGGGGGGTGATTCTTTTCTATACCCACTGTATACCCATTACTTATTGTCCTCCATCTCAGCTAACATGGCGATATGGCAGAGATCTTAGATTAGTTTATCTAATGTGAATAGTGCTAAGAAAAGTCAACAATATAAAAGTAAACAAGTTGTAGCAGGCAGTGCACTCAACCTAGAAGCTGTTCTCTCTGTTGAAACCTTCAGTGAATTGCTTAACTGTAAAAAAAACTGCACTAAATTTTACAAAATATATATTCAACTTGTAGGCGTGCGTGTGTCTAATCTTTTGCATCTTTTTATAATTCTGAATGTTTTTATAACATTTTGTGGTGTAATAAATCCTGTGCACACACCTTATTTTCTTTTCCAGGTGTATCCAAAAAAACACAGACTACTCTTTGAAGTATTTGATGAAAACCGTTTGGTATGCCTTTTTATGATTTCCTATTATAGAGTTGTTTTGACTATGTGCTTACTGTTTAAACCCCCAAGTGTTTTCCATAATCATGTGTGCTCTTATGTGGCGGATTTAAGAAAATATATTAATATTCACTGCTGACGTTTTTTTTTCCCCAATCAGGCAAAAATGTAAGTTTATGCACTGCATATCTGTCTTATGATCTATCCATAGGGAAGTCTATAGCTGGCCAAACACTTAGATATCTTTCATTTAGCTGGTAGCTAGCAGAATACCCAAACTTTGGCTGCATCTGACCGATGTAGCCCTTGTTGGGCTGAACGTATTGCAGCAGAGTCCTTCAACAAAAATTAATATAACAATAGACTTTTGCCAAATGGAGCAGCGCCATCCTCTGAGCAAAACTTGGTTAGTGTATGGCCAGCTTAAAGTGGTTGTAAAGACTGAAGGTTTTTTACCTTCATGCATTTTCAGCATTAGGGTAAAAAACCTTCAGTGTGCAACGTGCCCGCTCAGCCCCCTCTAATATTTACCTAAGCCCGATCTTGATCTAGAGATGTGCACGAGAGTAACATCTTTCCTGGGTGGGTCTCTACATCCTCATTGGCTGAGTTGCCGCAGCAGGAGCCATTGGCTCCCGCTGCTGTCAGTCACAGCCAGTGAGTGAGGAGCAGGGGTGGGGCTGAAACCTTCAGCGTGCATCTCCCTCTCAGCCCCCTCTAATACTTACCTAAGCCTGATCTCGATTCAGTGATGTGTGTCACTCTGCTGTCAATCACAGCCACTGAGTAGGGGCGGGGCTGAGCCATACTCTCTGTCTCTTAAAGTGTTTTACCCCTGTATTTCAAATTTCTGATATGTGCCCTGCTGTACCATGTATGAGAAAGTATCCTGTTCTCTTTGTAGTGCTTCCTTTTGTGTGAAATCCCTGGTGTTCCTTCCAGTCCCTCTGCTTTCCTGTTAAAAACTGACCACACTAGGCAGGGGAGCACACAGTGGTCAGTTCTCTAGCTGTGCTGGGAACTCGGCCTGCTCTCTCCAATGATCAGACTTGTCCTGACATGCCCCCACCGCACAGCCATTCACTGAGAAGATCAGTGTATTGCTGTTTCTCCTCCCCCCAGCTCTTATGCAGCTGAGAACAGAGGGAATGTAATCACTTATAACAAAGGGAAAAAAGTTATTTATAATGTTTGGTCTTTTTTTTTATATATCTATATTAAAATGTTTGCCTTTCATTCAATTTTAAACTGAATGGGTTGTTTTACAAGGTGATCGTTTACAATCACTTTAAGGACACAGAAATCCGGCTCAGGAGCAAGCCCACACAAGTGTCCTCATAGCAAGCGGGTTGGTTGGTTTAAAGTTCACCATACATGTTGCAATATGCCCCCAAAATCTTTGCAGTCAATATACCAAAACAGTGATATATGAGGGCTGGCCTAATCTATCCAATCAGGCAGGTTCTTGCACTGCATACTTGTTGATAGATCTAAAGAAGATTGTACAATGATTTTGCAGTGTGGGGATTAGATCAACGATCATTTTTTGCAGAAAAGTTTTCAGGTCATTATTTTTAACATTTTCAGGGATGCCACGGAATTTAATATTATTTCTCCTAGACCTATCTTCGAGATCTGAGACTTTAAGTTTTAGTTTCCTGACTTCTTCCTCAAGCGCAAAGTGGTCATCAACCAGCTCATTATGGGCGTCAGTGAAGTCGGTCATTTTGTTTTTAATATAGTCAACTCTTTCACCCAGGTCTTCTATTTCTACTTTAGATTTTTGCATAAATGCTCTCATATCATGCTGGATTGCACCATGTAAGGATTTGAGCATCTCTTTCATATCAGTGTCAAGCATTGCTTTACCAGAGGTGGGGAAAGAATCAAGTTTTTCCTCATAGGGGTTAATTCCAGTCTCAGAATCACAGTCAATCTCAATGTCACTTTATCCACAGCTGACACTCTCCTCTTTTGTTTAGCTGGGCTAGTGAAATCTGATTCAAAATCATCCTGATTCTCCTCTTCAGGCTGCTGCAGCTTCAGTGTTTGTGTCCCTCTCCTCACAGCGCTGCCTGACGGTTTGCCTGTGTGTGTGTGAGGGAGGAGGGACCCGCGCCATTTTGTTTCCCAGGGGATTCGGCCGGGCTGACAAACAACCCCAATTTGCGGGGTTTCTTGCGGGGGTTTCGTTTCTCCATACCGCCGGTCGTGATCCCCGTTCTCTCCGGTTTTATAATCTGTCCTCGGGCGCTCTATCCGTCGCCATTAGTCTCTGTAGGGAGTCAGTCTAGCACGGAGCTCTAGCAATGAGCGTCCATGCAGATTCGCCGCCGGCCACGCCCTGTACAATGATTTTGGAACATGTGTGCGGTGAACTTCGTGTTACTAAACTCAGTAATATGAAAATAGTTAATCTGCCCCCTCCCCCCACAGTGCCCACAGCAATCCTCTTTTTACATTAAAATACTACCACTATATATCTTTTTGGCTGTTCTGTATACCATGGTCACATGATAAACTGCAGGGTCTGCCTGAGTGCTGAGCGTTCAGGTAGGAGGAGATTTACACTATAGCCGGTGTCCCTCATGCTGTTATGGGAGGCAGATTCCCCATCAATCAAGATGTGACATCCCACCAACTGTGTTCTTTTTTTTGTTACTGGGCGTGGAGAAGGGAGGGACTGGGCTGTCATTTAGGATCTGTATACATGCCCACATGTGTGATGTCAATATCATGTGACATGGCTATCTCTGATCAACAAGGAAATGTTCTCTCCAGCAATAGAGACCAAACTGAGCGTGTGCAGCAGTACTACCATCACTTTGTCTTATCTGGCCTTGCCAAGAGAGTCCCTGCAGAAGGGGGATGATCTGTGCATATAGGATCAAAGGGTCTTTTTACACAACACAGTGGATTAACCCCTTAACTTCCACAGTGAGTATAACAAGCATGCTATGCTGCACATACAGACAGATTTTACTGCTGTGGGTTTAGTAACACTTTTAATGGCTAAATTCACCTTTTGAATAAAATGGACTGCAGCATGCGAAAATGTTGCTTAATGTAATACTATACCTGTAGCACCCAGCACATGTTGAGCGCCTGCCACCTAGCATCACAGGAGTGAGCACTTCGCGTTCAAAGGCAGTGCATGTGCAGTGCACTCTCCCTGATGCAGCAGTGCTGAGCATTGGGACTATGTTTTATGTTGAACCAATTTTAAGAGTGTGACACGCTCATATTTCTCTGTCCCCCCACCCTCAAATTGTGAACATCTACCCCAACTCACTAGACTTCTCCTTGGAGTGTCTTGTTGATTTTTTTTTCTTTACACACAGCTGTGCATGACTGTTCCCGCACAGCCATGTCATCCATTCACACACCCATTCACAGGGATCTGTGAATGGAAAGACTACAAGTCCCATCTTTCACTGTGGCAGAGTGAATTGAGCTGGCAATGAAACACAAGTGTGGTGACGTCACCCACCGCACATGTAGTCCATTCTGCACTTCCTCCATCCCTCATAACAGAAGGACTGTACCTCCATGTGGACTTGGGGCTGGAATGTTAACAATGAAGGATCCTGTGCAAAAAAATGCACCTTTTTTAAATGATATGGTTATAAACTGAAATCCCCAAAGCAATATATTTTTTTCAGATTCATATAAAAATTATGCTATACTTACCTGCACTGTGCAGTCGTATTGCACAGAGAAGTCCCGATCTTCCTCTTCTGGAGTCTCCTGCGCTGTCCATGTATCCTCTTCTCTGAGTGCTCCCCCACTGGGCTGTGTGTATCCATAGACACAGAAAACACGGCTTGGCCCCTCCTTAATGGCTCCCTCTGCTCTCAGTGAACCATGTCATATCCAGAAATACAGAGAATGCATTAAAGTGGTTGTTAAGCCACTCTTACATCTTTATAGCCATGCTTTCTCCTAAGCCTGTGTGCCCTTGTGTGTGTGATTTATAAAAAATATATATCGGTATGTGACTGATTTCTGAGCACCACTCAGCGCTCACATGACTGGCGGCCTCTCTCCTCTCTCGATCTGACGGCTGCAGCGAGCGGGACCGCTGACATACCGGTAATTCGGGAGCAGTGTTAACTTTGGCAGCAAATTTCGATTTAGTTTTAGTCTTGGGACTAAAATGGCATTTTAGTTTTAGTCCCATTTTAGTCTTCTGCAATTGTTTTAGTCATATTTAGTCGACTAAATCTCCAGTACATTTTAGTCGTCTAAAATCGAATGGGTGTAATTAAATTGTAATGCATTAGTTAAAGCGGTGGTTCACCCTTATCGACAACTTTCCATCATTAAATTAGGCATAGTAGCGCGAGCTACAGTATGCCTGTATTTATTTTTTTAGTCCGGTACTCACTGTGCAATCCTAGCGAGACGATTTCGACTCCCTGCGGGGAATGGGCGTTCCTATCCAGAGGGAGCATGATTGACGGCTGGCTATGGCACGTCACGCTCCCCGAAGATAGCCGGAGTAGGTCTCGGCTCTTCACGGCGCCTGCGCACAGACTATGCGCAGGCGCCGTGAAGCGCCAAGTCCTATTTCGGCTATTTGTGGAGAAGCGTGATGCGCCATAGCCGGCCGTCAATCATGCTGCCTCTGGATAGGAACGCCCAGGAGTCGGAATCGTCTCGCTAGGATTGCACAGTGAGTACCGGACTAAAAAAATAAATACAGGCATACTGTAGCTCGCGCTACTATGCCTCATTGTATGCTAGAGGAAAAAAAATATATATTGTTTTTATTAATAGGGTGAACCCCCGCTTTAACATTTCTCTACAGTTTCCAAACTCATTATATACTGCTGGGGGGAAAAATCAAATATGTTATTTATGGTATTGAGGTATGAACATGCACTACAGACCAGTGTTGATTTTGAAGTCAAATTTAAATTTAGTTTTCATCTTAGTCTTTTGGCTAAAATTACATTTTAGTTTTAGTCGTATTTTAGTCATCTCAGTTGTTTTAGTTGTATTTTAGTCAACTAAAGTAGTATACATTTAGTCGACTAAAATGTTTTCGTCGACGAAATTAACACTGTTCGGTAGTGAAGAAGGAGAGAGCCGGCCGGTCACGTGAGCGCCGAGTGGCACTCAGAAATCGGTTATATACTGCATTTTTATTATAAATCACACACACAAGGGCACACAGGATTAGGAGATGGCACTGATAGTATAAAGATGTAGATGTTATTCCAGCAGCGGAAGGGGGGCACTGTCAGTAGCTGACAGGCAGAGAGGGGAGGGGGTAGAGGAGAAACTGCGTATGACGGATGCCCTTAAACTGGCAGGGCACAGCAGCCATGATATACCGTGGTCAGTTTACAGGAGGGAGGGTATAGCCAGACAGGATCAACTGGGTATTCCAGGTTATAGAGAGGGCCAAATTACACAGCACAAACACTGTGCTGAATAACATGCTTTAAAGTGACAGGATCCATTTTTTTATTTTTTTAGTTTAACAAACGCTTTAAAGTAAAACACCCCCTAGGATGACGTGGTGCACGTGAGGCACGCACGCCGAGGGAGGAGCAGCCCGCGCCACGGACCGGACCTGACCTGTCCCGCTCACGGGGGATGGACGAAGCCGGAAGACCCGAGGACGCATCAGCGGCGGCGGCCACGACGCAGAGTGGGAGTCTGCTGAGCCGCTAGACCGCCGACCGTCCGAACCGCTCTCCCCCGCTGCCCAGCTGAGACCCCCCCCTCTCTCCTGTCCCCTCGGTTCCCTCGAGGGAGACGCCGGAACGAGCGGTGTAGGGAGGAGGGAGCAGGAGTTGTAAATGGAGGTGGGCGCTCCTGGTCCTTGGCCCCCCTGCTGACCTCAACGCTTCTCCCGGCTGCCATAAGCCCTGATCAGCACTCAGGTAATACCTTTCCTTTAGCATTTAATGCATCGCAGATGTAGCCTGAAATAGGCAAACTGAGTAAGAGGTCAACCTTGAAACCGAGGGATCGGTAAGATCTGCAGTATATTACAGCATATCACCCCTTTTTTGTTCCTCATACCAGAATGCCATATGTGACTGTAAGAATATAGAATAAGCCTTTAATTACTCAAGTATTAAGTCGATAACTGTTTGAGCTAAGTTACAACTTTTTTCTACATGAATTTCTCTGTCATATCAATGGACAGCTGACTACAGGGAATCCTGCTACAATTTTTGACGGTCCTGCACAGTGAAGGGTGGTATTGCCAGGTGAAATATACCTGGGGATTTGTTGTCTGACCCCCCCTCAAGTTTCTTATGCGCAGTCTAAATCAGCGAGGCATTTATTCCTAGAGTCGCATGTTTTGTTTTTCCCTGAGAAATCACAGCGGGATAGGGTCAGACCATCCAAGGCTGGACGTCACGAGGATTACCTCATCCACCCTAGGTCACTACATATAGACCTCTTATCCAGTCCGAGGGGTGGCGGAGTCGGATGGATGGTTGACGGGGTGAGAGATGTGGTTAGAGGAGAGAGCGGTGATCTTTGGGCCGTCCCTGCTGGTGCAAATCTTGGAAAGACACGTAAACATATGCACCTACTCACTTATATACAAATCACTACCGATTTATTTTCAACCATTGTAAACAGTTACCGAAGCTCCCCTCAGTTCCTTTAACCCGGGCGGTTACCCGGGTGATCACCAACGTCAAAAGGGGCATTGCTGACCTCCCAGAGCTGAGCCCAAGGGGCAACGGAACTAAGTCCGCTAGGCTATTTTCAGCAGAGTGCTTCTCCTGGTGGGGATACAAAAACCAAGAGTGAGAAGACAGTATAAATAACCCCAAGGGGTGGCACTCTTTTACTTGTGGGTTTTCCGGAGACTGGGTTCCAGAGCTCCCTTGGTACCCCGGGAGTCATACTTAGAAGGCTCAGACAGATAGCATTCTGAAAACAGAGTGTGGGTGAACTTCCCCCTCTACTTACCCCCCCACTAGTACAATCAGACACTATATGACGCCCGACGGGAGCTCTAAAAGCCCAGGTCTGTCAAAAAAAGCGGAAAAAACCGGGACAACTAAGAAGGGAGCAGGGGGGGCGGTCACCCCAATTGCGGACACATCAATAGAATGTGAGTATGAAATTAGTCAAACGGATGACCCCAGACCGGACACTCATATCCCTACAAAGGGGGAATTAGATGGGATGCTAAAGAGACTGGAAAATGTGATAAGAGAAGAGATTAGCTCGTTGAGAAAGGACTTATTCCATATGTTGGAACGGGTTGAGGAAGTTGAAAAAAGAATGGAAAAGCAGGATCTAGAATTAAATGATCTAAAAAAACAACATCAGACTATGAAACAAAACCAGAGGTGGTTGCAATACCGCTTAGAGGACCAGGAGAACCGGGACAGAAGACAGAATCTAAGAATACGAAACATAAAGGAGGAGAAAGGCGAAGATTTGAGAAAAATTCTCAATGACCTGTTTCTCCCCCTTCTAGATAATTGCATGGAGGGCCCCCTCAAAATAGAACGGGTACACCGCGTAGGGAAGATCAGGGAGGGAGGAGGCAAATGGTACAGGGATATCATCGTGAGGTTTAGATATTTCGAAGACAAAGATGAGATCTGGACAAAACTGAGAAGAAAGCCCCCTTTAAGCTACGACGGAACTGAAATCCAGATTTTTACTGACCTAGCTTGGGAGACCCTGGCCAGAAGAAGGACCCTGAAACCCCTCTTGGAACAGATGCGCCTGCTCAATATAAACTATCAATGGGGGATCCCGGCATGCCTGGTAGGCCGCAAAGAGGGGGTCTCGGCTAAGCTGATATTCCCTGAGGACTTGGAGGGGTTCTGTCGCAAACTAAATATGCCTGTGCTGGAGATCCCCGGCTGGGTTGAATAGTCGTATGGCATTAACGGGTTCCTCTAGTAGCTTAAGAGAAGTTAGACTTGGGGCGTCAGGGGGGGATGGGAGGGGGAAGGGGGGGGGGACTGGAAAGGGGAGCAAGGAGGCAGATCCGCAACCCTACCCATAGAAGATCAACCCCCAGAAGACTATCCTGGGGGGAACATGGGAGGGCGGGGTGTCGGGAGGCCCACCTCATTTACGAGAACCGACGAGTAGGGGAGACCGAGGATCTCTACGGTTCAGAGGCGATGCTTAGGCCTAGATGGGGGGGTGGGGAGGGAGGTGGAAGGGGCGAGGGAAGGGAGGGAATAGGAAATCTGGCTCTCAGGGGATCTCTCAGAAAGATGGAGGAGGTGTCACAGGAATAGGAAATGGCAGAAGTAAAATTTTTATCTTACAATGTGAAGGGATTAAACTCAGCCGTTAAAAGACTGAAGATCTTAGCAGAGATTGAACAATATAGAGCGGACATAGTGTATATTCAGGAAACTCACCTGACCTTAGACTCAAACATCAAGTTGTACTCCCCAAGATACCCAATTTGGTTTTATGGAGACGCCATCTCTAAACGGTCAAGGGGAGTAGCAATTGGGTTCACAAGAGAGCTTGGTTTTATTTTGGAGGCAAGGATGACAGACCCCGAAGGGAGATTCTTGTTTTTAAAAGGAAAACTAGATAACACGGTCTATACGCTAGCAAACATCTATGCCCCAAACATACACTCAACCCAATATCTAGGAAAAATCCTGGGGAAGTTGAAAAATTTCTCAGAAGGTTATATAGTCTTGATGGGAGACTTGAATTTTGCTATGAATCCGAAGGAAGATAGTACGTTCCGGGGGAGGGAGACAATAAATGCCTACCTACAAAAAATAAAGCATAAGATCCACGACAGTCAACTAGTGGATGCTTGGAGGATTTTCCATCCTAATGTACAAAATTACACATTTTTCTCTCCCCCCCCACGGAACGTACTCCAGAATTGACTACATCTTGGTCGATCATAGGTTGCTGGATTTTATCATAGAGACGGACATTGGAATTATGACCGTCTCAGACCATGCCCCAATAACTATGAAAATTAAATCATCTATACAAAAGAGTCAACGGCCTGAGTGGCGTCTAGACGACAACTTGATTCGGGACGAAGGAGGGGCAAGTAGGGTAGAAGCCGAACTCAAACAATATTTTCTCTTTAATGATACAGAGGGAGTCTCTAGCGCCACCCTTTGGGAGACACACAAAGCATACATAAGAGGAATCCTGATTGCTGAGGCTGCAAAAAAAAAAAAAAAGAGAGAAAATGCAAAACTAATGCTTTGATAAAAGATATAGAGACCTTAGAACGGAAACATAAAGCTCAGGGCTCCAAAGAGACTTACCATAACCTAATTTTAAAGAGAGATGCACTCAAGGAGATTATGGAGCAAGAAGCTCGGAACAAACTTAACTGTATTACGAGAGAGAGGTATATCTGGGGTAATAAACCCAGCAAGCTCCTAGCTAAAATGGCCCAAAAAAAGAAAACCAGAAATTACATTGAAAAAATCAAAAGGAAAGATGGGAATTTTGCTTATTCAACCAGAGAAATCGCGGATACATTTAAAAATTACTACGAGGAATTATATACAATAAAACACCCAGCCTGGCAGACAGGGGAAAGAGATGCTAAGACCCGAGATTTCTTGGACAAAGCAGGATTACCCAGAATAGAGGAGATAGAAAGTTTTAACATGGACCGTCCAATAACTGAAGAAGAAATAAAAAACTCATTGAAAAACACGTCGGGCGGGAAGAGCCCCGGCCCGGACGGTTTTTCCGTCATGTACTATAAAAGATTTAGCGACATTCTGATACCGAGGATGTGCAAATATTTCAACGGGCTTGGGTCCGAATTCAAAACTAGCAAGGAAGCAATAGCCGCCACGGTTGCAATAATTTTGAAAGAGGGGAAGGATCGTTCAATCTGCTCGGGATACAGACCAATCTCCCTGCTTAATACTGACATTAAGCTTTTTGCTAAAATTCTTGCGGAACGCCTGAAAGGGGTTATGCACCTTTTAGTGCACCCTGACCAGGTAGGTTTCGTCCCCAACAGAGAGGGCAAAGACAATAGCCTAAGGGCAATCCTCCTGCTCCAGACCATAAGGCAGAATGCGCCCCCAGGTCTATTCCTGTCGGTTGATGCTGAAAAAGCGTTCGACAGGGTAGACTGGGGGCTCATGATGAAGACCCTTACCACCATGGGGATAGGGAACAGGATGGCCCGCTGGATCAAAACACTCTACCACCACCCCACCGCAAAAATTAAAATCAACGGTATGTTATCGGAGTCTTTCGAGATGAAAAATGGGACAAGACAGGGGTGCCCCCTGTCCCCCCTTCTTTTTATTCTATCCTTAGAGCCTTTATTGGCTACTATTCGAAAAGACCCAGATATCAATGGGGTCAGAGTAGAAGAGGAGGAACACAAATTGTCGGCCTTCGCCGACGATGTGTTATTTTACGTAACCAATCCGGCTAAATCCATCCCAAAGCTCTCCAAAGTATTGCAACAATATGGCGCTATTTCAAACTTCAAAATCAATGTAACTAAATCAGAAATCTTGAACATCAACCTAAATAAAAGAGAGGTAGGTCTGGTCAAGGGAATTTGTGCGTTTCCCTGGACTAAAGAACTAAAGTATCTAGGTATTAAACTGGCCAACACGGTGCAGAAGATGTACAAAATAAATTTTGTACCTCTATTAAATGATATTAAAAATGAACTAAAAAAAACGGTAAACAAACCCATATCATGGATAGGGCGCATCAATATGCTGAAGATGGTAATAGTCCCAAAAATACTATACAAATTTTTATTAATCCCAATTGCTCTTCCTCAGCAATTTCTTAGAATTCTGAATTCCCTCCTATTAAATTACGTTTGGAAAAATAAAAAGCATAGAATATCCCTCTCTATCCTTAAACAAAGAAAGCCACTCGGCGGCCTGGCAGTCCCGGACATTAAAAGCTACCACAAGGCGGCGGTTCTGTCTCGAGCTGTAGAATGGGCCCGGGGCAGGCCTGACAAAAGATGGGTACAAATTGAACAAGCTCAAATAAGCAAACACTTGAATAATATCATTTGGATCCCTGCACACTATAGAGCACTTGATCACAAAGTACACGATATAACACGATATACCTTACGAATGTGGGACAGGACGCAGTCACAATTAGACGGGAAATTTAACTCCCCTCTAATGAATTTGAAAGAAAATCCCTTTTTTGCACCAGGGGAATATAAAATTGGGGGAAAATGGATTAGGGGTGACACTGTACACTTGGGCGATATTGTAAAAGAAGGAGAGATAATGTCCTATGATGATTTGAAATCCAGAACGGATTACTGGAATCTTGATAGGTGGCATTATTCACAGCTGCACCACTTTGCACGGCACCTCCACCACCCATTACGGACGAAGGAGGAGTTAACTCCACTTGAGAAGATATGTATAAATAAAAATTCAAAGGGCACTATCACTAAATTATACGGTATACTGGTTAAGATAGGATCACGGGGAGAAGTACCCTTTCTGGAAAAATGGGAAAGGGAGCTTGGAATTCCGAGAGGGACAAATACTTTCCAGAGGATCATGCAATTAACCCATTCATCAGCAATAGACATACGAACCGCCGAAGCAAATTATAAGTGTATCTCTGGGTGGTATATCACCCCGGATAAAGAAAACAAATATAAAGCAGAACAGACCGCAGAGTGTTGGCGGGGTTGCCGAGAAAGAGGTACGATGGCCCATCTATGGTGGCTATGCCCGAAAATTCAAACTTATTGGGAGGTAATATTAAGTCAAACACTGGTGACGAACTAAAGAAGGACCCCTGGGTAGTGCTCTTTCACTGTTGCCAAGGGGGGGTGAGAAATTATAAGCAGTCCTTACTCCCCCACTTGTTAAATGCAGCCAAGAGACTCATACCAAAAAAGTGGCAGGAGACTGAAAGCCCTCAGGTCTGGAATTGGATAGACGCAGTAGAGGAAACATTTAGGTTAGAAGAGTTAAAGGAAAGCCTCTCAGAGACGCACAGGGAGTTTGGGGAGAAATGGGAAAAATGGAAGGAATATAAAAAAACATGGAGCTATGCGGAGAAGGTCAGGGGGCACTAGAGTTAGCGTATAACCAAGCAGAATGGAATAACACCCATCACTCCGACCGTCATCCCCAGATCCTGTTTATGTGGTATTTACCTCTTTCCAAAAACCTAAAACTATATTCTCTTAGGTAAAGAGAGTGAGATCCCCGGGAGCCATGATGGGAGCTATGAGGGGAGTGGGGAGGGGGGGGGGATAAAAGTTGTAACTGGTCACTAGCGAACCCCAGCGGGAAAGCGACACTTATATTTTGCTTTTTAGCGCACATGACCACTGTTCAAAAAAAAAAAAAAAAGCCCAGAAAATATATACCACACATGATGCAACCCACAAACAGAGACGTAAGAAGCATCAAATCATGAGCTGGTCTCTTGAACTTGGTACTAGCTGAGGTGGTAAAAAAATAACAAAAAAAATAAAAATAAAGTAAAACACCTTTTGCTATTAGAACCACTTTAATGTGGTTACAGGAAATACATTTCTGAAAAAGGTGAATTTTTCTTTTAAAAAGTGCCATTTCTTTATATTACCCTTTAGTTTATATTTATGTTCTGCTTATATTCCCCTGCTCAGCAAGATTCAGGCTAGAACAGGAAGGAGGGGCAACATTGTAAGCCAATCAAGCTTTATGCATAGAGCAGGCTGGCATATAAGGGAGAGCTCTATTGATATCCAGTCCTAGACTAAGGTGCCCTTTCACAAAGTTGTATTTATTTAACTTTAGAAATGTTAACAGCTTAATACAGTTATTAATAACTGTACAGTTTAATAATTTAAAGTGGAGTTCCACCCATAAATATAACATTACATCAGTAGTTTTAAAAAAAATGTCATTAGTCCTTTAAGAATTTTTTTTTTTTTTTTTTTTTTTTTTTAGATGCCTTCAAAGTGTTGTTGCTAGGCAGAATCGTTAATCTTCCCTCTTCCTGCACCTAGGTGCTTAAGCTTCACGGCACAGACTCCTGGGAATGTAGTGGGTGTAACTTTCCAGGAGTCTGTGCACTCCCCAGTCTCGAAGAATCATGTGACTTGGACAGCACAGGTGCTGAAACCTGATCTGAAAACTATTA
This sequence comes from Rana temporaria, assembly GCF_905171775.1. Lineage (NCBI taxonomy): Eukaryota > Metazoa > Chordata > Amphibia > Anura > Ranidae > Rana > Rana temporaria. The sequence goes on along the minus strand of NC_053491.1, from coordinate 71,513,829 downwards.
CATTGCTTGTGCAGCACTGAGCATGTGCGAGATCTGCAAGGCTGAAACCCAGGAAGTCATACAGTCTGGCTTCATGATTCCCACACTTAAGATGGCCCCAGTCAATTTCTATTTTATAAAGTGTCTAAATGCTGTAACAACCTAACAAAACGGACCTTAGTTTACAGACTAACTTTACTAGAATACATTAAGCTTGTGTAATACAGGGGTATTTATATTTAAAAAGTGAAATTGTGGCTGGAACTCCGCTTTAAAGCAGATACCCCCCCCCCCCCCCAATTTAACCCCTATCTACCTGGTGGTGAGTTCTGTACATTTCAGACTCCTCTACCAGAAGATCCAGCAGTCCCGTGCCGCCATGTTTTGGTGTTATGTCATCGGGAGGCTGCCGGCTGTTCTGGGTTCAGCCTGTGCACCTCTCAATGAAGCGCCGCTAGGCCCCCCCTGTTCCTCCTCTACTGAATGAAATGCTTTGCCTCCTGGCATATGTAGCATGCATATTCCAGGAGGCAAAGGAGGACAGTGCACGTCATCATTCATAGGTGAATGAAGTGCACTGAGGGCTGGTGCTGGACAATTTAAGGGGGGAAAACAAAGTAAATAAAGAAGAAAAAACTTCTATTCATACAGAGGAGGGGGTGTAGAAGAGGGATAATGTACTTTGAGGGTGAAGATCCACTTTAAGGACTTATTCCTTTGTAAGAAATGTATGCTGATTCTGACTGTATCCTTGTTCTACCACTAGATGTCTCCCTAGTTTCATTTTATAGCAAGTGTGCATTCTGACTCCAATTATTTTTATACTGTGACTGGTGCAATGTTAAAAAAAAAAAAAAAGCACATCAGCTGAAAATTATTATTTTTTTATATTGTTTTTAGCAATTTTGTACTACCTAAGGTAGATGCCACTTGGCTGTATTACATATAGTTCTGTTTATTAGGATAGATTATTTATTTTAATCCTTCATTATTTTCTCTTGTTAATTAAAAAACAAAAAATGTGTATTTAACTATCGAACGCCCCTTTTTGTCCCAAAGTGTTTTTGTATCGCTATCTTAAAGTGGAGGTCCACCCTAAAAAAATAAATTGCACCAAAATCCTGCAAAAAAATAGAAAAAAAAATCTAATTTTACTTACCAGAAATTGCGGTTGCTATGCAGATCTTCCTAATCTGCCTCTTCCTAGTCCGCGGCAGGTCTTCTTTCTCGTCCTCCTAGCGTTGTCTGCTGGGGAATGTGGCGCGCTGCCTTCTGGAAACTGTGTGTATGCTAGAAAGCAGCCAACCATTCACAAAGCGCCGGGGGACTCGCGCATTGGCATTAGGAAAGGCGCCGTGAAGCCACAAGGCTCCACTGCTTTTTTTTCCCTTAGTGAGGATGGCGGCACCGGGACCTGCCAGGATCAAGGGATTGGCCTCGGGGGGCCGACATCGCGGGCGCCTAGGACAGGTAAGTGTCCTTATAAAAGTCAGCAGCTACAGTGTTTGTAGCTGCTGACTTAAAAAAAAAAAATTGCGGGTGGAACCCCGCTTTAAATGGCCCCTATTACTGCTTCTTTGAAACTCACCACCAAAGAGTCACTGGGGTTTGTTTACTAAAGCTGGAGAAGGAAAATTCAGGCTCACTTCTGCTTAGAAGCCAATCGGCTTCTAACCCTATATAACCTACCAGCAATATCTGGAAGCTGATTGGTTTCTATGCAGAAGTGAGCCTGATTTTGCACTCACAAAACGCCACAGTTATTAGAGACCAGAGTTGAGACATGCGAGTCTTTGTTAATTGACCTTTAATTAATAAATACTTTTAAAAATGATAAAAAAAAAAAAACGTGTGTGATAAATATAACATGCATGCGGTATATTCATCGGATCCATGCAGTATCACCCTTAGTAAACTGAAAAATGTATTTTAGAGCATAAAAAAGAATAAAACAATTAACACATTAGGGAGAACATTATGCTTGTTATATGGTGTTGTTATATGGTGTTGTAATAAATATTAGGCAAGATTACTACAAACCAACTAAAATAATTTGAATGTTAACGTAAGGAATGATATATTTCTGAATTAAGAATTCTTTACTATTTGTGCTTCACACTTGTAAAATGTAAATGACTGCTTTCCAGGAGTACATTCAACTCTGCTGCGAATATTGCATTGTAATTAAACATGCACATTGTATTAAACTTAAACAGCAGGCATGATTTTTAGCCTTTATGCTGGAATCTGAAATTCAAATGAATACCAGTGGTTTCTTGCATAGCAGAATCTTCAATAGTTTCCTATTATGGATAGTTTTTGGTAATTTAATCCCAACTTTGATACTCAATTATGTGGAACTCCTTTCCCTGCAACTTCCTGTAACACTATATGTATGGGTAAAAATATTAGAGGCTGTGCACTGCACTGGGAAGTTCAGACACATCAATTCAGCTAGGACATGTGTTCAGCCTGGGAGACTCGAGCAAGAAGGAACAGTTAGGTTTGAAGTACAGGAATGGTGTTGTTTTTGGGAAGGACTCATTCATGCATATTGGAGAAGGTATAATTAAATCAATCTTGGCAGCGTTTCAGCCAGTTGCAACAGCAGAGCTGAGCTTAAAGGTCGTTAGAAATCAAGTGCTTGGTAAGTGAATGCAGTTGGAGTACAAGCAATCCAAGACGATTTGGAAACCCTGGAGTCAGGAATGGTTTGTTTGTTTCATGACGTGCTTTGCTTTACCCCGTGGCTCATCATTTTCCTGCGTTTGACTGGGACACATGAGGCAGTTTTCTGCGCTTCCCTGTCGTGTATTGCAAACATTCTACATGTTTTTCTGCTGTTTTTTGTGTGCTGCTGCAGAAAAGAAGAATTGCACCTCTGAATTAATAATATGTTCAGAAAGAACAAATGGCACGTCGGTTAAGACTTCACTTTGCCACCCGAAGAAGCAACACCGATCCTCTGCCAGAAAGCTCAGAAAATGGCCTGGACAGCAATATTCACATGTGCTTTAGAAGATTTTCTCACTCGTCCGCACCAAGTGTGATCCAGATGAGACTTTCTCCACGACAAACGATACAACTGTCATCTTCACCAGAAATCGTTCAGTCACATCAAGGTAATTCTGTTTCACCACCTAGCAAGAAGAGCACATCGCTGCAGATATCTTTACAGCCCAGCAGAAATAGTAGATGTCATCAATCTGACAACACAGACCTTTCTACGGAAGACATTTCTTTCGTCAGTGCTTCCCAGGATGGGATTAATTGTAGTTATAATGCGAGCAAGAATTATAGCTGTCACCCAGTCGTAAGTGACAGCAGTTTGCCAAACAGCACCTCCACTGAGAACTGCAGTTTGTGTAGCCATGCAACCAGTGACAATGGATCATTTAGTAGCAATAGTAGTGATTATGGATCGTGCACAAGTACTGCAAGTGACACTGGTTCATGCACCAACAGTGTTCTAAGTGACACTAGTAGCTGCACACATTCTTTAAGTGATGCCAGTTATGTTAGTAATATGCTTGGTAGCAATGCATCCTGTATGAATGCAGAAACAATTCCTACCAAAAGCAATAGGGTTCGACAGGTATTAGCTAGATGCAAAAGTACATTTCCATTTGATCAGGATGAGTTGGTCAAGGAGGTGAACATGGCAAACCTTCCATCAAGAAGGAAAACCAAACTTCCTCTGAGGCGCTGTTCTTCATTGGTCATCTTTCCTCGCAGCCCTTCTGAGACGCCACCGACCTCTCCGACTAGTCCGTGCCCTCCATCCAATAGAGGCCCTTATCAAACATCATATCAGTTAATGCTTTGTTCTAATGAGCTTCCGCAAAATGAGGAACAGGCATCATCTAAGGGTTCTCTTTTAACAGCAGTTAATGGAGTTCGACTTTCCAAAAATACTTGCACTATTGGTGAAGTTAGAGATGTTAAACCACTTTACTTGAATGACTCATTACAAGAGAATCCCTGTCCATCCGATGATCTTCAAAGAACTGACACTTCAGAGGACGGATTGTCTTTTATTTCAGTACATGTTTCTCACCAGAAACAGTCAGCCGCTAATGAATCTCTCAGCGACCATACCATACCGAACATCCATGAGGAGGCGGTCCGGCCCAGCAGAAGAGCCCATTCACAACGCCATATACGCCTGTTGCGCAGTAGTTCTGCTTGTTCTCCTTCAAGTAAAGTAACAGAACGTCAAATTAAAATGCATGGAGACCGGAGACACAAAAGTATACCCAGCAATAAATCGAATCACATTTTCCAAAGAAGTATATCTGAAGGGCCGCCTCCTAAATATTCTTCTTCTAGTCTTAAGTATAATTGTCCAAAATTGGGTTCATCCCATTTGCACATTCAGTTTGCACCTGGAAGTGAAAGTAGGATAAGTAGCTTTAAAAGACAGTTTATTAAAAACCCTTCCACAAATGTGCCTGGTAAGCCATCTGTGAAATGCCACAAGGTAGGTACTTTCTGTTCTTACAATGAGTGATTTGATTTTTTTATTACACGTGTATAGACCTAATAAAATGTGTGTTAAGCTGCTTCAAAAATAGGAAGCAAATTAGCATTTTTTTTTTCAACATGAAATGAAAAGGGATATATTGTATATATCCTCGTTTTAAAAAAACGTATGCAATTTTTTTTTTCAATTTTGTTTTTTTATTTGTGCAAGTCCTACTTTTCTGTGTTAATTTCAAATGATCATAGCTATGATTTTTCCAATCATTGTTTACCCATATCTCATAGGATTTATTAAAATCCATAGTACCAAAGTTATTACATATTTTGCTCTTTTTTTTACATTTTCTTTATGTAGTTTATTTTTAGTTTGCTTAACATCTGTTAAATATAGGTGTATATGTATGTATATATATATATATATATATATAATATAATGACTGTCATTTTGTTCAGTCCAGCTCTAGCACAGCATTGTAGCTCAGTTAAAAATAAACAGCTCCCAAAATATTTCTCTTGACTCCAGTTAGTCTGGCCATGTATACTGATATTCTGAGGGTGGGTTCAAATTTAACAAGTTGATATTAGAGCAGCATTTAGTAATGCTAGCTATCTGTACCCAGCAGTCATGAAATTAAATCAGTGCTTTGGTCAGTGCCTGCTCTTACTGAAAGGTCTGTTCGTTCTCCACTTGTGTGCCCAGGTTTAAGCCTCTAGTAGCATCATATCAATTTCCCCCGCTTCAATAATCAACAGCTTGTTAAGGGCGGCTTTCTGAAATTCAGCGTGAAATGTGACCTGTTACTGTATATGGTAGCTTCACCATTATTTGTAAAGGGAAAATCAAATATAAAATGTTTACATGACTACAAGTAATACTTTTTAAATGTAGTTAACAGAATAAAGTGAAGATCTTAAAAATCCACAATGCTTACAGTTCAGCTAACTTACTCCTTGTAAACATGGTAATGTCCTGAATATTAGCTAGTTAATGCAGATTTTCCCTTTGCGGTTAAACATGTTTCTACTGGAAGAATAAAAAATAATGTTATTAAGCACACTAGATACTATACTAAAAATTTATATAGCTAAGAATGTTGCTAACCTACTTTTTTTTTTTAAATGATTTTCTTGCTGGGGGGAGGGGAAAAGTGGGAGGTGTGGTGTACCAAGGACATTAGCCATGTAACTAGCTTAAAGTGTATGTACACCTAAAAGTAAAAAAATACATTTGCAGCTTAGCAGTCATTAGATATGCGGTTGCTTTAGTTTTTTTTTCTTTCCAGACTTGTGATCCTTTATTTTCACCCAGTAAATCTGCTAGTTGCATACTTTTGGTTCTTAGGATGATGCTTGCTCACTCACTACAGAACCCCGCCCCTTTCTTGTTCTCCTCATTAACATAGAGAACTTGGTTCTGTAGGCCTTATAGATAACAATGTAATTAATTGTAGTTGGGGCAGAGCACAAAAAGGTATCGGCTCACAAGATTTCTGGCAAGATGAGCAGGTATTTTTTGAATTTATTAAACAAATATAAAAAATTAAAAAAAAAACTGTAATTGTGTCTTTAACAGCCCAAAAATAATTAAATAAAGTTCATTGTTTGGGTTTACATCCACTTTAACCACTTCAGCTTCAAAAGGATTTTCCCCCTTAATGACCAGGCAATTTTTGCGATACAGCACTGCTTTATTTTAGCTGACAATTGCGCGGGTGTGCGACGCTGTACCCAAATAAAATTGATATCCTTTTTTTCCCCATAAATAGACCTTTCTTTTGGTGGTATTTGATCACCACTGCGGTTTTCATTTTTTGCTCTATAAACAAAAGTAGGCCGACAATTTTGAAAAAGAAAACAGATTTTTAACTTTCTGCTATAATACATATCCCAAAAAAATGTAAAAAACGAATTTCTTCAATTTAGGTAAATATGTATTCTGCTACATATTTTTGTTAAAAAAAAAAAAAAAAAGCCCAATGAGTGTGTAATGATTGGTTTGCACAAAAGTTATAGTGTTTACAAACTACGGGATAGCTTAATGGGCTTTTATTTTTTTTTCATTGATTTTACTGGTAATTGCGGCGATCATCGATTTTTAGAGGGACTGCAACATTGCAGCGGATAAAAATCTGACCCTAAGTGACACTTTTGAGGACCAGTGACACAATACAGTGATGAGTGCTAAAAAAAAAAAAAAATTGTCTGTCACTGTATAAATAACACTGCCAGGGAAGGGGTTAACATCAGGGGCGATCTAAGGGTTAAATGTGTTTCCTGCTTTGTTTCTGTGTGGGGGAAGTACTGACAGGAAGAACACAGAGATCGCTGTTCCTGATTACTAGGAACAGATTACCTCCATGTTCTCCCCTGTCAGAACGGACATCTGCCTTGTTTACATAGACAGATCCCCGTTTTGCATCTCTGTGAAGCGATCGCGATGTCCGCCTGAAACACGCATTGGCTCCTCCTCCTCCATGCAGTGGGTGCCATTTGTCACATGAAAAGATATATAATAAAATATTTTCAAAAATGTGAGGAGGTATACTCACTTTTGTGCGATACGTTGTATGTTGCTTCGCGCAATAGAGCCACCCTGCTGCAGTATATATGCAGTGGGCGGTCCTTAAGCGGTTAAAGTAGAGCTAACGACAAAACTTTTCATTTTGGAGTAAGGGAGGGTTATAACCTCTTTCAGGTTTTTTTTTTTGTGGCATCTGTGTCCCTGCAATTCTAATACCATAGCCGAAACAGGAGTGTCACCAGAACTAGTGTCCCCTCTGGTGTCAATCAACATTTGGGATTTTCTTTTACTTTCAGTTTTGATGACAATGATAAACAGGGCAGATAAAAGGGATCAATCTCCCTAATGGGGGCACAGACAGGGATAAAGACTGACAGGTGTTCTAATCTCCAAACTATTACGTTTTGCCTTTAGTTCTTCTGTAAATGTAAAAGGTATTTATTTTTCTGCTTAGCCGGAGACTGGCTCCTCAGCTTGAGTCTTTGCTGATCTCTACTTGATTTGGAATGTCAAATTACATAGCCCAATAGATGTTTACATTCTCTTAATGGTGCAGTCACACTTGCTAATGCACCCACACTCCGATTAGGTTCAAGGACCCTAGCGAGGGTTCCTACAATTAGCTGTAGTAGACCTCCCCCTTGAAAAAAATGTCACTGTGGATCAGGAGCTTGGAAACCATGTGTGAAGTCCTGCGGTTTGCATGACCACAACTGTCCAATTTCAGGTCACCTGACATACTTGACCGCCGCCGCAGTTTCCCTGGGCTTTGTTCCGAGTGCCCGGAGGGCGCGATGACCGCTGGGCACCTGCGATCGCTCGTGACAGAGCGAGAACTGGGATCTGTGTGTGTAAACGCACAGATCCCGGTTCTCGCAGTGGAGTGGAGACAGATTCGGTGTTCATACTAAGTATGAACACCGATCTCTCAACTCCTCTAGTCAGTCCCATCCCCCCCACAGTTAACCCCTTGATCGCCCCCTAGCGTTAACCCCTTTCCTGCCAATGACATTTATACAGTAATCAGTGTATTTTTATAGTATAATTGTCAATGGTCCCAAAAATGTGTCAAAAGTGTCTGATCTGTCTGCAGATCGCTATTGCTAGTAAAAATAATAATAAAAATGCCATAGTAGAGTTTCTCTACTCTTCCACCTGCACTCTCCTGAAGAAGCAGGTAATATCGAAACATGTTGGGAGCTTGACCCCACATGGTTGATGGAAGATTAATTTTATATATGTAATATGAATTGAGGACATTTTCATTCTGGGTGGAAACCTAGCAGAAGGGGTATGACCACTCAGAGTGGAAGTGTCTCTCAATATTAATTTTGATTAACAGGCATGTTGATGTTATGTAAATAAACTTTATCTTAAAATGTATGCTGTTGTAATGTCTTAACTGTACCGGGAAAATCCAATTTTTTTTTAAAACAAATATTACCCATAGATTTTTCAGTTTAGACTGAAGCTCAAGTACGGTGCCATCTATAGATAAGTTATTAGGACTGGCCTTATGTCATTTATGGGGGGGTGCCAATAAGCATGACTTCAGTCTTGTCACAGTTTTAATTGAAGGAAATTATTGGCCATCACAATATATATATATCACAAATGCAGTTAGGAGAGAAGCAGCCAAAGTAGAATCTTGTTTAGTGTGGATGTATATCTTAGTGTCATCAGCATAATTGAAGTGATAATTGAGCCCGTGTGAAACACCACCATGCCGCAGTTTCATATGGTGCAGTTTCTCAAAAATATCTGGGACGTCTTTTCCTGTGTTTTTGCGGGTACGGCAAGCCATTGAAATTAATGGGCTGTCCTACCTGCAGAATGCAACCCACACAAGTGTAAACAGGGCCTAAATGCTCAAAAAAGTGTGTTGTTATCGCAGAGTTGTGGTGGTGGGGCTTAGAACTACTACAGTCCGGAGATCCCATACCACTGAAAGGATAGATCAGTTGTTAAAAAAGACCAGTGAGCTTCCGAGGAGTGATTGATTGATTGTAAAAAAAAGATTGTAGCTTTATGGTAAAAAGCTGATATTTAATGGTTTTAAAACCTCAATTTACAATAAAAACTATAATAAAATTGACTGAAAACCATGGTTTTTCTTAAATGACAAAGAAAATGTGCTGTTACTAATAGCCGGCTAATCATGTTGATATTTATAAAAGAAAGCTCATACTGTTCATCTTTTAATGCAGATTTTGGAGCAAAGATCTGCAGTATTGTTTGAAATTTTATGAGACAAAGCCTCAATTTAATGGCAAAATTAAGAAAAATAATAGGAAAATAGTAGTTGATCCTAAGATCATCGAGCAATATTTGTAACCACAGAAATTCTTTCCTTTGACCAAAGTTACTTCAATACTGGAATTTGTTTTTACTGGTTATAAAATTGCTTAATTGTAATCTGTAACAGAACAGGGCGTGTGGTTTGGGGATGTTTTACGTAAGGCCATAGATTGATTGTCTACTGACAGGCTTGTTTAGACATGCAAATACATAAATTGCTTAGCATCAATGTGCTTTGAGGGGCTATCGGTACTGTGACCACATCAGAACTTGTATATCTATAAAAGTATTTCAACCTTGGTACTTTTATTTTAAAGACTTTTAGTTACTCTCTTTTACTAAAAGTTCTTGTTTTTGAGGATTACTTATTTTTTTTTTCGTGACTAAAAATACAGCTCTGTACCCTGTTCTATTTAGGTGCACTGAAATTAATAGTTCTGGGTCATTTTTTAATTGTTAGCCCCCTTACATATTTGTGTATATTGGGGATCTACTTTATTGCACTTTCCATGGTTTTCATTGTAAGCAGAGAGCACTGTGAGCTAAGAGACAGCTGATATGTTGGCCTAAGGGCCTTGACACATTAACAATCTTGCCACTCACTGCTACATGCCAGCAACACAATTGCTAAGGAGAGCACTTACCTACTTCTATGGTTTTTATTCCTCACTGGTCTGAATGCTGCAGAATTGTTCTTGCCAGTGAGGTAGCAGTGATAGAACACCACCTCTCTGATTTAGCCAGCAAGGGAGTGCTTCTGTAGAACCATGCTATCTTTTTGATCATGTCACCCTGGCTTGTCATTGTTGCCAATGGCAGGATCACTAGTTTGACTTAAAGCGGATGTGCCATGGGAAAAAAATATTAAAAGCCAGCAGCTACAAATACTGCAGCTGCTGACTTTTAATATTAGGACACTTACCTGTCCTGGAGTCCAGCGCCGATCGCAGCAGAGGACGAGCGATCGCTCGTCTCTCTGCTGCTCCCCCCGCCATCCACGCTGAGGGAACCAGGAAGTGAAGCGCTGCGGCTTCACTGCCCGGTTCCCTACGGCGCATGCGCGAGTCGCGCCGCACCCACGGATTGGCTCCCGCTGTATGCTGGGAGCCGAGTGTTCCCGGCACACAACGGGGGGGGGGGGGGGGGGGGGGGGGGTGACGGGATGTGACGGAATGCCCGTCTTTTGCCCGTGAATGCCGGGCCGGAAGTGGGTGCAAATACCTGTCTTTGGACAGGTATCTGCACCCCCCTCCCCCTGAAAGGTGTCAAATGTGACACCGGAGGGGGGGAGGGTTCCGATCAGCGGGACTCCACTTTAGGGTGGAGAACCGCTTTAACCACAAGAGAGCCTCACTGACGGGTTCCCTGTTGGATTACCAGCTACATTCTCTGGAGATATAGTTCACAAGAAGTCATCTCATGTCATGGACTTAATAAGGCAGATCATTTATTGATGGTCCGCAAACAAAACGCAGTGTCATGTAAGCTTCTGCTGTTTACCTCCTTCACATAAAAACACGGTAGCACATAGAGATACATTCTGAGTGATTCCTAAAGCTGGCTGTAGACATGAGGAAATGGTCACCCAGTGCATTTTGTCTATAGTAGCAGCAGACCCTGGATACTTTTTCCTCAGGGTGAAAAATGATTGGGCAGATTTAAAAACCTTGCCTGATCTTATCCTCCCCCGTTCTTGCCTAAAGTGGGTTTAGACTTGACCCCTTGCCAATCTTTTTTCAGAGCAGTAAAGGGCACACCGAGGGTCCCCATTACAGGTTGAGATTGTGTAGAACATCTGGTGTCCTCTATGGAGCATGCTCCTATTTCACTTCCCTTCTACGCTTCAATTCCTCCTTTTTCTTATCTGTGCAGCCCTCATGACTACAGAGTCACACATGTGGGTGTATACAGTGATAAAATACACTCCCCTTTCTCCCTCCTCTACGTCCTATTACTAAAACACTATGGGGGCAGGATATAATATGATGATTTAATACAGCCAAGAAGAGACGCCCAAAAGAGCAAAAGCTTACTTTTAACATAAAGTCAGTATTAAATATATCAAATGGAATTGCTAATACCTGTAAATTAAAAAAAAAAAAAGCACTTTGAATGCAGAATCTGACCAAAATGAAAGCTAGTATCAATCATCTTTGACTCTGCTACACTATATTGATGCACAAAAAAAATATATATACATCTGATGTTGAATAAAGATTTATAGGGAGCCTTAAAACTTTTTTTGATATTTATAATTTTATTTGAATTGTGTTTTTTTTAGTCATGTGACTGGTGCAGCACCAATCAGGTCTGGCTAGACACAGACTCACACTGTAGAGCGAGCGTATACAGCAAAGTATTAGAAGCCTCTTTTCCTGCAGGAGCCAAAGAACAGGGAGAGATCATGTGATCACACAACAACACTTCAGGAATAAGGTACTTAGAGGTTTTAAAGTCCCTGAACCCTGCCAACAAAACACAGTGGCTGAAAAAAGCATAGATGTGAATGTGTTCCATAGGAAACCTAGTTAAATGAACTGTAGTGCATTTCTTCACCAAAAAGCACATAGGTGTGAACCAGGCCTAAGTGACTATTTGATCTAAGCATGGAACATTTCAGAGTACAATCTTGATTCATGTTACAAAATTACATTAATTTTTCTTTTTTAATCACTTCAATACCGGGCGTTTTCACCCCCTTCCTGCCCAGGCCAATTTTCAGCTTTCAGCACTGTCACGCTTTGAATGACAATTGCGCGGTCGTGCGACATGGCTCCCAAACAAAATTGACGTCCTTTTTTCCCCATAAATAGAGCTTTCTTTTGGTGGTATTTGATCATCTCTGCGGTTTTTATTTTTTGCGCTATAAAGAAAATAAGACTGACAATTTTGAAAAAAAATATATATATTTTTAACTTTTTTGCTATAATAAAAATCCAGTTTTTTCCCCTCAGTTTAGGCCGATACGTATTCTTCTACATATTTTTGGTCAAAAAAAATCGCAATAAGCGTATATATATTTTTTTTGCGCAAAAGTTATTTTTGTCAATTTTTGTCAGGACTGCAATATTGCGGTGGACAGATCGGACACTTTTGACACTATTTTGGGACCGTTCACATTTATACAGTGAACAGTGCTATAAATATGCACTGATAACTGTTTAAATGTGACTGGCAGGGAAGGGGTTAACACTAGGGGGCGATCAAGGGGTTAAATGTGTTCCCTAGGGAGTGATTCTAACTATAGGGGGAGGGGACTGACTGGGGGAGGTGACCGACCAGTGTCCCTAAGTACAAGGCACACACCATCGGTCTCCTCTCCCTGACAGGACGTGGATCCCTGTCTGTAACTGCCGATGGCGGGAACCTGGCGGACATTGCAGTTGCCAGGCACGCGCATCGACGCGCCTCGGGAGGCCCGAGGACGTCATATGACGTCCACCCAGGTTGGCAGAGCCACCTTGTGGACGTCATTTGACAGTAGGCGGGTAGGGAAGTGGTTAAAATAACACCTTTAGGCCCCTTTAACACTTTTACAACTTGTGCCACAATTTTGGACTGCAAAATCGCATGACAAGTCATTCCCCATGATTTTCAATGACTACCATTCATATTGGCACCACTTTAAGTCATGCCGACTTCAAAGTAGTTCCTGCACTACTTTTTTTCGAAGTCGGATCCTGTATTTACGGATCCGACTTTGGCATGTGACTTGCGCATGAAGGGGAACTCCACACCAATTAAAAAAAAAAAAACACAGCATTGGTTCCCCCTTCATGAGCAATACCGTACCTTTTGGTCTGGCATGGGGGTCCCCTCAAAATCCATATCAGACCCTTATCCGAACACGCAGCCCGGTCGGTCAGGAAAGGGGGTGGGGATGAGCAAGCGCTCTTCCTGAACCGTACCGGGCCGCATGCCCTCAACATGGGAGGTTGGTGCTTTGGGGCAGGGGCACCCTGCGCCCCCCCACCCCAAAGCACTTTGTCCCCATGTTGATGAGGACAAGGGCCCCTTCCCGACAACCCCGTCGGGGTCTGTGGGCGGGGGGCCTATCAGAATCTGGGATCCCACTTTACTAAGGGGACCCCCAAATCCCGGCCCCCCACCCTATGTGAATGAGTATGGGGTACATTGTACCCCTACCCATTTACCTGGGGAAAAAGTGTGAATAAAAAAAACACACTAAAAAGGTTTTTAAAATAATTTATTAGGCATCTCTGCTCTCTCCGGCCTCTTCTCCGCGCTCTCCAGTTCTTCTCCCCCTGTCCGGTGTCTTCTGCCGGGCTCCTCCACTATCTTATGCTCTTTTGCTAGCGGTTTCCCAGTCTTCTCTGTCTTGTTCCCTCCGCTCTTCCGATGTTGACTCGCTGCTCTCTCCCGCTGTAATGCCGTGTGAGCGGTGCTCAGCGACTTATATAGGCACAGGGTGGTGTCACCCGGTGACCCCGCCCTTTATGTTGTCACCACCCGGGGCATGATAGGATGGTGACGTCATAATGGGCAGGGTCACCAGATGACATCACCCGGTAAAACCCGCCCCATGCCTATATAAGTCGTTGCGCACACCTTACAGCAGGAGAGAGCGTCGAGTCAACATCGGAAGAAGAACGGAGGGAAGAAGACGACGGAGACGACCGGGCAACCGCTAGCAAAAGAGCAGGCAAAAGAGCAGAAGATAGCGGAGAAGCCCGGGAAAATACTCTGGACATCGGGAGAAGAACCGGAGATATCGAAGAAGTCATAAGAGACCCCCGGAGCTGCCTAATAAATTATTTTGAAAATCTTTGTAGTGTGTTTTTTTTTTATTGACACTTTTTTCCCCCAGGTGAATGGGTACAATGTGGGGGTGGGGAGCTGGGATCTGGGCGTTCCCTTATTAAAAGGGGGCTGCCAGATTCTGATAAGTCCCCTGCCCGCAGACCCCAACGGCCAGGGTTGTCGGGAAGGGGCCATTGTCCTCATCAATATGGGGACAAGGTGCTTTAAGGTGGGGGGCGCAGGGCGCCCCTGCACCAAAGCACCAACCCCCCATGTTGAGGGCATGCGGCCTGGTATGGTTCAGGAGGGGGCGCTCGCTCTTCCCCATCCCTGACCGACAGGGCTGCGTGCTCAGATAAGGGTCTGGTATGGATTTTGAGGGGCCGAAAGGTCCGGTATGCTCATGAAGGGGGAACCTATGCCGTTTTCTTTTAAATTGAGGTGGAGTTCCCCCTAATTATTGGGGAATCAAAGTCGCGTCCCTGGTCACTGAAGTCATAATTCAAGTCGGATCTACAGTCTTATGACTGTCTTGTCAAAATTGCGGCAAAAAAAAGTGGGAAAGGGGCCTTGGTCTAAGAGCAGGACCATGAGTCATTATTTGGACAATTAAAGGGTTACTAAACCCTCTTTTCTTATTTTATTTTAAATAACAAACATGTCATACTTACCCCCTCTGTACAGTTGGTTTTTCACAGAGTGACCCCAATCCTCCTTTTCTGTTGTCCCTCAGTGGCACTTGTGGCTCCTCCTCTTCTCGAGTGCCCTGTCAGGGAAGTGCTCTTCTTCGAAACACCTGTGCAGGCATACTCCCGAGATCTGCTTCTGCGTCTGTTGACATAGACAGCATAGGGTGCATTAAAGGGGTTGTAAAGGTAAACATTGTTTTCCCTAAATAGCTTCCTTTAACTTAGTGCAGTCCCCCTTCACTTACCTCATCCTTCGATTTTGCTTTTAAATGTCCTTATTTCTTCTGAGAAATCCTCACTTCCTGTTCTTCTGTCTGTATCTACACACCATAATTCAAGGCTTTCTCCCTGGTGTGAAGAAAGCCTCTTGAGGGGGCGAGCAGGAGTGTCAGGACACTCTCTACTTTGCAGATAGAGAAAGGAGCTGTGTGTTATCGCCCCCTCCCCCCTCAAGCGGCTTTCTCCACACCAGGGAGAAAGCCTTGCATTACGGTGGTGAGTAACAGACAGAAGAACAGGAAGTGAGGATTTCTCAGAAGAAATAAGGACATTTAAAAGCAAAATCGAAGGGTGAGGTAAGTGAAGGACGACTGCACTAAGGTGAAGGAAGCTATTTAGGGATTTTTTTTTTACCTTTACAACCCCTTTAAAGGTGAAAACACAAGGATATAAAACCCATTTAAACTTTATGAACAGGGTTAACACTAATTTCTGCTACATATCTGTAGTGAAAATTACTCACAGACTATCACTAGCATACTGGAAATTATTCATGTGCAAGAATAGTTTTTGCAGAGTCATGTACCATTTTGTTTACAGATCTGTGCTGGACATATTGCAACATTCAGCTAAACTGTGCCACCAACTATTTTAACACATTGCAGCTGCACTTTTTTTTTTTTATATAACTGCATGCTGCCATGTGCTTTATGGGAAAAGGGACACACAACGTGGAAAGGTTTTTCAGGCCAGATTTTACGATGTCCCCCAGATTTTAGGAGTCTCATGCAGCATTTCTGTAGGAAGTTCTTGGGAAGCTGAAAGAAGTGACCAAGTTAGCTGACATATATGGTGTTTATGATGGATGGATATTGCTGTCCGTCACATGTACTCCGAAATCAACTGGCAGATTGACACAAGAACCCAAAAAGGGCCCCTTATTTATTTTATAACTTAATATCTCTAGGACAGGCAGTGCATACAAATATGTACAAGGTAAAAAAGAACATACAGAATTGTGGCTACGTGCAATAAAGTATTGTATTGGGAGTATTGTTTTATACTGTGGGCAGGAGAAGGCCAAAATGTGTTAAATGCCTTCTTTTCAGGAGAAGGCCAAAATGTGTTAAATGCCTTCTTTTTGAATACACTATCTCGGCCAAATACAATGTTCATTTTTCAGACTACTAAATTTAGAGAGTAAATATGGGGTACTGACTTGTCAAACACCATTGGAGCAGTTACCTCACCTGCTGGTAGGGAAGTTTCTGTCTTGTAAATTGGTCAGAAGGTTCTGATGGCCAGGTCAGGGCTAGGATTTCTGACATCAGCCCGATCGCAAATCCAAGCACCACATGGCTGTCGTGAGCAGGCCCCAAATAACCATTTTGTTGATTCTTAAGAGGTTCTGTATAGCTAGGGCATAATGTTTCATATCTGTGCATAGACCATAATATGTACTGAAAAATAAACAGAAAGTGCAGCACTAAAGTATAATGTATGGTTCGACACTGGTTCGACAGGCTATGTCACTCAGGAACCTATAGAAAGCCGCCTGCCGACTCTGTACACTCTGTGGCTCAGATGGTAATACAGAGGAGAGGTCTGAGGTGCTCGTGGACTGCAGCGGCGTCTGACGTCTCCGGAAGTGTTGGCAATGCCGTTTCTGAACCACTGTCAGTGGAATGGACAGGCGCACTTCTTTGTCTTGTTTTTTTTTCTTACTGTACTAAAAATTTTTACACTTCATACTTAGAAGGCGCCTTTTTCTTTACCCTTTTTCTACATGTTTTTGAGCGTGCTTCTGCTATCCTGAAGAGGCCTGCCCTGAGTTTTCGGACTGTTCCTTCTTCAACCCTGGATATCACCATCTTGCATTGTTTGTGCTCTCCCTTGATCCACACCCATTACAATAACACAGACTCGGGTTCTCTGACTACAGTTTGCACCAGAACCACCCCCATTTCCACTAACTCCAATTGGTAACTTCCCCATACAATCTGATGTGCTGTAATAAATAAGCTCACCAAATGGAGCCACAGGAATCCATATATAGTTTAGTATATTATTGGTTGGTAAAAGTAACATAAAATGCTGCAGCATAGATCAGACATCCAATAAAAACAATCCGCCAAACCGGATACCGCTGCGTGACGTCAGCAGAGGTCTCTGCAAATGTACACAACACGAAAAAACTCTAATTATCAAAGACAATAATAGTAATATTTAATTTTGGCTGCATTCACACCTGAGTGTTTTCAGCTCATAAAACGCCCGAAAAACGCCCAACAAGCAAAATCCCATTAATTTCAATCGCACTTGTTCACATCTGAGCGTTTTGTCACCTGAAACAAAATGCCTGAAAAATGCCCTAAGCTCAAAAAAAGAACATGAGCTTCTTTGGGGCAGATTACAGGCATTTTTCTGCCTTTTACATTGCTGACCTGAACAAAATCACGGCAAAATTGTGGTAAAAACGCGCTTTGAAATGCTCAGGTGTAAATGCAGCCTTAAAGCGGAGCTCCACCCTAAAGTGGAACTCACGCTGATCGGAACCCTCCCCCCCTCCGGTGTCACATTTGACACCTTTCAGGGGGGAGGGGGTGCAGATACCTGTCTAAATACAGGTATTTGCACCCACTTCCGGCCACAGAGCTTCGGGTTTTCTCCGGGCATGACGTCACCTCCCGTTGTGCTCTGGGAACACTCGGCTCCCAGAGCACAGCGGGAGCCAATCAGCAGCGCAGAGAAACTCGCGCATGCGCCTTAAGGAACCGGGTAGTGAAGCCGGAGCGCTTCACTTCCTGGTTCCCTCACTTTTTTTTGTGACACATCCGCTTTAAGTCTTGTACACGCGATTGGATTTTCCGATGGGAATTGTGTGATGACAGACTGTTGGCCTTAAATCTGACCGTTTTGTACGCTCCATCAGACAATTGTTGTCAGACTTTTCACCGACAAATGTTGGATGGCAGGCTTATAAATTTTCCACGGACAGTGGTCTGTCGTCAGATTGTTCCTATTGTGTGTACAAAAGTACAAATACGCATGCTCAGAATCAATGCTCCTCAAACACGACATTAGCAGAAGGTGCCCAAAGGGTGGCGCTCAAGAGCTGAAAAACCACATAGTACGTCTAGTACATCACTACGTTCGTGTTTGTTGGCCGACAATTGTGTGTCGTTTGGCCGACAATTGTGTGCCGATTGTATGAAAGACAACATCCAGACACACGCCCATCGGACAATAGCTTTGTCTGCGGAAAATCCGATCGTGTGTACGAGGCTTAAGAGTTGCTACATATCCTGGAATAGAGGGAATCTATACTACCAATTTTTGGCCTGATGTAAATGCATTAGTCCAATAATCGCTGGCGAACCATTTAAGGGGGGAAATTCAATTATACAGAAATATTCACAAATATAAAAAATGGCTACTATTCCTGATCTAAGAAGGAAAGATATAATATTGTGCATAGCCCATAATATGTACTATTGGAAGGCATTTTATCTCTGTGTGACTAATATTTTGGACTTTGTTGGAGATGAAACTTACATTCTTCAATAATATGCAGCAGACAGTCTGGTGCCTCCAATATTGGATGACTTTGGCCACCTGCTAATTCAGAGGTAGACCAGTCTGAACCATCCCTTTGAGGGCTGGTGAGGGGACAGCTATCCACCTCTTATCTGTACAGAAGCTTACAGAACCTCTCAGATGGTTGTTACATTATGAAGAAGTCTAGAAGAACATGTAATTTTAAATGAATAATGGCAGCGGGTGAATTGAATTTGTCTTAGGCCTCGTACACACGACCGGACATGTCCGCTGAAACTGGTCCGCCGACCAGTGTCAGCGGACAGATCCGATCGTGTGTACAGGCTAGCGGACAGATTTCCAGCGGACAAATGTTTTTTAGCATGCTAAGAAACATGTCCGCTGGGAAGCTGTCCGGCGGACATGTCCGCTGGTTAGTACGTCTAACCAGCGGACAGAAATCCCGCGCATGCGTCAAATTGATTTGACGCATGCGTGGAAGCATTGAACTCGCGCGATAGAGAACGTCGGTGTCGTCTACGTCACCGTGTTCTCTGTCCGCGCGGATTTCGGTTTGATGGTGTGTACAGCCAGCGGACCGAAATCTCCCAGCGGACATGTCCGATGAAAACGGTCCGGCGGACCGTTTTCATCGGACTGTCCGCTCGTCTGTACGGGACCTAAGGGAAAGATGATAGAAACACATTCAAGTTTACTAATGTGCATACTAACCAGTGACTTATTTTATACAAACATACTGCTAACCCAAGTAGGCTATCCTTCCTGTTTTTAAAGTAAGACTGTAGCATTCAAAACAATGTATAAAAATACTTACATCTTAGTAAGTGAAGAAAGGCACATCCAAGAATTCTGTGATGGTGAGTCTCCATGCTCTGTGGTATACTGCTGTGAGTGCTTTGTTCTGCCTGGTCTCCCATGGATGCCGATGATCGGCTCAGTGTGTAGACTGAAACAGGATGGAGGGCTGAAACGCACGTGGACCACAGCGGCAGGCGTGTGATGACACCGGAAATTACTGCAACGTGATTTCCGAGCATGCACTCTGACGGTTAGTGACATGCCTGCTCCTTTTTTAAGCATGATGAGTTTTTATACTTTGTTTTAATAAATGCTACACAGTTTTACTGTCTCCTGAACTTTGCTTCTGCTACCCCGGAGAGGCTTGAACCTTATTTCTAAACTGTTCACCACCACTGCAGGATCATCATCTGCCTTATCATTATATCAGATTTTTTTCCCCCCTGTCCATTACCATAAACTGCCTACCCATAGACTGATGGTCCGCCCATTATCAGTGATCACAAGCTTGCACCAGTACCATTCCATTGTATGTCTATCCTTCCTGTTTTGGAGTAGTAAGACAGCTTTATATTGTGGTTATGATTTTAGCAATTTTCTCAGGTAAAATATTTTGAGTTGAAAAATAATTATGGTATATGCAGTGCTGCTTTTTGCTCATGCACATTTTCGAGCTACAAGTGCCTGAATGCTCAAATGTTAACCACTTGCTTACTGGGCACTTAAACCCCTCTCCTGCCCAGACCAATTTTCAGCTTTCAGCGCTGTCACTCTTTGAGCGACAATTGCACAGTCAAACAACACTGTACCCAAATGAATTTCTAATTTTTCCCCCAAATAGAGCCTTCTTTTGGTGGTATTTGATCACCTCTGCTGTTTTTATTCTTTGTTCAAAAAATAAAAAAAGACTGTATAAAAAAATAAAATAATAAACCGTTTTATATTTTGTTATAAAATTTTGCAAACAGGTAATTTCTCTCCTTCATTGATGTATGCTGATGAAGCTGCACTGATGGGCACCGATAGGCTGCACCGATGGGAACTGATTGGCTCTGATAGGCTTCACTGGTGGGCACAGAGATTGCACTGATGGGTGGCACTCAGGGGCATTGATAGGTGGCACTGGTGGGCACTGAGAAGTGGCACTGATTGGCACCACTGGTGGGCATTGATAGGTGGCCCTCGTGGACATTAATAAGTGGCACTGTTATGCACTGGTGGGCACCGATTCATGGCACTGGTAGGTGGCACCGGCAGGCGGTGTTTGTCCCTCTTCGGGACCGGTGTCCCTTGCACAGAAGCCGGTGAAAAATAAAAACTTTAGCGGGCTTCTGTTTCCATCATGTGATCAGCTGTCATTGGCTGACAGCTGATCACATGATAAGGGGCCGGGATCGGATTTGTGATTGCCTGAGTCTCATTGACTCTGTGATCACAGCACACGCCCTGCAGGGGGTGCGTGGGGAGCGTGCAAAGTGTAGGATGTCTATTCACGGCCTCCTGGCAAAGTAGTTCCGGGCTGTAGCCGTCATTCGGCTATAGCGTGGATCTGAAGGAGTTAATGGGACAATTGAGAAGCATGTGATTTGGCTTGTTGGGCATTTTGGAGCTTTGAGCTACAAAACGCTCAGTGTGAATGGGGGCTTACTCTTCATATAGGAGCTTTAAAGTGGTAGTAAACCCAAAAGCAATTATTTATTATATTGCAGCTTATCGATGTGATAGCTGCATTAGTTTACTTTTTTAGGCTTTGTGTATTTTCATCTGATGATTCGGCCAGTAAGTCTGTTTGTCAAAAGAACAAGTTCTCCAGCAAATGTATCAGTTACAGAGATGAGACAAACCATTTAATACTGACATGGGTGCTTACAATGATCAGCTTTTATTTATGCAAAACCTTTAGGCTTGGTTCACACTAGCCCGACTCCAAAATCGCGTGACTTTGAGTGCAATGTTGGAATATGATATTAACACAACTTTGCTACGACTGATGTGACTTTTTACACTCTGCGCATTGTAGCAAAGTTGAACCAAAGTAGTGCAGAAACCTTTTCCAAAGTCAGCTGGACATGTGTAGTATCGGCTCTCCTAGGGATTTCACATGTCATTACCCTCCTCCCAGACAGACAATGCTGCTGTCCAAAGGTGCCCTCTGTGTTTCTTCATCCAGAGTGTGGGCCCTCTAATACAGGAGGTGTGTTACTGGCCAGATCACTTGCCCCCAAATCACATACCTGGTACGTCATTTGACTTCAAGTGGTTGTACCGAGGTGAGCTGCAGGCATCACTCCAGTACCGTTTTTTTGGGCCGACTATCTGCTCTCTTGTAATAACAGGAGTGGCTAAACATCCACGCAGTTATTACAAGCAGCGGGAGGTGGCGCACCGTCGGTGGCTCGCTCAGGCTCTGCCGTCCCACGTCGGAGACCCGAGGAAAGCCGGCATCGGCTTTAATCATGTCTCCGCTATTGTAACCTGGAGTATCTCTCATGTGTTTTCTCGATTCACCAGGGATCCTGCAATGTTGGCACCCCAGACAATTTTTCAATCGGCTCTGGGGTGTTGCCACCACCATTCTTTGTAAGGGAAACAAGCAGTGAAGTCTTGCGGCCACAGCCTGTTCCCTACTGCGCATGCACGCTGCGCTTTTTGAATGGCCCGACGGCAGTGGAAGGAGGAGGGGGGCCGAAATTCCAGGGTGCCTCGCCGCGGCAATGTCTCCTGGAAGTGGGGACCGGTACCTGTCAAAAACAGGTATCAACTCCCCCTGAAAAGTGCCAAATATGACAGCAGAGGGAGGGAGGAGCAAACCCTTTTGGGTGGAGCTCCACTTTAAGTTATCTTGATAAAAGTATTACGCTGACCGCTGCAGTCAGAAATGTACAGTCTGATTGTAATGTGAGCAGCCAGCTTAAAGCACAACTAAACCCAACAACAAAAACATTAACCTAATAAACATTTTCCGCGCTCAAGTCTGGGGAAGGTATAACCCTCGATAGCTTCTGTTTCTGTCATGATGTCCTCTACATCCGCCTTGAGTACTGTTCGAAGTGGTTATTGAAGTTGGTTTCTGCCCCATGTTTAACTGTTTTTCACTCAGTTTAGTTTGTGAGTATATCCATTTTTTTCAAAAATGTTTTTTTAATCCAAATTACTAACGAAAAAAATGTAAGCATTTAGCAGAACATTTGAGAAAATTTACTATAGAAGATGTAAAACTGTCTTTGTGCACGGGTGTTAAAATATATTATTTACTTTTACATATTCCCTTTCACTTATACATTATGGAAATTCAGTGTATCTATATTTGTGTACTTTATATTTTCTAAGTTTCCACACAAAAAAATAATGTTTTTTAATTTGGTCACAAATGGGTGCATGTCTGTCAGAGAAGGTTACAGGCAGTGAAACATCTGCCCGTCCTCAAATGACTCACATGCCACGGGAACCTACTGCAGTTTTCTTCCTAGCTTGGCAGCGGAACATAACATACGCACAGTGAAAACTTTGTTACCTTTTTCCATAGAAAAGGTAATGATCAGTTCTAGGTCTCTTAGAGGTTTTCAAGAAATCAACGTGCATTAGGGACCATTTCTGACTATTGCTGTTAGCAGTAATTGCCACACATTTGTTACCTTTAAGGTGCCTGATCTTGTCAGTAATGTTTAAATTTGCCACACTGAAAATTTTAATAATGACAACTATGGTCATCTACAGGGTAACAATCAAAATTAAAATATCAAAAATTGCGCCAAACAGAAGAAATAGCTGCTAAACACAACAGTCAGACAAAAATTGTAATAGTGCAATAAAATTTAAAGTGTAGCGCTGTGAATGTGAATAGATGAAACAATCCATCAATTATAGAATCAACATAGGTGAAAATATGGAATAAAACAATTCCATATGTGAAAGTAACAAATTGTGAGGATGTGATATCCTATAGGTTATTACGCATATAGACAATACCTATAACCATGGAAGTGGATAGATATAATGTGATGTGACAAAAAGCGTGTAAAATATTGTATGTCAAAAAAGTGAAATCAACACAGAAAATAGCAATCAAATCAATACAGCCTCTGGTGTTGTTTTGCATCTTGAATATATTTCAACTGTATTTTTGATTGCTATTTTCTGTGTTGATTTCACCTTTTTGACATACAATATTTTACACGCTTTTTGTCACATCACATTATATCTATCCGTATTTTCACCTATGTTGATTCTATAATTCATCTATTCACATTCACAGCGCTACACTTTAAATTTTATTGCATCTACAGGGTACCCATAAATTAGGGTTGTGGGTGAAGAAAGCCAAAATAAAATGTTGTATCTGGCGACTTATTTCTTGTTTATGGGCAACTTTACTATGCTTTTGCTTTTGTCTCATGCCTATGCTTCCTGTTTCCCTATATGCTTGCCTTTATTCAAAAGTGAGCAAATGAATGGTATGCATTGTGAATAAAAGTACATGGATACTGATTACCTTTGACCCCTGGTGGTATTGGTAGCCAGCCACGTCACATCTAACACTGTCCAGGCCAGAAGCATTCAGTCAGTAAAACACAATTATTTTGGTATTATTATTTTCAAGACAACATTCATCCCCAAGCAGCTCTATTACTTAATATTTTCTCCACCAATATATGTTTATACCTAAATGGCCATTAAGCCCCTTTTTATACGGGACGAACCCTGTAATGTGCATTTGCCTGTTCAGCGGGGATCGCTCTGCTGAGCAGGTGGATGACAGGTCTGTATCCGCTCTGCTATGGAGAGTGGACACAGCCCCGCTGTTCTCTATGAGGCGGTCAGATGGAAAAGGACCATCTGTCCATTTCCATCTGACTCACCCAATCCGCTCGACGAATGGGGAATAGATCCCCCATCCGTCTGTTTTTGGCAAACAGGATTGTATCAGATGCTAACGTGTGTCAGCATTCAGGCCACTCCATAGAGAACAATAGCTGGTCCGATCAGGTCCGACTAAAAAACTGACAGGCGGACCTGATTAGACCACCCTTGTAAAACTTGCCTAAGCGTCTTATTTTTTTAATTTTTTTTATACATGCTAATTAAAAAAGAAAAAAAAGACTCTCCTGGTGCACTATTGGATTGGTATAATAAGAAATAGTCAGTGGCCATATCAGTACACAAACCCCATCCATATCTGTAAAATCATCTTACTGGAAATGCTTGTTTAAGTATGACAAATGGAGTTTACCCTATAAAAGCTCCTTAAAGCAGAGGTTCACCCAAAATAATAACTCACATTCCTTACTGTACAGACATGTTCAATAGCCACATAATTATTTTTTTCATGTTGTAATTACCGTAGTACAGCTGGTTGAATTGCGACTTCCGGGTTTTCACTCCCGCGGGAGTAGGCGTTGCTACTCCTTTCCCCGGCGCCGCAATGTGATCTGGGAGTTCTCCTGGGAGCACAGCGTCATGCTTCCCAGGAGACATTGCTCTACGCCGTCCAGCGAAATACCATCACAATGGGGCGTGAACTATCAATGGCACTGCCCGTTGTGATGGCAACAAGGAAGTTGACGGCGCTACTCGTAAACACCACGAATGCGCAAGTAACAGCGGTGAATGCTGGGGTCAATGCTTCCAGGAAGTCATTGCTTGTGGGCTTCACAATGCCCACAAGTTAAATGGAAACTGCCAAACACGGATTTTAAAAGGTCAAGGTTTAGACAAAAACGGACAGGGGACATTTGAAAACACCAAACGTTGGCCGCGGAACCTCCGCTTTAAGGGCCAGTTTACACTACATGCAGTCCAGTACGTTTTTTTCCTGCATCAAAACCGCATGGAAAGGTTATATGGTTTTCAATGGCAAAGTTCACACCAGTGCGTTCCAGGGCGTTCCAGTTTCAGTGAAAAAGTAGAACATGCTGCATTTTTTCTGTCTTGGATTGTACTGGAACGCTGTTAAACGCAAAAAATTGGAACACATCAAAATCACACTGGAACACACATGTCCTTATTTAAGATTAAGAAAAAAGAAGGGGGAAAAAATTCACTGGACTGCATCAAACACGCACTGGAACGCATCAAAAACACACATGCAGAAAAGCATCTGGAACGCATTCGGACTGCGTTTCTATGATGTGAACTGGCCCTAAAGGTGTGTGCGAAACATAACTAAATCCATTGTATTGTAGAGCAAAGAATGTGCAATATTATAGCAACCAAATATAATGGTCTGCCTACAGTAGAGGGAAAACATATTGGTTGCTTTATAGTATTGCAATGTGCACATCATGACTGATTGTTCTCTACCCTTTTAGATAAGCCGTGTGTGAAAATGCTTAAAGTATAATTAAAGGCAAAACTTTTTTTATTTTTTGGATATAGTGGAGATAGATTCAAATACCTGTCAGGTTTTTGTTACCACTGACCCTGTTAGGGAGTTTTGCCGTGTTAACCATTATCATTGAAAGTGAAAGAAAAAGAAAATCCCACAGTTTGGTTTTCCCCCACAAATTCCTCTACAGATGACAAAAAAATAAAATTAAGGGGGTTATAACATACACACGATCCGGAAATCGGAGGAAGAATCGTACAATAATTGGATCGTTGGTGCAGAGCCTTCGAGAGGCGACCGCAACAATTCATCTGATATTATTCGAGCGTACGATTTTCATTAAGTCAGTATAGTTGTTGTCCGAAAATACATTACAACACATGGCATCGCTTCCAATTATTTTAATTTTTTTTCTGTCGTACGAGAATTTTCGTGACTTTAGTAACCTATTCAGTTTCTACTTGCTACTATTAAGCGAAAATAGTCGGACGATCAGTCGTCTGATATACGGAATCGTGTTTACGGGGCATTACTCTATCTAAGGTGATAAAACAAGTTTAACGTATACTTCTACTTTAATAGGGTCAGAATTTTGAGCTTTGAAAAGTCTTATGCTTTACCCTCACTGGATTATAGTTTTCTAATTCTAACCTAAATGTATGCAGGTATTGGAAATTCGTAGTGTACCCTGTGCTACAACATTTCTAGTTGATATCTAATTGCTATGATTTGCTACGTACGTGCTCTATGCACTGTTTAATTAAACAAGTATCTAAGTGTGCTATGGGAGGCTTAAAGGAGTTGTAAAGAAAAGAAAAATGTCACCTTAATGCAATCTATGCATTAAGGTGAAAAATCTGTTGAGGCCGCCCCCCTCCCCCCGAGCCCCCGTTTTACTTACCTGACCCCTCGAAAGTCCTGCGCTCGGTCCTGAGATCCTCTTCGCCGCTCAGCCTGGCCGCTGATTGGCTAAAGCGGATGCATTGAGAGCAGCGGAGCCATTGGCTGGCGCTGCTGTCAATCACATCCAGTGACGCGGCACGCCGAGGGACAGGGCCGAGTGATATAGTGAGCAGCTATGGCAGCTCGCTGTATCACGGGAGCGCGCCCGCAAGTACTCATCACCATGCGAGCTCTCTTGCATGAATTTAATGAGTTCTTGCGGTGAAGACCAGAGACAGCTGCCGGGGGACCCCAAAAGACGTGTATCGGGGCCACTCTGTGCAAAACGAACTGCACAGTGGAGGTAAGTATAACATGTTTGTTATTTAAAAAAAAAAAAAAATGTTTTCCTTTAGTGACATTTTAATCTGTGCAACACCTGTAAGTCAACTGTGCCAAATATTGATATATTCAAAGTAGTGCGATGTGTGAAATTGTGACAGCCAGATTTATTTTTAGAGGGAGCAGAGAAACATTCTGTGTTGATTAAAATAACTGCTTGATGGTCACTCCTACTGTGTCTTCTGAGAAGCCATTTATGCCGTAGAAGCCCAGAATGTACAGTTATGTCTGGGATGTTTTAGCAGAAAGAATGTTGGCCTATAAAAGACATCTATTGAGTCTGTATTTTTATAAGCAGGAGCAATAGTCCGCATCTTTGTTTATTTTTTGCTGTGCGTGATGTTATTTTTATGCCCTCCAATAAAAATGGAGTTCTTCTCTGCAACTATAGACTTCTGTGTGAAGACCAGCAAAGCCTTAAAAT
The DNA here is from genome assembly GCF_905171775.1 of Rana temporaria. Taxonomy (NCBI): domain Eukaryota; kingdom Metazoa; phylum Chordata; class Amphibia; order Anura; family Ranidae; genus Rana; species Rana temporaria. Next base: position 71,486,491 of record NC_053491.1, on the reverse strand, counting down.
AAGCAAACCATATGGGCAGATTCATTTCGGTACGTAGAAATAGCACATTTATTGAAAAAATGTCATTCATTTTAATAAGGAAAGTTGGGAATGAAAATATTTCAGTGCGCAGAATGACCTTGCCCGTAACACCTTGGAATAACACTTTGGTAATTAGCTGGCCCAGGTGTGTACGCTTTCTGTTTTTCTTTCCAGTCTTTAAAGAAAAGAAGGTGCTCTACAGTTCGCAGTTAAGGCTTGTACACACTATAAGAAAATTGGGGAAAAAAATGTGTCCGAGGAATTTTCGTACAAAAATTACCAAAGGGACCAACCCCAACATTTTTCTCATACTGGAACAGAACGAACAATCATCGTTTAACCACTTCAGCCCCGGAAGGTTTTACCCCTTTAATGTCCAGGCAATTATTTTGCCATACGGCACTGCTTTATTTTAACTGACAGTTGCGTGGTCGTGTGACTCTGTACCCAAATAAAATTCCTCCTCAACCTCCTCATGAGGTGAGCTGGGGCCACTCCCCTGCACAGAGGACTCCGGGCTTTCCTGGGGGACTTCCTCATACTCATGTCTGGTGGAGGCTGCGGACTGGCCAGATGGCCCAGCACCCTCCTGCACATCTGTGGATGACACAAAACATACACAGGTTGGAGGATCCACACACTTGTCACATATTCCCTTTCCCCCCACCCCCACACACATGCTACACACCAGATAGAAAAAAAAACCACTTACCTGTCCTCAAGACCTCCTCAATGGAGTCAAAGCCAGACAGCCCCTCCACTTGCTGCCTGTGGAAGCACTGGGCCACTGCACGCTCCTCAGCAGTGAGCCTGATATTGCATGCAGGTCCCCCTCCGGTGCCCCTGGCATGAGCTGAAATTTTTGCCAGCTTCCCACAGACCACGCGCCTGAGATCATTGATCTTTTTTTGGATCCCACTGCGGGTCCTGGTCTCACCCCCCAACGCATTGACATCATCTGCAATGTCTTGCAGGATCTGCCTCCTCCTGGCCGGGGTGGTGTTGGCACTCTCGGGCCCATGCAGAAAACGACCAAATTGGGTAATGGCGCTCACGATGATCTTCTCCCGCAGAGAAAAGTTCAACTTCCTCTTCCTCTCTGTCATCTTTTAAAAAACACTCTCCAAAAACCACACGATACAAAAAACACACCGACACGATACAAACCAACAAACGGCAACAGACAACAGAACAAAAGCACCTTGCTTCAGGGGGGGAAACAAATGGATGTACTTTTGCAATGGAAGGGCGTATGTCTGGGCCTATTTATGCCCTGGGCGTATCTCACTAAGTACGCCGGGCCTAGTTCCTATCTCACTGATTACGCCGGGCTGAGTTCTGAGCATGCGCAGAGAGGCGCTGACCATAGTCAGCGTTGTGCGCATGTGTAGTCCGGCCGGCCCTTCATTTGCATGGGGTCACGGCTCATTTCAATGGAACACGCCCACGTCCTTCCCACTTTCAATTACGCCGGCTTACACCTCGGAATTTACGTCGCGCCGACGCAAATTTGGGCGCAAATACTATGAGGATACGGTACTTGCCTCTCAAAGTTGAGCCGGCGTAACGGAAAGGAGATGCGCTACGCCGGTGTATATATACGCCGATGTACGTGGATCTGCCCCATAGCGTCTACAAACTATGGTATATATGCTGGATTTTATTTTATTTTTTTTTATACTAGTAATGGCAGCGATCAGTGACTTATAGCGGGACTGTGATATTGCGGCAGACAATTGGACAATAACTGACACTTTTGACACTTTGTGGGAACAATGACACTAATACAGTGATCAGTGTTAAAAACATGCACTGTACTAATGACACTGGCCGGGAAGGGGTTAAACATTTAGGGCAATCAACGGGTTAAATGTGTGCCTATCAAATAAAAGCATGGAATTTCCAAGCTCAACTTACCAACCAGCCTGCGACCAACTAAATTGACCTGTCTAACAGTATGCGTTAAAAACAGGGGTTTAGTTGCACACATTTGCAAACACATGCACATACAACGCACTGACACCTTTGAGGGGTGGGCTCCCTCCAGTCATCTGCCCTTCATCTATCCATCAGAATACATGTACTCCCACTGTGAAGACTATTAAAGGTTAGAGGTAAGGTTTGTAGGATACAGGGTGCCTTGCCGGGGCCTGTATTTTGCAAATGTGTGCAACTAAACCCCTGTTTTTAATGCATACTGTTAGACAGGCCAATTTGGTTTGTCGCAGGCTGGTTGGTAAATTGAGCTGGAAAATTCCTTGGTTTTATTTAACATGCGTTTGCCCTTCCAGTGCTGCTTGATGTGAAGACCAGTTTTAGGTGGGGGTAGTGACCTTTTTTTGTAAATGTGTGCCTAGCCAGTGTTTTTGTGTGTATTGTGTGAGATACTTTTACTAAGGGATGTGATGGATTTTCTTTCCCTGCTTTGCACATCCCCCTTTCAGAATGGAGCTCTGCCCTGTTTACATAGGTAGGGCTCCGTCCTGTGTGTCTTCCAGATAATTGGCGAGTGCTGGCAGACATCCATTGACCGGCACCCACTCATCAGCTTCTGCTGTGACTAATCAAAGCAGAAGCGGCATGCCCCCTACATGAAAGTGCATTATCACATCTGTGTATGTATGTATGTATATATATATATATATATATATATATATATATATATATATATATATATATATATATATATATACACAGAGCGGCCACCATGTAGCAGTAAATCTGCTATAGGGTGGTTGTTAAGTGGTTGGGAAATCTATCTGGAGAAAAATATTTAGTCCGCAATTGTCGACCTTTCTACAGTGTGCAAAATTATTAGGCAAGTTGTATTTTTGAGGATTCATTTCATTATTGAACAACTACAGTGCTCTCATTCAATCCAAAATGTTAATAAACCTCAAACCTGAATATTTTAGAAAGTAAAAGTGAGGTTTTAGCTTTCTTAGGAGAAAATCTATGTGTGCAGAATTATTGGGCAACTATTAGTGTTCACAATTATAATGCGACTAAATGAAAAACGAAAGTTTTCCCATCTCACTTGTTTGTTTTTGTCTGTTAAAGTGAGAATAATAAAAAAAATCTATTTACAAATAAAAAAATAAAATCAGTGACCAATATAGCACCCCTTTTTTTCAATAACAGTCTTAAGTTTTCCATTCTTGAAGTCTGTCGGTTTCTTGATCTCTTGGGGTTCAACATTTTTGCAGCAGCAACCACAGCCTCCCAGACACTGTTCAGAGAGGTGTATTGTTTTCCTTCACTGTAACTCTCTTGTTTAAGAAGGTCCCACAAGTTCTCAATAGGGTTTAGGTCAGTTGAGGAAATGGGTCATGTCATCATTCTTTCATCTTTGAGGCCTTTACTGGCTAGCCACGCAGTATTTTGATGCATGCGATGGAGCATTGTCCTACATAAATTTCATGGTCTTCTTGAAAGATGCAGACTTTTTCCTGTACCGCTGCTGTTTTGGGAGTTGATTTTGAGTCCATCTTCAACCTGAAAATGTCGAACTAGCTCATCTTTAATAATACCAGCCCATACCAGTACCCCACCTCCACCTTGCTGGTGTCTGAGTCGAAGTAGAGCTCTGTGCCCGATACTGATCCAGCCACATGCCCATCCATTTATTCTGTCAAAAGTCACTCTCATCTCATCAGTCCATAAAACCTTTGCACAATCTGTTTCTTGGCCCATTCTTGACATTTCAACCTATGTGTCTTGTTCAGTGATGGTTGTGTTTCAACCTTCCTTACCTTGGCCGTGTCTCTGAGCACTAAACGCCTTCTACTTCTGGGCACGCCAGGTAGGTTGAAGTTCTGGAATATGACAGCACTGGAGAATAATGTGTTCCTGTTCTTCTCAAACCTTTGGCAGTTCATTTGCATCTTTTTTTTTTTTCTCAACATGTTTCTTGCCACCCTGTTGACTATTTCAAACAAAACTTTGGTTCTGTGATCACACTCCAATATCTTAGCAATTTCAACAGTGCTGCATCCCTCTGAAAGACTTTTTAAAATGTTTGACTTTTCAGAGTCCGTTATATCTTTTGTGGCCCATTTTGCCTGAGGAAAGTAAGCTGCCTAATAATTATGCACACCTTGATATAAGATGTTGATCTCCTTAGGACACACCCTCCCTCATTATACAAATGCACATATCCTGATATGCTTAAATCCAATAAGCATTCAAGTTTATACAGCTTGGAGTTGGACAATATGCATAAAAATTATGATTTGGCCAAAATACTCACTTGCTTAATAATTGTGCACACAGTGTATATGAAGATGCTGGTTGCTTGGCTATTATGCAGCTGGTTTTAATACTTTTGAGTCACTGACATGTAAATAAAGGAATTGTAACTTTAACATGACTTTTACTGCATGCATGTTCAGGACCTATGACTCTGACATTTTAGAAGCCAGTCTTGCAGCTAGCACTTTGAGAAGGAGCCCAAGAGTGGCATCCCACAAGTTTTCCTCTGATAGATAGTACTCTAATGCCACGTACACACGACCGTTTTTCATGTTATGGAAAAAAACTATGTTTTTCTCGACATGATTCCTCTCAAGCCTGCTTTGCATACACACGATTGTGATAAAAAATGCTCAAGAAAAGCACGGTGACTTGCAACACGTACGACGGCACTATAAAGGGGAAGTTCCATTCCAATGGCGCCACCCTTTGGTCTGATTATACAAATTTCCCTTCTCATAACTTTCTTTTGAGCATGCACGTTTTTTCCCCCGTCGTTAAAGCCTACACACAGCCGTTTTTCATGACGAGAAAAATGACGACGTGAAAAACGATGACAAGAAAAATGAAGCAGGTTCTACATTTTTAATAGGCAATTTTTTTCGTCAAGAAAAATGCTCTGGAGCCTACACACGACCGTTTTTAATGACCAATTAAAAAAATGGCATTTTTCTCGTCATGAAAAATGGTCGTGTGTATGCGGCATAAAGGTTCAGTGCAACATAAAGTAATATTTCAGTTGTAAGTAGTTACTGTAGCAGAGGGCTTGAGATCTTTTCTCTGTTTCTTTGTGGTTTTGGGTGTTCGTACCCTACATGATTCCCACTCTTCCAGTTGTGTTCTTTTCCTTTTAATTGCTTTGGCAGCTGTGTTGGCCTGGGAACTAAAGGTCTACACCATCATTGTCTTATTTCTCTCTATTTCCTTAACTAATTGAAGTAAAACTAGATTGTTTAGTCTTGGTCACTGGGACTTTTTTTACTTCAACTTTTTCTTTTTTGTTAAACTATTACAGATGGTCTGGATAGGAATGGAGAGAGACTATTTGTCATATTAGAGACTCATCTTCTGATATAGCACTTCAATTGTAGTATCATACCTTCATGGCATATATTCTAAACCTGTGGGTTGTGATCCTTTTCCATGTGGCTTGCAGTTGGAAAGAATGAATATGCAGAAGACACAAAGTAACATGTCCTCTAATAGGATAATAATTATGTTATTATGGTTTCTACTTCTGTGAGCTTCAGCATCTAGGCCAACTCGCAAAGAAACCAAGCCATTTTGGCCAGTAACACTGTGTAATTTGCCTCTCAGCTGGAGAGTATTATGTGCTGAACATAGATACAATCTTGATGTGTTTTGTCTTCAAGAAATATAGATGTTTATATTTTAGGTATTTGGTGTATATACTTTTGTGGGCAGTTTTTATGTTTGAGAAAGGGGGCTATAATGTGAGGTACTGGTGGTCACTAGAGTGTTCTGGTTATGTCTGTAATAGTGGAGGTTAGGGAAGTGGAGAAAGCGATCTTTTTTTACTTGTTTTTATTTTTTGTAAAGCCTATATCCAGCAATATCTGTTTTCTCAGGCATGGAAAAAATTTTAACCCCAAGTTTTAGGACTTCTGCCCTTTCTTTGCGACAAACACTAACTATTATATATAAAACTTTTTGAAGTAGTGATATTACAGGTTAGTTCTACATGTCATTAACGGTGTTCTATCGACAAATGCCTCCTGACGAAAAATGCCTCAGATGGGTCTGCGCATGCGCAGTATCAAAAGTCACTCCACCTGATATGATGATCAGCTGGCGTGACGTAAACACAGTGCATGCGCAGATCGTCGGAAGCATTATCCGAAGCTATGCAAACAGCGGAGGGAGAACGTGCTTGTCAAATTCTGCCTCACTGTTGCGGGGTGGGTTTTGGTTGTATTGACCGTCATGGTTTCTGTCTGTTGCACGGCGGGTTCAGTGTGTTAAACAGCCACAACCTGCCCCGCAATAGGGAGGCTGAATCTGACAATTACATTCTCCTTTGGCGCTTAGATCGTCGGATACTGCCTCTGATGATCTGTGTTTACGTCATGCCAGACGACCAACATATCAGCTGGAGTGACGTTGCGTACTGCGCACGCGCAGACTCATCGGATGCATTTTTCAACGGGAGGCAGTATTTGATAGAACACCGGCAGCCATCATTTTCATGAACTATAGTAAATTTGCGCAGGACTAGGACATTTTTAGGAGCTTTATAATAGTTAATTTCTAATGGGTATACCAGGATCATATCCTATATAGTTCTATAATAAATTTCCTGTTTATAACACTAGACATAGAGTACATCATTCAAGAGATGCTTTCTAGCCTTTAAACTATATAAGGTAAAGTCAACAGCTTCATCTTTTGCACATTTGAAACTCTGCCTAATGTTCCTATCTAACCTGTAAAAATTGCTTCATGCTTCATGTCAAATCAATCTTTATTGTCTTGCAGCTTTTCCTTTATATGACTGTAATAACAAATGTCCTCACTACATTTTATTACAGCTGTAGTATCTATCTGAGTTTTGCTGAAATATTTTTATAAACCAGACTATGAATTTGTATTCATTGTTAATGCATTCACCATGTGGCATTGACTACAAATGTTAGTGATACAGTTTTATACCACTTTAAGCTGATTTGTATAGTTAATACTACCAGCAAATTCAACAGTGTTAAATTATACAAAAGTCATAAAGCCAATGCGTTTGGCATGATCCACTGCAGTGTGTTTCATATCTAGACCTCAATGCATACCAGATATCCAGGCACTTGCACAGCTGTGTTAGTCAAGAGTTTAAAAAAAAATCTTAATCATTTAACAAATTACTTAAAGAGGAGGTCCAGACCCCCACGAAAAATTAAAAGTCAGCGGCTACAAATACTGCAGCTGCAGACTTTTAATTTTTGGACACTCACCTGTCCAGGGAGCCTGCAATTTCAGCACCCCAGTCGATCTTTGGATCGGCTGTTGGGTGCTGCCAACGCCATCCCTAGTAAGGGCACCAGGCAGTGAAGCCTTTCGGCTTCACAGCCGTATTCCTACTGCGCATGGACAAAGCACGCTGTGCTTTCTAATTTGGTCCGGCAGCGGAGGAAGGAGGGGGCCAAACGTCCAAGAGACGGGGCCCCGACCCCGTTTCCCGGAAGTGGGGTATGGATACCTGTCAAAAACAGGTGCCCAGTCCCCCCTCCCCCCTGAAAGGTGCCAACTGTGTCCCAGAGGGGGGAGGAGATGGATAAGCGGAAGTTCCACTTTTGAGTGGAACTCCGCTTAAAACATATCTGAAAATTTTGTTCTTAAAGGACTGGCCTGAGAAACACAGATTTCCTGTATTGTTTAAATACTGCAATAATTGGTTTAGGAGTTTTCACATTGAACTTGTATGAACAATCTCTTGAGGTGTATGAATTAAGCTGAAGTCTCGGCGGTGCACATTTTCACGTTTTGTAAAAGGGCATAAAATAGGAAAGAATAAAAAGTGAAATCTGCTTAAATGTTCTAAATAGTAGACCTTTTTCGTACAAGTTAGGTAAATAAAAACCGTAAAATTACCTAGATAACAAAGAGTATGAACACTCAAACAGCAGGGCTCCTTACACACTCTTTGTAGTCAAGATGACATGGACAATGCACCTGGTTGTATACTGTTGCTGAAGGCACAAAACTGGTCCTCTAGAGCAGTGTTTTTCAACTCCAGTCCTCAAGGCTGCTGCCATAACAGTAATTAATGTCAAAGTAGCGACTTATATCCACAGTGGGTGGTCCAGGAAGTGGTTAATTTGTGTATATAGTTGTTTACCTAGAGTTAGGCTTTAACCTGCCATTTATATGTCATGGCCAGACAGGAGCTTCTCTGATTTGGGTGGACATACTTCCCATACTTTCTTAACACTTATGCACCTCGTGTGCAGTCTCCTTGCCACCTGCTTTAACCCCATGGACCTCACACGAGCACCCTCATTCACTTGAATAGGTTTTGATCGTCTGGCGTTGCGCTAGCCGAAAAGGTCATGCGGTGTAATACTTGCTACAGCTACGTAGCAAAGCATCACAGCCATGGCTCTGCTGCCTCTGCAGCTCAACGCAGGGTTTTACTGCCTTCCAACCTTATGTGTTGACCAGCTTGAGTAGTGCAGCCAGAAATGTGATTGGTAGTCAGGAAGTTAGATGCCTAATTAATGCCCCTAGAAAGCCTGAAGGTTCTCCTTAGATTTGGGGCCTCTGTGTGGCTAGGTTGTAATAAGGTCTCACACGTGGTAACACTGTACTTAGGAGAATACATTTTAATTTTCCAAAAGGAGGTAACTTTGGGTGTTTGCTTTCTAAAATGTAATTTTGTATAACTTAAAAAAATAAATCACCATGCTTCTTACGCAATGCCTTGGACTTTCCAATAAGGGGTCATTTTGTACGGTCCTGGCATTTTAGGGGCCTCAAGAACTGACCAGAATTTATACATATTTAAATATGTACCATAGTTGTAAACTTTAACTCTTTCACACAGAATAAATACTATACTGATTTGTGTTTTTTTTTTTTTTTTTATATAACCAAACAAATCTAGCAGAATAGATTCTGGACTAAATGTATGAAGAAAGATTATTTATTAAAGGTTTATAACAGAAACTAAGAAAAAATAAATATGTTTTTCTTCAAAATGTTTGGTCTTTTTTTCCCCTTTAGGCTGGATTTAAACCTATGCAGTTTTAGTGCTTTTTGCATTTTTCAGATTTTCACCACAGTCCATTAAACATGGTTTCCAATGGAACAAGTTCTGTAGTGCCAATCTGCAAAATGCAAAAAGCACTAACAATGCATAGGTGTGAATCCAGCCTTATAGAATAAAAACCCAAAAGAAAGCTCTGTCTCAAAATTCATGTGGGCACATTGTTGCCTGGCTGAGTAATTGTCATTCAAGGTGTGACCACACTGAAAAATGGCCTGTACTGGAAGGGGGTGCAACAAGTGGTTAAATAATGTTGTAGTGCCATGTGATACAGCCCAGTTCTGATGATTTCTAATGACTGTTATTTTTCATTTGTAGACCAGAGATGACTTTCTTGGTCAAGTGGATATTCCTCTTTACCAGTTGCCGGTATGTACTGTAAAGATATGTATGAACACCCTAATGTTTTGCTCTATACCTTTTGTAAACAATCTGCAGATCAAAACCTTGTGTTTTTATTCATTTACTGTATGCAAGACCAATAAAGCGGATATGTGTGCCTAGTTCAAATACAAATCTAGCCTGTCAGGACTGAAGCTCTTACCTTTAAGACTAGAACAACAACACAGCCTTTGGGATGTAAGAGAATATCAGGGTTTGTAAATATGAAAATTATGAACTTTATCTAAGCTTAGTATTTTGGAAAATGGCAAACACGCTACATTGTTTTGCAGACGGCTGCCTCTCCTCCACGTGTTGAAGTGGTTAACTTACAGTAAGAGATGCAGACTGGATGTGCTGCCAGACAGGCGTTTCTCAGAGTGTTTATGACTCTGACTGTGTTACAATCTATGTTTTATAGCAGGCATCCTAGGTTGGTTCACCCATAAGCCTATACAGTTAAGTGACTTATCAAGCACTTTGAAAATTTTGTAACGGTTTCAGCAGTTTTCAGATTGTTTTCAGAATGTGGCACAGTAAGAGTTGATACAATATATGAGATTTATTATTGTGTTCTAACAAACGGAAGGCATTACATTTTAGTGTTGTCAGGTCCTTGTTTTTAGACTGTTGGTTGGTACAATTAAGTGTCAGCAACATTTATTAAGGAGGCATTTACTGAAAAACCGCCTTAAAGAGGCAGTGAGATACATTCTGTAGTTAACCACAACGTATCTATTTATTCAATTTCCCAGCGCTTCTGGGCTCCATCTCATGTGAAGACCTTTAAGAGTCCAACACTTAGGACAGGATTGAGGGCCTTGGGAACTTGAAATATACAATGCTCTAATTTAATTGGTGAAAACAGTAACTTTCACAACTATTCTTGCATGTGCAATTCCAGATTCTCTTGAGTTTATGTGGCAGGCTACCTGTCCCCCTAGTTTTACTAGCAATGCAATACATTTATTTAAGACTCTAGTTACAGGGTTAATTTCAATTAATTCTTTAGTATGGTAGAAAATGCTGCAAATGTAAAGTAATTTCCATTTAGAAACCAATCGCTCTCATGGATAATTTGAATGTCTCTTTACTTTACATCAGAGCAACCATTGTAGTGGAAAAGAGTACCGCTCCAAGCCCTGCGACCTATGCTGTGCTCCCGCCCTGTAGTACTGACAGGTGCAGACTCTGCGATGATCCGTGGAAAAAATAAATGTTCCTGGACTGCCGCACTCTGATAGGCGATTTATTGAAACAAAATCAACAAAGGATAAAATCCAAAGCTGTATAACAACCAAAAAATTCATTCAACACTGCAATCAATGGTAGAAAGTGGACATAGGGGACAAAAAAGCCAACATGTTTCACAACATGGATAGATGCTTAGTCATAGCTGGCTAATGTAACCATTGTAGCGGTTACATTTTTGAGCATTTTAACTGCAAGCACCAATATAAGATGCCCATATAGAATGACCACATTTGCTAAAGCTTTTTTTCTTGAGTACATTACTTTATTTTTAGATTAAACTTTTTACAAAATCTTGTAGATTGCATTATACTGACCTATATATAAAAACAGTTTAATGCCAACTTTTCCATTGTTAGCAATGTTTCAAGACTGTAAGTCACTACTTTAATTTAAGCCTCATGCACACAGGGCATTGGAATGCATAACCGTTAGACCCGTCTAGGTGCATGCATAAACGTTATACTAGGTGCATTTATAATTTTTTCTGCTCTTCAGCTCCTCTCCTGAATGTAATTAAATGCCAATGTGTACGTTAACATAAGGTTAACATAGAGGTGCTTTTATAGGCTAAAATGCCTGTAAAATAGGCATTTTTAAAGCCCTGTGTGCATGAGGCCTTAGTCTTCATTTTTTTTTTCATTTATAATTTAAAGAAGAAATTAAACTTTGCATACATTTTATTAAGGAATGCATTAATATGGCAATAGATAACCCTCATAACATTAAATTCTGTGGTGTATATTTTGCAAAGTGTGAATACAATTAACAGGGTTTATGTAAGGGTCAGAGTGTTGTCATTTTCTGTTTAGGAATGTTAGAGTTAGTATGAAAGTTATAAACAAGCAGTAAACACATTAAAGAGGTTGTCTAGCCATGCAACAACCTTGCAACACTCCCCTCTGTTATGTTAAATAAAGGCCTTGTGTTTGTTTTTTTAAAACTGCCAAAGTGTACCTGATTTCAGAGCACCCTTCGGTGCTCACATGACTGGACATCGCTCTCCTCTCTCGAGCTGACAGCAAAGCGGGTGGAGCTCAGAAACCACAACTGACGTCAGCCAGGAGGAGGAGAGAGGCGTGAGGTCATGTGAGTACCGATTGGCGCTCTGAAATCAGGTACACAGTGGCAGTTTAAAAAAAAATGCACTGGAGACATTGTTGCAAACTTGTTGTATTATGAAAGCAATAGGATGGAAGAATCGTGGAGTGGGCAGAGCTGTCAGGCAGGGAGGGGAGGAGGACAGAGGAAGACATAGAGTTGCGGATGATGGATGCTCGTAAACTGACCACAGTGTCAGAACTCAGCAGCCATGATAAACTATGGTCAGTTTACAGAGGGGAGGGCAGAAGCAGACAGGATCAGCCAGGTATTTCAGGTGATAGGGCCAAATTACACAGCACAACATGAAAAGAAGTTTGTTTGAAATCTTTGCAAATGTATTAAAAACTTACCTAGGTAAGTATAAATCTTAAAAAAAGAAAAAAAAAGAAGACAAAAAAAGACTTCTGTTGCCTTAAAACATGTTATACACTGTGTTGTATAACATGCTTTAAGGGAACAGAAGTATTTTTTTGTCTTCTTTTTTTTTTTTTTAAGATGTATACATACCTAGGTAAGTTTTTAATAAATTTGCAAAGATTTTAAACAAACTTCTTTCATGTTGTCATTATGGGGTATTGTAGAATCTTTAGGAAAAACATGAATTTAATTAATTTTGGAATAAGGCTGTAACCTAACAAAATGTGGAAAAGTGAAGCGCTGTGAATACATTCCGGATGCACTGTATGTGGGCTGTGCCATGAAGAAGGAGTTAAGCCTCCATAGTTTGTGTAGGATATGGAGGTTGTGTTCTGTGACACAGATCTCTACAGGGGTGTGATAAGACCAAAATATATTGCCTATCCTAAAGTTTGTCACTTTTTGAAGACACCAGTTGTGAGCTAATATATTGATTCTAGAATATCAGAGGTGCGACATAGAAAAGTAGGTGAAATGTCCTCCAATGAGTTGGTGCATATACAGTAGGTTTACTGGAGTATAAACAATATTATTTGTACAAATTAAGATTAGATAGCAGCCTTGGTTATCTTCTATGCTGTGTTGGTATTTACAGGAGCGATAAGCTTTCCACGTTTCTTCTTTGCAGTTTGCTATATAATGTATTTAACTGTGGATGATGTTTGTACTGTAGTTCGTCTTTGGAGGTTTAGGTTTGTTAAAGGAAAATTATATGACCTTCTAAATTTTAAAGTTGTCATTGGAACAGGGATAGAGGAATAGAAATGTAATACCTATTCTAGTAATGACTGTGGTGGGATTTGCTGTTTAGAGAGATTTCCAATCACTTCCTGTAATATCACCAGGACTAGATTTAGGAAGGGTTTCAAAATGTTCCTGATGGGCCACAAAAAAACAACAATTTGATTGGGGGTTGTAACCAAAACTAAGAAAGAAGTTCAGTCTACAGATAGTGTAAGTAAACCATAGCAAATAATGTTTATTTCCTTGTTCCCTTTTGGTCTTTTAAGTATACAATTAAAAGTGTTGATTACGCCAGAAATATTGTCAGCTAATAACTTCCTGTGCTCTTTAGTATTTTCTTATTTATCATTGTTCTCAGTTCTTAATTTAATTATTTTTTTGTAATGACTAGAAGTTTTTTCTTTTTTTCTCGAGTCGTTTTGCATGCCATCATCTAAAAGATAGAGCTGCTTCCCCCTGAAACGAGAAACACATCATCAACCCTTATAAAAAAAGTGCCTGGTACCTCTATGCCTCAGTTCTTATTTTCTAATGCCCAAGCTGTCTTGCTTGTTGCAGGAGCCTTCCTGTCTGGCTGCCTGCTTGACTTTTTTTTTTTACGGCCTCAGCAGAGACAAGTCATGCCCAGCCAGGGCTTTCAGGGTTTCCTCCCTCACCATCTCCATTTCAGCCCCAGGTTTCACCTCCACCGGGGAGTATGCAACCATCTCCTCAGCCACAGGCTTTTCTGAACAGCTTCCCCTGTGCTTCTACTGTAGCTCATAATCTCTTCCTGCCCATAGTACCTCATGTGATAATGTGATCTGGCATCGGACCCCAAGGACAGTAAAATGGTGCCAACAAGTGTGGGGGGGGGGGGAGAGTCCCCTCATGACACCTTTTATGTCACTTCAGGTGATGCGCTTCTTGCAGGCATCATTTCCAGGACATCAGCATGGGTCTCAAGAGTATCATGAGCGCTCGTATCACTTCTGGTGGAGCACTTCCATTGTTGAGGCATCCATTGGACATTCTTTTTGGCCTTGGCCATCATTTCCGGTTTTGGCAACTGTGGTTCCCTGATCCTCATGGGGACACCAGGAACAAGAAAAGACCATGACTCCACATTGTGGCACTTGGGGGAGAAGCACCACAGACGGTATGTACTATTCCACCTATGCATATCGGTGGGGTGGCTGAAGGTGGTGCCAGAGCAAGGGCGGGCAGGAAGCTTTAAGTGCATCATGTGGAGGGCCATTTTCAAGTTGACTGAGTCAGACACCTCTCCATCTACAGCTCAAACAATGGCCCTCATCAACTCAATCTGTAAGGCACGATGGCTTAAAGCCTGGACTGGAGTCACATTCTCAGGAAAGCTGCTATGCAGACCCGAACTGGAATCGGTACTGGACAGGTCAGAGGATAGGAAAAAGAGGTTCTTCCCAAGGAGAAACAAAACAAAAGTTCATCCTCAAACCCCCTGCTTATCAATACCAAGAAGCAATGACTGCCTACCTGTGGGGGGTTAACACACCTAGCTGCATATTCAAGGCATATGGCAAACGCATGTCTCCCAAGAGACAAAGAAAAAGCAGCAGGGCTGCTGTCATCAAAAAATGAACTCCTAGCACAAAAAAATGTTGCATTTGTCTTCTCTGGCAAGGATGGGAAAGGGTTTCACTTTCACATCTTTGCCAAGAGTAAACCCTCATGAAAATTCAGACTAATCCTAAACCCTTAAACAAAGCAGTAAAATACAAAATGTTCCAGTTGGAATCTATATATTCCATTAGGAATATCCTCCCGCCAAAAGCATGCATGGCTATTTTAGATCTCAAGGATACTTATTCACATATCCTGATCAGAAAGGACTACCATTGGTTGAGATTTGCAAGGGACCACACACCACTGTGCACATACAATACACCTCCCTGTCATTTAACCTCTCATTGGCTCCTAGAATATTTATGAAATTATTGACAGAAGCCCTCACAAAACTACAACTGCATGGCATTGGCGTTCTAGCCTACTTAGGCGACCTGCTTTTCTTCGCCAACACAAAGGAAATGTTAGAACACAACCTGCACACTAGCATCCAGTATCTTCTAGGGTGGTTAATAAACAAAGAAAAGCCACACCTAACTTCCAACCAGACAGTAAATTACTTAAGTTATGTCATGAATGTTAAGGAGACAAAAATTTGCCTCTCAAAAGAAAAAGAACATAAAATTATGAAATAGATACCTTCCCTCTATCAACCTCAACCACCATAAGGAATGGGATAAGGATTTTGGGCCTAATGACAGCATCAATTTCCGCGGTCACATGGGCCCAACTACACACAAGTCCCCTACAGAACTATTGTCTCAAACAGAGGTTATCAGGATTATATCCTACTGGAGGATGGAGTGCACACCAAGAGGACCAACTAGAACAGGGTAGATGGAACCAACCTTGGGCAAAGTAATCATCCAACCTAAGGGAGATGAAGGCAGTACAACAAGCTTTCTTATCCTCCCAACTCCAGATCAGGGTCAAACATGTTAAAATTCAGTCAGACAACGTCATAGCTGTTGTGTTAATATCAACAGACAAGGAGGTACCAAGTCTCACCAGCTGATGACCCTAGCAAACACCTAAACCTATTTTCTCTGTCGACCATCTATCTGAATCGGGTTCAAAACATATTGGCAGATTTTCTCAGCAGGGAGACCTTAAAACAAACAGAATGGTCTCTGGATCAGGCAACTTTTAACTGGGTCACACAAATGATGGGGATCCCAGCAGTAGACCTCTTCACAGTAAGAACAAACACAAAGTCTCCAAAGTTCTTCTTGCAAACACCAAACAATGGAAATGCGATGAAAACATTAGCCCAGAGCTGGTCTCGCTTACACTTTTCCCCCAACAAACTTGATCTCAAGAGTAATCCAGAACATCAAGGAAGAGAAAACAACAGTCATCCTGATATCGCCCTATTGGCCACAAACAGTATGGTTTATTCACTTGAAAAGTATGAGCATACAGCCACACATCCTGCTACCACTCAAAACAAATCACCTGACACAGGAGCCGGCCATGCATTTTCGCATCAGAATCCTAAAGCTTTCAGCTTGGCTACGGAGAGGGTGATTTTGAAGCAAAGTCTTGTCAGATAGAATTATGAATGCACTTCTTTCTAGCAGGAAGGTCACATTTGCAATCTACGAAAAAGTCCGAAAGAAATGTGAATCCTGGCACAAAGAACACAACCAAGAAGAGAGACCAATCATTCCTACTATACTGGAATTTCTACTAGAGGGGGCAGACAAGCAATGGTCACACAGCAATCTAAAGATTGTGATATTTACACTGTCTTACTTCTTGGACATCAAACTAGCCCAAGACTGTTTGGTCAAAAAATGTCTTTGCTTCATAGCCAGAGCAAGACCTCCCCTATCCAAAAACTTTCTATCCTGGGACCTATCTATAGTCCTTCAAGTATTCCCTAAAACTCGATTTGAACCTATAGATGAATGTTTGGGAAAAAAACTGAGCCGCTCAGTCTGTGAAACTGTCAGTGCAGTGTGGGGAAGGGAGGTAATCGGCCGAATTTGCACAAAAATCGTCCAATGCCGATTTCTTAAAAAGGCCAAATATCGTCCGGCCTCTACTACTGTCCACCCAAGACCAATCTTTTGGTAGAAAGGTCCTTAAGGCTGTTGACCTCCCCTAAGCAACTGTTTTTTTGCCAATCCTCTCAGATGCTGACCTGGAAGACAACTTGAGAAAAAAAAGTTACGTTCCTTATAACTAATTTTCTAGGAGTCTTCCAAGGCAGCACAAATACCTG
Organism: Rana temporaria; assembly: GCF_905171775.1. Taxonomy (NCBI): domain Eukaryota; kingdom Metazoa; phylum Chordata; class Amphibia; order Anura; family Ranidae; genus Rana; species Rana temporaria. The sequence goes on along the minus strand of NC_053491.1, from coordinate 71,469,737 downwards.
ACACTAACATAGACAGAATATTTTTTATATAACGTTAGTGTATCCCAGGGGTCCAGGATTATATTATATTGTTATAAAGAGGCACAAAGGTACATGGTACTTTCTTTTTATAGATGATGTGTTTCTTGTTTTAGGTAGGAGGGAGCCTATCTCTCAGATGCTGCCCTGGAAGACACGTAGAAAATTAGTTACCTGGTACCTAATGTTTTCCTTTTTTTGTATGTATGTTTTATATGGTCTTACCAGTTATTACTGCTTTATCCAGACAGAAAATCCCCGGTTGGAGCGACCATATACATTTAAAGATTTTATTCTTCATCCCCGAAGGTAAGCAGCAGAGCTGTGTGCAACCCTTCTTGCCTCACCATTAAGTTTTGTTGTTATTGTGCAGCTGTCTAGTATATTTTTCTGCCTACTGGTTAGTGTTTAAAACCACCCTTGTACATTGTGATAATGGCTTTATTTTTGGCAAATACCACAGCTCCCTGATATTTTAGCAATCTTCAGTTAGTATAACAGTCTGTCACATTAAAACACCCCCACACGGCATAATACAAGCATTGGTGAGCACTCATTGGTCAGAAGTGCCTACATGACTGCACTGACTAGTGAGAATCTATTTGAGGCTAAAGGAGCCTTGAGTATGCATTCCAGTGAGGCATATTAGAACAAAGCTGAGATTCCATTTCCATACCATCAGGAGAGGGCAGGGAACGATGGAGAGCATATAAGGTTGTATGTCGCTGGGACTGAAGGGTGTTGTGAGTTAGTTTACATTTTTTGTGAAAGGGTAAACTAACTCTAAGAACAATAATGTGTAACCTGGTGTACCCCGTGGCACGCCTCAATCCCTATTGAACATACAAATACAGAAATTTTTGCCCTTTACGAGGGCTTTGACACTGAAGCGATGCACTGGCAGGATGTTAAAAAAAACTCCTGCAAGCAGCATCTTTGGAGCGGTGAAGGAGCATGTGTAAACCGGTTCTCCCCATTGAAATGAATGGGCAGCGTGGGTTTGCGGGTGGTTTTGACCCTCTTCAGGCCGCTAGTGGGGGTTAAAAGCGCCCTGCTAGCGGCCGAATACCTCTGCAAAAAACAACGGTAAAGCGCCGCTACAGTGTGAAAGCAGCCTTAAAGTTAGGCCTAAGGTCTAAAATGTACTTTAGTTTTACTGGTCCCCCTTACTGGTGTTGACTAGAGCTGTATGATTCTGGATAAAAAGAGAATCACAATTTTTTTGCTTAGAATAAAGATCACAATTCTCTCACGATTCTCAGCATAACATCGTCTTTCACATTATACAAAAAAATTGGGCTAACTTTACTGTTTATTTTATGTTTTTAATTCATTGAAGTGTATTTTTTCCCAAGATATTACGTTTGAAAGACCGCTGCGCAAATGCAGTGTGACAAAATATTGCAAAGACCGCCATTTTATTTTCTAGCAAAAAATACTGATTTTAACTTGTTGGCAACAAGTGTAAGAAAAAGGCTTAGGGGCAGATCCACAAAGATCTGCACCGGCGCAGCGTATATGAGATACGCTATGCCGCCGTAACTTACTTGGCTTGGGTTTGAATCCCGAAAGAATTTGCGCCGGAAGTTACGGCGGCGTAGTGTATCTCTCGCGGCGTAAGGGCGCGGAATTCAAATGTGGCGAGTAGGGGGCGTGCTTCATTTAAATGAAGCGCGTCCCCGCGCCGAACGAACTACGCATGCCCCGTCTGTCAAAACTCCCAGGGTGCATTGCTTCAAATGACGTCGCAAGGACGTCATTGTTTTCGACGTCCAGCCCCATTCACGGATGAGTTGCGCAAACGACGTAACATTTTCAAAATTATACGCGGGAACGACGGCCATACTTAACATTGAGTACGCTACCAGATAGCAGCTTTAACTATACGCCGGAAAAAGCCGATCGGAAACGACAAAACAAAATGCGACGGACGCTCGTACGTTCATGGATCGTCGGAAATAGCTAATTTGCATACTCAACGCGGATTACGACGGGAACGCCACCTAGCGGACGTCGAAAAATAGCATCTAAGATCCGAAGGCGTACGAAGACGTACGCCTGTCGGATCTAACCCAGATGCCGTCGTATCTTGTTTTGAGGATTCAAAACAAAGATACGACGCGGGAATTTTGAAATTACGCCGGCGTATCAATAGATACGCCGGCGTACTTTCTTTGTGGATCTGCCCCTTAGTCGTTAAATGGTTTAACTAACCTCATTTGCAGACCCAAGTTCATTCCTTTGATCTGTAAATGAACAGAAAGATACAATGTTTCTTTTTACCTCTTTTTTGTTTAGTTTTTTGACGGCTGTGAGCAGGGAAATTGCTTTACATGAATTGTGGGAATGTTAGATTAAAGCGGGAGTTCACCCATGTATTAAATTTTTTTTTCTCCCCTTAGATTCCTGCTCGTTCGGTCTAGGGGAATCGGCTATTTGTATTAAAATATGAGCAGTACTTACCCGTTTTCGAGCTGCATCTTCTTCCGTCGCTTCCGGGTATGGGTCTTCGGGAGCGGGCGTTCCTTCTTGATTGACAGTCTTCCGAGAGGCTTCCGACGGTCGCATCCATCGCGTCACTCGTAGCCGAAAGAAGCCGAACGTCGGTGCGGCTCTATACTGCGCCTGCGCACCGACGTTCGGCTTCTTTCGGAAAATCGTGACGCGATGGATGCGACCGTCGGAAGCCTCTCGGAAGACTGTCAATCAAGAAGGAACGCCCATTCCCGCAGCCCATACCCGGAAGCGACGGAGAGGATGCATCTCGTAAACGGGTAAGTACTGCACATATTTTAAAACAAATAGCCAATTCCCCTAGAGAAAACGAGCAGGAATCTAAGGGGAAAAAGTGCCCTCTAAGGGTGAACCCCCCGCTTTAAGATCATGTGGGATAGTTGAATCAAAATCACATTTTTTTAAATATTAATCGTGCAGGTCTAGTTGTGGGCTAAAGCTGACCATACGTGAAAACTTTTTTATGAACGAGCATTCGTAAGAAAATTCAGTGTGCTTTTAACATTTGATTTTGCAACGAATATAATTTCCTTAACGAAAACACATTTACTATTAGAAACTCGTCTGTTTGAAACAAAACATTTCCAGCCTGCTCTTTTTGAATTTTCTATTCACTGCAGTTGAACATTGATTTGACCCCACTAACAATTAGAAAACAAAACAAACATTCTTCATGCTGTGTGCACCGGACACGGCCAATGACAGATCACTGTATCATGTGATCGCTGTGGCCAATGACAGCAGATTTCATGACAGTTGTACACAATGAAAGGCTTTGATTAACTTTTTTTCTTTTAATTGTTACATTTGTTTTTCTTTTTTACATACTATCACCAGTCAGTGTCCCCGATCACCTTGACACCAGTTATATGATGATGCTGTACTGTAATGGTGACAGTATGTGAAAAAAAAAACATTTAATTTAACAGTATGTAAACTAATTTTCACAAAAATTGTGACAAATTACAACTTCAAAAAACTCACCATGAATCTTAATACCAAAGTCTGATTTCCAGAAGGGGGTAATTTGATCATATTTGTGCTGTCCTGGCATTTTTGAGCCTCGAGAAATGAGATGGGCCATCAGTACGTCAAAACTGATCGATTTTCAGATTTATATATACACCATAGTTTGTGAACTCTAACTTTCCTACAGACTAAATAATAAACACCGATTTGGGTTATTTTCACCAAAGAAATGTAGCAGAATACCTTTTTGCCTAAATTTATAAAAAACGATTATTTGTAAAATATTATAACAAAAAAGAAAAACATTAATTCTTTTTCAAAAAATTTCAGTCTTTTCCATTTATTTAGCAAACATTTTTAAAAGCCAGTGGGGGATTAAATACCACCAAAAGAAAGCTCTATTTGTAAAAAATAAATAAAAATTATAATTTCATATGGCCACACAGTGTGACCGCGCTGAAAGCTGAAAATTGGCCTGGGCAGGAAGGAGATAAGTGACCGGTATTGAAGTGGTTTCACAAGTCTTTTAACCACTTGAGACCCGCGCTATTGACAAAAGACGTCAACAGCGCGGCTCTCAGGTGCCAACTGGACGTCTTTTTAAAAGCATTACCCGCGCGCGCCTCTGGGAGGCGCGCAGCGGGTAAACACTGTGCCGCCGCATCGCTGGGGACCCGATGCGTGTACCTGGTGGCCGCGATGTCCGCCGGGTACACGCGATCGTCGGTGACACAGCCAGTAACAGCAGGGACGTGGAGCTCTGTGTGTAAACACAGAGCTCCACGTGCTGTTAGAGGAGAGGAGACCGATCTGTGTCCCTTGTACATAGGGACACAGCATCGGTCACCTCCCCCAGTCACCCCCCTCCCCCCCCACAGTTAGAACACACCCAGGTTACACATTTAACCCCTTCCTCACCCCCTAGTGTTAACCCCTTCCTCACCCCCTAGTGTTAACCCCTTCCCTGCCAGTCACATTTATACAGTAATTAGTGCATTTTTATAGCACTGATTGCTGTATAAATGTGAATGGTCCCAAATTTGTGTTGAAAGTGTCCGATACGTCCGCCGCAATATCGCAGTCCCAATAAAAATTGCAGATCGCCGCCATTACTAGTAAAAAAAAAATAATAAAAAAAAATCATAATTTTGTTCCCCATTTTGTAGGCGCTATAACTTTTGCGCAAACCAGTCGCTTATTGCGATTTATTTATTTTTTTTACAAAAATTCGTCGAAAAATATGTATCGGCCTTAACTGAGAAAAAAAGTTTTTTAAAAAAAAAATTGGGATATTTATTATAGCAACAAGTAAAAAAAATATATATATTTTTTAAATTGTCGCTCTTTTTTTGTTTATTGCGCAAAAAATAAAAACCGCAGAGGTGATAAAATACCACCAAAATAAAGCTCTATTTGTGGGGAAAAAAGGACGTCAATTTTGTTTGGGAGCCACGTCGCACGACCGCGCAAATGTCAGTTAAAGCGACACAGTGCCGGAAGCTGAAATTTCGCCTGGGAACGAAGGGGGTTTATGTGCCCAGTAAGCAAGTGGTTAATGTATGGCTAGCTTTACTCCCCCATTTGGACCACTGGTTTTCTCGTTTCTATAAACCGCTGCTGGTTCCCTGACATTTCTATTACTTCAGTGTGGCTAATGATGGATTCTGTGTTAGGCAAAGGCATCGATTGGCTGCCCAATAAATGTTTTTAAGGATTTTAAGAACCTAACCATTACTCATGTGCTGATTTTTCTTGCAATAGCGGTTCCAGCCTGATAAAATGCTAAATTTTTACTTCAAATTCTGAGCTTAAAGAGGAATATTTTATGCTCCTAGTACAGCTGTGCAGCCTTGCTGGGTTTAGTTCTCATGGTTTACCTTGCAATTTCCAAAACTATGTAGACTATTAAAGAGTTAAGGGATTCAGTTCCAGAAAAGTCCAGAAGAATGCGAATCTGCAATAAAGTGCCACCTGCTTCACTGAATTCTCCTATTATCTCAGGCAATGATAAATAATACATTCTGTTCCCAACATTGTTTTTGCAAGAGTAAGCAAATACCCTCTGTTAACCCTGTTTTAATAGTAGAAATTGTAGTTGTAACTTTCATATAAATATCTTTAATATTTAGCTGCATTGAATTGCAATGGTGTTATGGTGTGTTTTTTTTTTTTTTTAATAGAGAAATGTTTCTTTCTCGGTTATCAATCAAACAGCCTAACGATTTTACCTCTGTTCATTTTATGTAGCGGACCTTTTTGCCAGGGTTTAAATCCATAACACAGTGTTCTTTATTTCAGGCAAAGCTTCCAGTGTTTCATAATTCTGGTTTTTACTGGGCACAGAGATGGAATTTCTTTGCATACTTTCTGACCAATTCTGCAGAAGTCTGAAAAACATTTGCTTAATTCCCTTACTGTTTAATTTTGTTTTCATTTAATTTCTGTTTGCATTTGGCTTTTTCTTTTACAATTGGCTATATAAAGTAATGGACATGTGCAGCAGGTAAACTCTATAAAGGCATTCTCCTTTGCACCAGTGTATTTTTTCTGGCTTACAGAAGAGTTCTAATTTGTAGATATTAACCTTTGCAGTAGAAAAAGTGAAGCTTTAGAAATATTTGTGAAGGTTTTAAAATATTACCAGTTATTATTGACAGCAGACAATTTGAGTTTAAAGTGAGGAAGGGCAAGACGATGATATAAAGTATGCATGGGTTGTGTTTTAAAAATAAATAAATTATAAAGTGAATGCATGTTGCATTCACCTTCAGTTAGAAAGTCTACCTTTTAGTATGGCATTAAAGTGATACTAAAGGTTGATTTACTTTTACAACTAGGAGATTCAGCTGTGAGATGTTATGTGAAACCAGCAATGGAGCCCAGTGGTAGCTGAAAAGCTTTCAACCCACAAAAAGAAAACTGATGAAAGTATTTTCAATCATTCTTTGTCCTTGCTCCCTTGTGATCACCGGAACCTAGCTTTCTAGCATGTGCTATGACAGCATTTAGCCAAGGTTATCAAGCAGCTTTTAAACATGACTCTAAAGCCTTAACCACTTCAAGACCAAGCTTTTTTAAAATCAGTATTTTTTGCTGGATAATTACTTAGAACCGCCAAACATTCTATACAATTTTTTTTAGCAAAGACCCTAGAGAATAACATGGCGGTCATATTTTTGGTCACACGTTGTTTGGCCAGCGATCCTTCAAACGCATTTTTTTGGGTACACTTTACGGAATAAAAAAAAAAAGTCAGCCCAGATTTTTTTTGTATATTGTGAAAGATGATGTTGCGTCGAGTAAATACATACCTAACATCTTACACTTTAAAATTGCACAAACTACGATACTTAAAAAATCTCCATAGGCGACATTTAGAGTTACAGAGGAGTTATTTTGCTAGAATAATTCCTCTCGCTCCACAGATCGCTGTGATACCTCGCATATTATTTTTTATTATTTTTACACTGTTCCTTTTTAAAATAAAACATCCCTTGTGACAATAATATGCAGTGACAGATAGGGCCCTTTCACACGTGCGGACCGTTCGTCCGTTTTTTTCATACGTCCGTTTACGGATTAAAACGGACTGCAATGCTTTCCTATGGGATAGCGGACGTTAGCGGATGAGTATCCGCTAACGCCCGTTAACATCCGATTCTGTTGAGCTCTGTTTTTTTGAACGGAAGAAAACCCTATTCTTCCGTAAAAAAAACGGAACGGACGAAAAACGGATGTTAGCGAACGATCCGTTAACATCCGATCCGCTGACATCCGTTTTTCATCAAAATTCATGAAAAACTGATTAAAGTTCTAAAAAAAAAAAAACGGATAAAAAACGGAAGTGAAAAAGGATGAAAACTGATGTTTACTGACAACAACTGATGATAAAAAAAACGTGACTGAACGGATCTAATGTACGGTCCGCACGTATGAAAGGGCCCATACTCTTTATGGAGGAATCTTGGGTCTTAAAGAAGAAGTAAACCCTGATGGGTTTTACTTCCTCTTGTTTCCCTGCAAAGGTAAAGCATAATGGGCTACTATGCATCGCATAGTAGCCCATTATGTTTTACTTACCTGAAACCGAAGCCTGGGATGTCCCCGCTGGCTGGAAGCGTCCATCTTCAGCCCTCTTCCTTCTGGGGCCGCGGACTTCCGGCTCTGTGACTGGCCGGGGGCACGTGCGCGTGGGAGCTGCCAGTCACAGCATGACCCCATCTAGAAACGGCACTGCATGCCCTTTCTAAAGTGTGCATGCGCGGAAGAAATCATTGTACGGGGAATTGTAAATATCTCCTAAAACGTGTAGGTTTAGGAGATATTTCCAGCACCTAAAGGTAAGCCTTAATCTAGGCTTACCTCTAGGTGAAAGTGGTTGTACAGGGTGTACAACCACTTTAAAGACCCCAAACCCCTTCTCTGCACTGCAAAGTATTCAAAATGCCCTAAAATCTGCATTTTTTTAATCGGCGCTGTTGGGGGGGGGGGGGCGCATATGTGGAGAGGCATGTCCAGAGGCTGGGGATCTGTGCTGGTGTGATTGAGAGAGTGAAGGAGGAGGGCAGAAGGGCGTGTCCACAGGCTCCTGTAAATGGTTGGAAGAGTGAGCTTGGACTTTAATCCAGTGATTAGCATCCACAGGGCACAGTGAGAAGGATTAGAATGGCACATCTGCTTGCAAGGGTGTGTGTCTGTCATCCATATCCTGTAAGATACAGGTGCTAGCTTCATCTGCCCATACTTAAAATGGCTGCCAACACAGCACATGTGAGTGCTGTACTAATGAATCTTTCCATAACAAATACAGCTTCTTGTTAAAAAATGAACTCCCTAAGTCTCGCCAACAATATTTCCAGCTGCTGCAGGTTTTTGTTTTTTTTTCAATTTCTTTTTCTTTGGCTGCGGTTCCTCATAGACTGCAGGCTGAGTATTTCACTTTTATATATATGTCCACTTTGGTAGAAAGTAAGGTATCTATTTTCTTTAGAATGGCCATACATTATGCATTTTTTTTTCCTTCCCCCCTGCTATGCTATTGTATTCTGACAGTGTAAGGTTTCCCTGCAGTCAAGATACACTGATCACTGCCGCCGGCAATAGTCAGCGGTAGCGATCGTAGGAAAAGAAAACCCAGCAGGCTGGTTGTACTGAAATCAATTGATACGACTTTAGTACAACCAGCCAGCTCGTAGATGGATTGAAATTTTGATCAGTTTTTGACCAATTTTACCCTCTTGTTTGACAAGATTACTGCTAACTGAAAGGTGAAATTGAAAGTGGTGCTAAGGGCTAAAGTTTTTTCTTTTTTTTACTGTGATGCAGTCTCTGCATTAAGGTAAACAAAACTCTTAGATGCAGTAAGTAAAAAGTTAATTATTTTAGAAAAATAAAAACTAACCCATATCACTTTAATTGCATACTGCATTCTAAAGATGGGAACGTGACCTGAAATACTTCATGCTTATTACTGTGATGGCTTATTAGCAATGACAGACCATGACACAACTGTTAAGTGATTTTCCTGAAGACTCTCCTTTTTGCCTGGCCACATTTTTCAGACAGAGAAGCACAGTACACACTGGCTAGTACTACGTTTAATGATGTCTTTGTGACACTTTGTTTATAAAATGGTTATACACTGTAGCTTTCTATTACTTGTTATTATAGAGGTGTTAGTATAAACATGTCTTATATAATGAGTAATGTCTGTTTTCTTTTTAACAGTCATAAATCTAAAGTCAAGGGAAATCTTAGGTTAAAAATGAGTTACTTACCGAAAAGCAGTGGATCAGAAGAAGAAAATGCGGAGCAAGGTGAAGAGATTGAGGTTGGTTTTATAGCTTTATTATTTTATTTGCATCTGTATATTTGATCATTTATGATATAGAGCTATTAAAATTAGATTCACTTGCTTTTTGAAACACATTTCTGTGATCATGGCTTTTCTGTTATGATTGCAGCGGGCTGTTAATATATATTATGAAATCTTTACTTTAACACACATATATTTAGTAAAACTGGAATTTATTTATAGCACACATAAATTCTTGTCCTTTTGAATGATTCATGACTGCATAGTACTTAGAAATATTTGGTACTTGGAAACTAGCAAAAAAATGTAACAACATATGAATTTATTCTCTAAAGCAGTTGCTGAAAGTGGAGTAAGTTTACAAGTGTGCATGGATAAAATCTTGGCAATATACAGCAACAGAATCATTTTTCAGTAAAGCTCCACCTGTTGTTATTATTAAAAACCTGTCCTTGAGCTGAAGTCAGTGACTTTGTCTAAAGCTGAGAAGATGTCATAAGTCTGTTGCAAGCAGGAGGAAGACTTTCTCCAGTATTGTCTCCCCAGTAATTGGGCTGAAACATTGTCCTTTAACATAAAACACCAAAATCTACAATACTAGTTTATGGACTCAACCAGATCTGGAAAGGGACTCCAATCTATATGTATGTATTTGAGCTGCACGATTCTGGCTAAAATGAGAATCGCGATTCTCTTGCTTAGAGGATAGATCACGATTTTCACGGCGTAACATCATCTTTCACATTAAAATAAAAACAATTGGGCTAACTTTACTGTTTCGTAAAATTGCATTCGAAAGACTGCTGGGCAAATACAGTGTGACATAAAATATTGCAGCAATTGCCATTTTATTCCCTAGGGTCTCTGATAAAATATATATAATGTTTGGGGGTCCAAGTAATTTTCTAGCAAAAAATATTGATTTTAACTTAAAGTGGAGCTCCACCCAAAAATGGAGCTTCCGCTTTTCGGAACTGTCCCCCCCTCCGGTGTCACATTTGGCACCTTTCAGGGGAGGGGGGTGCAGATACCTGTCTAAGACAGGTATTTGCACCCACTTCCGGAAACAACGCGTGCGACAGACACACCCCTACCCGCACCCCCCCCCTTGCTGTCTCCTGGGGAATACACTGTTCCCAGGAGAGAGCGAGGACCAGTGATGGTGCGGCTCGCTACTCACGCATGCGCAGTAGGGAACCAGGCAGTGAAGCCGCACCGCTTTACTTCCCGATTCCCTAACCGAGGATGTCGGCGGGTGCTGCCGAGGGACGAGCGATTGCTCGACATCAAGGGCGTGCTGGACAGGTAAGTGTCCATTTTTTAAAAGTCAGCAGCTGCAGTATTTGTAGCTGCTGGCTTTTAAAAAAAAAATTGGCAGAACCTCCGCTTTAAGAAACAAGTATCGGAAAAAGATTTGGACTTTAAATGGTTAAAATTCCTGCATTTACACACAGATTTGTTCTAAGAAGGAAGTTGGTTACAATGTTTCATGTTGTTACAAACTTGGCAGACTGCCCAGATTTTTTATTTTCTTTACACAAATAAGTTTATCCCTTTGTTTCAAGAAGGAAGCATTAGTTACAATGTTTCCTCTTAAGAACTTGGCAGACTGCCCGGTTATTTTCTTTTGACAGTGAGCAGATAAGTCCCTCCACTTGTTATATGAAACAATTGTCAAACTCTGCATTGGAGATCGTCAGGGGGGTTGAATTGAGATCACGATTTTTTAACGATTAATTGTGCAGCTCTAGTATGTATGTATGCAAACATTTCTTATACGCAAAGGAATGTGGTTACTGCGCTGGTCTAAATGTGCGATGACAAAAAATGGTAAATTAAATCTAATACAATAAAGTAAGATTTAATTTACCATTTTGTGTCATCGCACATTTAGACCAGCGCAGTAACCACATTCCTTTGCTTTCACTTATAAACCTTTTTGGAGGTTTACACAGTACCGCAGCAGGTCAATATAATATAACCTGTTTTTTGCGCCGGTGACAATCACATACATTTCTCAAACATTTCTTATAGTCAAGGCATATGTCAATCCACTTTATTGTACACAAAAAATGTTAGAAGTGGGCCGGCTTCAGTGACAGCGGACCGCCGCCTCCCTTTGCTCCTCTGTCTCTCCCTTCCCGCAGTGCTCACCTCCTCTCCCCCCCCGCAGCGCTCACCTGGGGGTGACAGAGAAGCAGGGGGAGGACCAGAGGAGCAGGGGGGATGACAGAGGAGCATGGGGGACGACGGGAGCATGGGGGAGGAGATAGACAGCTGACTCAACAGCTATGGTCTGGGAGCTTCTCACTTCTGCCTAATCTTGTCCCATAAGGGGGGGGCACCAAACTGATTCTTTGCCCCGGGAGAAATAATGTCTAGCTTCCACACTGGTACTGCCTATAAGAGAACCAGTACCAGCCGTTCTACTCTAATAAATTAGAACGGCTAGTGAAGGGGAAGAGGGGGCTTGGGTGGCAGGGGGGGTGTGGGAGTTGTCCGGCCGCCATGGGAGAGACCTGTCAAAGTGGGCCAGTCTGGATGAAGTCCAGGGCCAAATTTTTGTCCCAGTCCAGCCCTGGTTCCAGCAAACTGTAGTTCAAACGTCTTAGTATTGGAAAAGTAGGTTACATATGTTGCTAATATGGTAGGTATGAAAAAGAGGGGTATACTGCGCTGATTCGATAAATGGTAAAGCGGCAACTAAAAATTTTATTCAACACTAATAATAATGGTCAAAGTAAGAGCTGCGCTGCGCTTCAGAGAATAGTATGCAATTTCAGAGAACACCTATTCTCAGCTTGCTGTGTTCCATACCCACCTTCTCAGTAATTCATCCCAGTATAATAAATATGTCTAACTATTTAGGAACCCAAGATGTCATTCATGGTTCCCACTTTGGTTTTCAGAACCTAGGCTGTACACCTGAGATATAATTCTGTGGTTATATCATTCTTTCTCAGTTTTCATTCTTTTATTTTATTGAAACCAAAATAACAAAAGAAAAATTAGTTAACATTACACTACATACACAACTGCCCAACCCCAATTTGGTGTTACAGCATGCATATGTTTTGATTAAAAAATAAGTACTATCATACTTGCCTAGGGCTGCATCTGTCCCCTGCCGCCTATGCGCTGATAACCGAGCAATAAATCGTATTCTTTTACTCTGAAAAACAGACTAAAATACTGCTCACTTGACATGTGTGACACTAGCTTAGGAAGACGTTGCAGCAGTCAGAGAAAAATCTTTTCCATCACCAGCTACAAAATCCTCGGCTTTACAGCAGCTCAGATCACTTCCACCATAAAGCCAACAGTCGGCTTCACAAATGTAAACACAGTCTGGGCTGGGAGTATGTGTGTGTAAAAACTTAGTGAGTGGCAGCAAAAGGGTTGAAGCTTGATTGTTGTCTTAAAGTTATTGATACTATGAGCGGGTTCGGATTGTTTGAAATACAAGTTGATAGTCTTAAGGATTTAAACTAGGGAGATAGATTAAGTATATAAAATTGTAGTACCAAAAATTCACCAACCTTCTCGCTGTATCTATTATAGAACTTTGGAAGGGATCTTCTCTTAGCCCTGATTCCCTACTATCAACTGTCTGATTCCTAAACCAGGTACAGACCGTACCTCTTAGGTTATTGTCCTATTTTAGTTCATAAATATAAACATCAAACTATTGTCCAAGGTGCTAGCAGCCACAGTAGATTTTCTGCTACAGATCGCATTTCAAAAGGCGAGGTAAGGTTCATTCCAGGCAAACAGGCAGCCGATATCACATAAAGGATCTCCTTTCTTCTCCATATACAGCATTAAACGGAGAGCCCCTAATGCTCCTACAAGAAAGGAATGGATGCAGGACTTTAAATGAGGCATGTCTCTGTTGGTAATAATAGATATATTAACATCCCCGGTGGGTAGTCCTTATGATTAATTAAATTTGATTAGTAATTCTTTGATAAATACATATGATATATAGTGAATAATATAAAATGCATAAGGTATATAGAGAAACCCATAATTAATAATAGCGTATTTAATACATGCTTCATTTAAAGCCCCGCATCCATTTCTTTTTTGCATATTTTTAGGGATGGAGGCATGCCTCTGCTGTGTTTTGGGTACTAATAGGTCACTTCCTGTTCTTTAGCTTCCCCTAATGTAACTTGGACATCAAAAATAAAATTTGATTCCCTCTACGGTGATTACCTGCAGTTTGTGCTATAAAACAGTTTTCTACCTGGATCAGGGTCTTATTTAGTTCTCCGCAGGCCCACATTAGATATTTTGGTTTTTAAGCCCCCTGTCCCCAAGCCTATTTGCTTATTTAATAGAACCCCTGACTTAGACTATCCACCAACACAGGGACCTGCAAGGGATTGAAGTGGCAGGATACCACCAAAAATGTGCTTATTTGCCATTGATTCCCTTTTTACATTAGCCCAACTGTTGGCCTCTCCTCAATATCTTAAACCAATATTGACTGACCCTCTGGTCTGTGTGTTAACAAGATCAATTCCAAGGCCTTAAATGTCTTCTTGCCCGCAAAGGATTGCTGGGTGTATGTACATTATCAAACGTGCATACACCCTGCAATCCTTTGCTTCTCTTGGATCTTTTCCATTCTGAGCGTAACGCACTGTGGAGCCCTGCATTGTGAGCACAACGCACTGTGGAGCCCTGCATTCTGAGCGTGACACGCTGCGGAGCCCTGCATTCTGAGCGCGACGCGCTGCGGAGCCCTGCATTCTGAGCGCGACGCACTGCAGAGCCCTGCATTCTGAGCGCGACGCACTGCGGAGCCCTGCATTCTGAGCGCGACGCACTGCGGAGCCCTGCATTCTGAGCGCGACGCACTGCGGAGCCCTGCATTCTGAGCGCGACGCACTGCGGAGCCCTGCATTCTGAGCGCGACGCACTGCGGAGCCCTGCATTCTGAGCGCGATGCACTGCAGAGCCCTGCATTCTGAGCACGATGCACTGCAGAGACCTGCATTCTGATTGCGACACACCGCGGAGCCCTGCATTCTGAGCGTGACGCACAGCGGAGCCCTGCATTCTGAGCGCGACGCACCGCGGAGCCCTGCATTCTGAGGTGTGACGCACCGCGGAGCCCTGCATTCTGAGCGCGACGCACCGCGGAGCCCTGCATTCTGAGCGCGACGCACCGCGGAGCCCTGCATTCTGAGCGCGACGCACCGCGGAGCCCTGCATTCTGAGCGCGACGCACCGCGGAGCCCTGCATTCTGAGCGCGACGCACTGCTGGACCCTGCCTTCTGAGCATGATGCACTCCTAATCCATGCACTCTCTTGTAATACTTATTTTATTTGTGTGCTGATAATGTAAATTGATTCAAATTTCTTCAAGGTAGTCTCATAGTAGACGCATGGTGCTGTGACAATACATCGATATTTAGCTCTACGCATGTTTCGTGGATAACTTCCACTAGTCAGGAGCAAATGCGATATAGGTATGTCTGTAATAAAATATAAATACCAAATACAGTAGTAACATAGTAACTAAAATAACATATATGTATTTATGTTATTTACTGTCCCACGTGCATCCATGTGCACCATTGAATGGTATCTACTAATTGATTCATTTGGTTCTGGTGTTGCGCTTCATATAAAGTCCCCCCATTCCACTTTCCCCTCTTTTTTTCTATATGATTCAGGGATGGAGACATACAAACTCTGTAGCAGTCGTTGTCTCATATAAAGTCCCAACAATTTTATTTAACCACTTAAAGACCTTAGGTGTTTTTCAGATTTGGTGTTTGCAAGACTAAAACAGTTTTTTCTGCTAGAAAATTACTTAAAACCCCCAAACATTATATATATTTTTTTTCTAACACCCTAGAGAATAAAATGGCGGTCATCGCAATACTTTTTGTCACACCGTATTTGCGCAGCAGTCTTACAAGCGCACTTTTTTGGGAAAAAATTAACTTTTTTGAATTAAAAAATAAGACAACAATAAATTTGGCCCAATTTTTTTATATATTGTGAAAGATAATGTTACGCCGAGTAAAATGATACCCAACATGTCACGCTTTAAAATTGCGCCCGCTCGTGGCATGGCGTCAAACTTTTACCCTTAAAAATCTAGATAGGCGACGTTTAAAAAATTCTATAAGTTGCATTTTTTTGAGCTACAGAGTAGCTCTAGGGCTATAATTATTGCTCTCGCTCTAATGATCGCGGCGATACCTCACTTGTGTGATTTGAACACCGTTTTCATATGGCGGTGCTACTCGCGTATGCGTTCGCTTCTGCGCGCGAGCTCGTCAGGACTGGGCGCTTTAAAAAATTTTTTTTTGTTTTCTTATTTAATTTTATTGATTTTATTATTTTTTACACTAAAACATATAAAAAAAAAAATGATCACTTTTATTCCTATTACAAGGAATGTAAACATCCCTTGTAATAGAAAAAAGCATGACAGGTCCTCTTAAATATGAGATCTGGGGTCAAAAAGACCTCAGATCTCAAATTTAGGCTTAAATGCAAAAAAAAAAAAAAAAAAGGAAAATTTGTCATTTAAAAAAATGACAAAAAAAAAATTGTCTCTTTAAGAGGCTGGGCGGGACTGACGTTTTGACGTCACTTCCGCCCAGCAGAGCTATGAGGACGGGTGGGGGCCATCTTGCCCTCACTCAAGTCCTCACTCTCCAGGCGGCAGCATCGGATCTCCTCCGCCGCTACCGACGGCTCCGGTAAGCGGCGGAGGGCGCGGAAAAGCGGCGGGAGGGGGGGCCCTCTCCCGCCACCGATAACGGCGATCTCGCGGCAAATCCGCCGCGGAGACTGCCGTTATCGTTTACACGGCCGCCCGCTGAAAACATGGATATCTCAGTTGTGGCAGCAGCTGCTGCCGTTACTGAGATATCCATGTTTAAAAAGAGGACGTACATTTACAATAGGCGGGTCTTTAAGTGGTTAATAAACGTAAAATTTTTCTTGCACGTGATTGGGTGGTATTTGCAAAAGTGAAGTTTACCTCATTTACTAAGATGTGGAGCAACTGCACTTTGTGAAATGCACAGTCTACTTGCCGTTGGTAAACCAACCCCTTTGTGCTTACGATCTACGTTTTGGGTTAACAATGTATTATCGCACGCAGTAGATCGCAAAGGTAGATCTCCATCTCTTTAATGTGGCCTACCCCTGATCTAAATCCTCTAGTCTCTGTTTATTCTCCCCAACCCAATTTCTGAAATGAAGATATTAATTTTTACTGCCTCAATTTTTTAAGTCTGTGTGGTTTGACATTTCTCAATAGCATGCATTATCTGGGACAACATTGATATCTCTGACACTGTGTCTGTAGCAGGAAACCATCTGGGAAAATGGCAGAATTGGCACCTTGCCTCTGGTCCTTGGCAAACCCCACCAGCTTGTCTGCCAGTTGGTTAGTTTTCACAAACATGGCGGCAGGGCATGTGCAAGGGAGGATTGTGGACACAGTGTACTGTAGACAGATCAGGCAGTACGAGATGCCCAGTCAGATGTGTGAATGGGAGCTGCCGCAATCCTAGAATTCAGCTACACACCCGTACCACTGCATTCTTTATTTCTAATAGTGTTCTCATCTTCCTGACTGCTGTCTGGCACGCCTGTGTAGATTTGACTGAATAGGCAAGAAATGCAAATCATTTCACAGGTAAAACAGTTCCCTTAGGCTACTTACACATTGTAGCCGCGGTGGCGGTAAAGCACCGATTTACCGTCGTTTAAAAAGGGTTGCCCCTGTTGCGGTACTGCCGAAACCCTTTTCAGGCGCTTTGCAAGCGCTGCCCATTCGTTCCAATGGGCAGGGTTGGTGTAGTAGCGCTGTATACAAACCGCCCCAAAGATGCTGCTTGTAGTACTTTTTTATTTATTTTTTTCTGCCTGCAAGTGCACCACCCCAGTGTGAAGGCACTCAGGCTTTCACACTGGGGAGGCATGAGAGGCAGTTTTCAGGTGCTTTATAGGCACTATTTCTAGTGCTAAAACACCTGAAAACCAACTTCAGTGTGAAAGGGGTCTTGTATATATTCTGTTTATTTAGATATTTGTCTAAATTTACCTTTAATTACTGTTTTCCAGTCAGTGCTCTTTTAAGCTGTACCAGCTTGTGTACATCTGAGAACTGGTGCCTGTCAGTGACAGACGGGGTCTAATGCACAGTCCAATTGATTAATCAATCAGCGTCTGGGCTTCTGATACCACTATTAGAGCACTCTGTAAGACAGTGTAATTACAATGCTTCTGCATAGCTTGATTCAGCCCCCTGAGGAGAAAAAGGTGAATATAAAATTATATCCAGGTTCCATCTGAAGGCGTGATGGTAGCTGCCTTGTTCTGACACACAGGGGCTTCTCCACACAGTGGTTACAGATGTTCCCCACCTGCCTTGCATATGTTATCAGCAGAGAAAGATGCACGTGATTTCAAATACTGTACACAGTCTCAGAATTCTTGGTATTAAATTATTAAAACTAGGGTTGTCCCGATACCACTTTTTTAGGACTGAGTACAAGTACCGATACTTTTTTTTATGTACTCGCCGATACCGAATACCGATACTTTTTTTAAATGTGTCCCCAAATGCAGCCATGTCCCCTGTATGTCCAGCCATGTCCCCTGTATATACAGCCATGTCCCCTGTATATACAGACATGTCCCCTGTATATCCAGCCATGTCCCCTGTATATCCAGCCATGTCCCCTGTATATCCAGCCATGTCCCCTGTATATCCAGCCATGTCCCCTGTATATACAGCCATGTCCCCTGTATATCCAGCCATGTCCCCTGTATATCCAGCCATGTCCCCTGTATGTCCAGCCATGTCCCCTGTATGTCCAGCCATGTCCCCTGTATGTCCAGCCATGTCCCCTGTATGTCCAGCCATGTCCCCTGTATGTCCAGCCATGTCCCCTGTATGTCCAGCCATGTCCCCTGTATATGCAGCCATGTCCCCTGTATGTCCAGCCATGTCCCCTGTATGTCCAGCCATGTCCCCTGTATGTCCAGCCATGTCCCCTGTATGTCCAGCCATGTCCCCTGTATGTCCAGCCATGTGAATGAATGAATGAATGAATGAATGAAAAACTTATAAAGCGCGGCGCATGCGAACTGAATCGCTTCTGGGCGCTAGTTGTTCGTGTCTCATGACATCAAAAGAGCAGAGTTTTGATCCGTCTTCTGAAAGTCAGATGGTTTTCCTCCAACCGAATGCTGGTTGGTAAAGCGTTCCATAGTCTAGGACCCTGAAAAGCAAACCTTCTTTCTCCTTTGGACTTGTATTTGGTTTTTGGTACCCTGACCAGATTTTGGTCGGTGGATCGCAGAACGCGATTTGAATTGTGAGGTTCTATCTTGTCGCAAAGATATTGCGGAGCCTTCCCATGGATGCACTTATGTGTCAGGCAGAGTGCTTTAAATGCAATTCTGTCTTTTACTGGCAGCCAGTGAAGGGTTCTCAACGAAGGTGAGATTGATTCCCATTTTTTTTTCCCAGTCACAAGTCTGGCGGCCGTATTCTGAACGACTTGCAGACGGGAGATTTGGTACTTTGGGAGTCCGAGGTACAGGGCGTTAGCATAGTCCAGTCTGGAATTCACGATTGTTCCCACCACGACTGCTACGTCTTCTTTGGGGATAAATGGAATAAGTCTGCGTAGTAGGCGCAACAGATGGTGCGCTCCGCTGACTACTGACCCTATTTGTGCGTCCATTGTCATGAAGGTGTCGAAGATGACCCCGAGACTTTTGACTTTGGAGCTAGGGGTGATGATTTGGCCCAGAATGGGCGGGGGTGTCCAGGTTGTTGCCAGTTGACTCTTTCGGCTGGCGTGAAACATAAGGAGTTCTGTTTTAGAACTGTTGAGTTTGAGATAACTCTTAGTCATCCAGTTTTCTATCAAAGAGAGACATTTCTCTAAACTGAGATGATGATCCTTTTTGTTGCAGATGCGAAAATACAGTTGCGTATCGTCTGCATAAGAGTGATAGAGTAGTTCTTGGCTACTGATAATATCAAAGAGAGGGCGAAGATAGATGTTGAAAAGCACCGGTGACAGGGGGGATCCTTGGGGGACTCCACATGACACCGTGCGCTTTTCCGACGTGAAACAACCCAATTTAACTGTTTGTGATCGGTTTTCAAGAAAGGAAGAAAACCATGGTAAATCACCTTCTGCGACTTCTGCTACCTTGGCTAGTCGCATCAGTAACAGTTTGTGGTCTACCGTGTCAAAGGCTGCGCTTAGGTCCAGCAGAACCAGGAGACAAGATTCTCCTTCGTCTGCGGCCTCGAGGGCATCGTCCCATATTTTGAGTAAGGCCGTTTCTGTCCCGTGTCCGGGACGGAAGCCTGATTGTAATGGATCCAGTAGATTGTGGGTATCTAGATGCTGTTGCAGCTGTTGTACCACTACTTTCTCCATTATCTTGGAGAGAACATTTAGGCCTGTTATGGGACGGCGGTGAGTTGGGTCCTTGGGATCCAGGTTAGGTTTTTTCAAGATGGGCTGGATTGTGCCCTCTTTCAACAGGGATGGCACTGTGCCTTCCTTAAATGACTGGTTTATAAGCTGTGTGATGGGTGGTGCCAGGATGTCGGCACATTCCTTCAGCAGTTTGGTGGGGATGATATCATTGGGCGATGTGCTGTTCCGCAAAGCACCAATGATATTTTTTGTGGTATCGATGGAGATCGGTTCCAGAGTGAACTTTGTTGATTGTAGAGCGTTTCTGTGGGTGTTTTGTGGTTGATTGACGGTGGGGTTGAGGGGGGTATTGTTTTGCATGATGCTTTCCCGGATTCTTTCAATTTTGTTGATGAAGAAATCCGATAGTTCATTACAGAACTCTTGGGTGTCTGAGTTGGGGACTTCAAGACATCCTGGATTCATGGTCTGGGTGACCATCTTGAAGAGTTCGCGGGGGCGGTTTAGGGCGCTGTTAATCGCCATAGAAAAATGGTGTTTCTTGGCTTTGAAGATTTCTTTATGATATCGTGTTGTTATTGCCTTGTAGATGATGAGGTTATCCTCTGCAGGACTTCTTTTCCAGGCGGCTTCCGCCCTTCTGCGCTCTTGCTTCAGAAGCGACAGCTGGTTGTTGAACCAGCCGGACTTTCTTTTTCGGATGCAGGCTTTGCGTTTCGGTGCTACTAAATCGGCTGACTGTAGCAGGGCTGCGTTTATGGCATCCAGTGTATCTGCGGCTGTTTGATGTGGATGGATTGTTTTGATTCTGTTTCCCAAGGTAGATTTGAAGAGTTCCGAATGGAGCTTCTTCTGAGATCTAGCCCAGTGTATTGTCACCGGCTTGGGTGCTTTTATCACTGGGGGAATTTTGGAGATTATGAAATTAATTGCATGGTGGTCTGTCCATGGCAATGGTTCATTTTCTAAAATGCTTATTTTCAGATTTTGTCTGAAAATTAGGTCGAGTGTGTGACCCTGTATATGCAGCCATGTCCCCTGCATGTCCAGCCATGTCCCCTGCATGTCCAGCCATGTCCCCTGTATGTCCAGCCATGTCCCCTGTATGTCCAGCCATGTCCCCGGTATGTCCAGCCATGTCCCCTGTATGTCCAGCCATGTCCCCTGTATGTCCAGCCATGTCCCCTGTATATGCAGCCATGTCCCCTGTATGTCCACCCATGTCCCCTGTATGTCCACCCATGTCCCCTGTATGTCCACCCGTGTCCCCTGTATGTCCAGCCATGTCCCCTGTATGTCCAGCCATGTCCCCTGTATGTCCAGCCATGTCCCCTGTATGTCCAGCCATGTCCCCTGTATGTCCAGCCATGTCCCCTGTATGTACAGCCATGTCCCCTGTATGTACAGCCCTGTCCCCCGTATATGCAGCCATGTACCCCGTACCTACTGTTAATCACCGCGGCGCGGGGAACATTACAGACAGCGTTAGTTTGAACAGCTGTTTTCCCCGCCGCGCATAGACACTCCCCCTTGCTCGCGATTGGACAGATCCGTCCAAGGGGGAGTGTCTATGCGCGGCGGGGAAAACAGCTATTCAAACGAAAGTTGTCTGTAATGTTCCCCGCGCCGCGGTGATTAACGTTGTAGCGGCGGCGGGGGGGGGGGAAGTATTCTATTCTAGTATCGGCGGTATTAGCGGGAGTACTAGTACTCACGCTAATACTCGGTATCGGTCCCGATACTGATACTGGTATCGGGACAACCCTAATTAAAACATAACTAGGTATTGGAAAATAAATCATAACTTTATTGAGGTGGCTAAAAATTAGCTTTCTGGTGTTGACCAAAAAAAGGGTCCTGTGCGAGTTTGGTCCAAATGCGATGAAAATTCAGCCATACTATCTGTATGGCTGAAATCGTATCTCACAGACATTGCATGTGACAGTGCAAATCACATGCGATCTCGCACAGTGCACTGTTGTGAACCGAGCCTGGGAGAAAAAGGTGCTGACAATGGCACGAAAATGCATGCGTTTTGTGGCAAATTCGCAATTTTACTGTGAATTTGCAGCGGTTTTATCGTGATTTTGCAACCATTTTACCATGATTCAAAAACCACATCAAAACCGTAACACAGGTGCGTTAATGATGCGTTCCTTCTGCATTCCACAATGGAAGCCCAACAGACCAGTGTGCAGACATACATAGAATTTAAAGGGGAGTTTTTCTTGCGCTTAAGGTGCCAATAATGGCCGACAATAAATTAATTTAAATTGATAATATTAATTAAATAGTCGAATATAATACAATTGTATATAAAAATATAAATATTTTTGAAAAACTGTAATTTTCAGTTTTGGTTTTCGGTTTTGGCACCAAAATTTATATTCGGTGCACCTCTAATATACAGCTTTAAAATACTATGCACTGTATGGTAGCATAGATTACAACATAATGACTATATTAGAAAAACACCATGGAGTTCATTCCCTACAGCTAGAGAAGGCAAAAATAGTCACAATTCTGTAGAGAAACCCATCGGCTTCCATGTTTTATGGTTAAATACTTAATTAAACGAGGTTAGAAGCTGATTGGTTTCTCTGAAGAAATGTGTCTAATTTTGCCCTCTCTAGCTTTAGTAAATAAACCCCCATATAGCCAAAATGAAATGCAAAATGTTACTGTGATATGGGGGGGGGGGGGGGGGGCTTTGCTCCTGAGGTGGTTAAAATCAACATGATGTAGCCTGCAATTCTCCTTTTGGCAATTTTTAATGACAGTACCTAAAGGTCTGATATTTGGAACAATCTATTTTTACCCAGCAAGTAGACATGCACTTTGCTGCCCTTACAGCGTGTCTTTGTGTGTAATAGATACGCCTTAAAAAAAACAAAAAAAAACGGAAACCATTTGAAGTGATTTTCAGCCGTGCAAATGTAAATCTCTCAAGACCTGGTTCACACTAGTGCAATGTGATTTGCACCACATTGCTGTACAGATCACATGTGATGTCTGTGCGATGTGATTTCAGCCATACGAACTGGATGAAATTGCATCCAAATGCTGCAGGACACTTTTTTTGGTCCACACTGGAATCGGATCGCATGGATGTTCACACCTATGCGATCCGATTCCTGCACCATTTTACAGTTCACACTGGGATCTGCGAACCAATCTGAGGGTGTTAACTTTACATTGACACCCCCAGCAGTTCGCAGATCTCAGTGTGAACCACTGTGCGATGCGGGAACCCGCACTGGAACAGAGTCAGTGAACCGAGCCTGATTCCTGAGATCAACCATTCCAACATAACCACCACTGAGTTCTACTGTAACTTCTAGAAGTTTATATGTTGTTGCCATCATTCAAGATAAATCATACAGCAATTATAATCGTGTGTCGGAAGAAGTTCAGAGAGAATTGTTAAGAGAATTGCTGATTTAGACTTTTTTTTTTTTTTCAAATAACAGTTTTTTATTTTTGAAAAAGGTCAGTACAAAATATAGCTACATAGCAAGTGTAAGGCGGGGTTATAGATTAATTACAGGTATGGTATATTTTTACATAGTTACAGTGGTCAAGCTTTGAACAGTGTAAAATATATATATATATAAAAAATATATATATAAAAAAAATAAGACAACAGTAAAGTTATCCCCATTTTTTTTAATATTATGAAAGATAATGTTACGCCGAGTAAATTCATACCCAACATGTCACGCTTCAAAATTGCGTGGAATGCAGACAAACTTTTACCCTTTAAAATCTCCATAGGCAACGTTTAAAAAAATCTACAGGTTGCATGTTTTGAGTTACAGAGGAGGTCTAGGGCTAGAATTATTGCTCTCGCTCTACCAATCGCGGCGATACCTCACATGTGTGGTTTGAACACCGTTTACATATGCGGGCGCTGCTCACGTATGTGTTCGCTTCTGCGCGCAAGCTCGTCGGGACGGGGTGCGTTTTCTGGCTCCTAACTTTTTTAGCTGGCTCCTAGATTCCAAGCAAATTTGTCAACCCCTGATAGATAGATAGATAGATATATATATATATATATATATATATATATCTAACACACACACACACACACACACACACCATACCTAGCTGATGCATCTGAAAGCTGTAAATCGCTGGAATAGACACTGCTACTTGAGTGATCTCCACTTACTAGTCCGGTGCTGAGTGGCTGGCATGATGCAATCTAAATACAGGAGGTTGGCCGCTGGGTTTGGACACCATTCAGAGAATGCTTTGCACTTCCTGGATGAATGCAAAGCGTTCTCTGATTGGAAGAGGTGGACAGGTGGGCGGGGATGTCACACACTCCACCTTATATTCAATCGGAGAACAGTTTGTATTCATTCAGAATGGATGTACCTGGAGTAGCAGTATCTACTTAAGGGCCCGGATTCACAAAGGATTTACGACGGCGTATCTCCAGATACGCCGACGTAAGTCCGAATGTGAGGCGTCGTATCTATGCGCCTGATTCAAAGAATCAGATACGCCAGAATTTGTCCAAGATACGACTGATGTAAGTCTCTTACGGCGTCGTATCTTAGGTGCATATTTACGCTGGCCGCTAGGGGCGCTTCTGTTGATTTACGCGTCGAATATGCAAATGAGCAAGATACGCTGATTCAGAAACGTACTTGCGCCCGTCGGATTTAGCTACGCCGTTTACGTAAGGCGTATGTCCGGCGTAAGTTTACCCTTCATAAAGCAGGGGTAAGTCATGTTAAGGTATGAACGTCAAAACAGCGTCGTATTTTACGTTGTTTGCGTAAGTCGAATGGGGATGGGCGTAGGTTACGTTCACGTCGACAAAGCATTGAGCCGACGTATCTTAGGGAGTATTTGCGACGTGACTCTGAGCATGCGCCGTTCGTTCGGCCCCTCATTTACATGAGGTCATGGCTCATTGTAATACAACACGCCCACTGCCTTGATAATTTGAATTAGGCGGGCTTACGCCGGCCCATTTACACTACGCCGCCGTAACTTAGAGCGCAAGTTCTTTCTGAATACGGTACTCGCCTCTCTAAGTTACGGCGGCGTAGCGCATATGAGATGTGCTACGCCCGCCGAAAATTACGCCGATCTTTCTGAATCTGCCCCAAGATGTTTCCAGCTTCCAGGGACATCGGCCAGGTATAGTATATGCATAGTTGCTATTGTCCAAACTGGACAACATTATGTTAAATTATACAGTACCTGGAATTCATCTTTAAAATTGCTTGCTAATTGGCCTGTTTATTTTGTGCTTAACCTGGGCTAATTCCTGCAATGTCTTCAAAAAGTTCTTCTTACTGAAACTCTTTATGAATGTGGTATTGTTTATGGCGATGTTTTATGCAGCTCACATTGCAACATTTCCCTCACTTTTGATTATAAAACCAAATACGGAACCACTTTTTCCACGAGTAACAATGCCTGTTTGTCTTATAGCCCGGCTGGATTATCTTGGACCAACCAGATGTTCTTTGCCAACCACAACAGCAGGATTCTCCACTACCTCTAGGCTGGGAAGAGAGACAAGATATCCTTGGTAGAACGTATTATATCAGCCATCAATTTAAAAGGACACAGTGGCAAAGGCCTACTATTCAGTAAGTGATTTAAACCAATATCGCAGTGAACAATGGTGTCCTAAATCATTGTAGCTGTTCATAATCATTAAGGTGTGTTTTTCAAATCACAAAAAAACGTATTAACCCCAGTAACATAAATATAAATCAAAAGGCTCAAGTAAAATTTGGATGGGGATCTCGGGAGTTTCCCAGTGGGCCGATGGCTCAGTGGGCCTGTTTCAGTGACAGCGGAGGTAGAGCAGGCTGGGACTTCCAAACCCTCTCCACCAATAAGCTGATCTCCCCTGTGCACCCTGTGTTAAGTGGGGGTCGGGGGACAGAAAACTGACTATTTCATCACTTTTGGCTTTGGGTTGATTAATCTGCACTACAAAGTTGGAGGCAGGCCTGTGCTATATCAGCACACTGGAGCCAGCCGGGAGCGCTGCTGCGGATTAATCCCCTTAAAGCCGAACGTGATGAAATAGTCTGCTCTTTGTCCCCTGGCCCCCGCTGAACACAGGGGAGACCGGGAGACGTTTTTTTCCTAAACGGCTACACAGTGGGATGCGGGAGATTAGCCAATTGGTGGACAGGATTTGGGAGTCCTCGCCCGCTCACCTTGACCCTCCCTAAAGTTTCCTCCAGCCCTAGTTTTCCAGCTCTGTGGTGCCCAGGAGGAAGGGAGAGGACCAGATGTAACAGCAGTGCACAGCTGATCCTGGTTTCCAGCTCCAGAGGACCCCACCTGCAGGAAAAACACTGCACCCAGGACCTAGGTAGAAGAAGCTGTGTAGACCAGGTACTAGGAGGGACCAACATTGATGGGCACTAGTGTGGCTGCTTTAATGGCCACTGGTGTGGCTGCATTAATGGGCACTAGTGTGGCTACGCTGATGGGCACTGATCAGGCTACATTAACGGGCTATGGTGTGGCTGCATTAATGGGCACTGATCTAGCTGCATTAATGGGAACTGGCGTGGCTGCGCTGATGGGCACTGATCAGGTTGCATTAATGGGCACTGGTGTGGCTGCAGTGATGGGCACTGGTGTGGCTGCATTGATGGGCACTTTAAACTGTTTTATATTTAGTAAAAATATTAACCATAAACTGGTACAAGTACAATTTATTTAATATGGTACAAGAAAAACTGCGCTAACTCAGAATATAAACGAACTAGGAAATGATGACCCAGAAGGCTGCAATTAAGTGGTATAAACACAAACAATATATATCGCATGTTTAAAAAAAAAAAAAACAGGCTTTGGAATACAGAGTACAAATAAATTAATATCAATAAACTGTTTTAAATTGGCACACAAATATATATTTGAAATCAAATCTTTATTATTTAAAAAATAATAAAGATTTTTGCCAGTCACAGGTTGTGTCACTCCCCACCAGCCTGTGTCTTAGAATAAGAGGGAGGTGACACCTCCATCAATCTACATGTAATATTCTACCACCCCCATTGTGTTTAGCTGTGGGCGTGGAGGAGGGAGAGAGTGGGTTGTCATTTACCAGATTTTATACTCCTATATATACTTCAGTCACATGGGCTGCTCAAATGTGATGGGGAAGAAATGCTCAGCATAGAAACTGACTGAAAACTGAGCATGTGCAAAGCTGCCAATACTGCTCTGCAAAATCCCCAACTGCATTGGGGACAAGGACAGAAGGGGAAGATGAAGAACAGCAGGATCAACCAGGTTGTTTGCAGAATAAAAAAATGAATCTCATAGTTACTGAGTGAACAGCATGTAATGATAGTTTTTCTGATGGGGATTTAATTACACTTTATTGAGTGTCCAATTTGAACCATTAATATAGTTTTCTTATTTTGTTGCACACTTCCAAAATAAGCAGTAAATAAGATTACTTGTTTTAAGATATAATTATAGTTTAATGTCTTTCCAGGGATGGCACTGCTGGTCCAGAAAGTGGCAGTGTGCAGTTGGAAGCACAACGTGTATTTAAAACTAGAAGGCAAATCTCTGAGGAAACAGAAGGTCCAGAAGTGAGAGATTCTCCAGAGGTAAAACAATTATGAACACAAAACGGCACAATATCCACACTATTTGTGGACTAGAAAGGTCAAACATATCTTCAGTTTTGCATATCTACATCTCCTTCTCCATAAAGTCAAACATTTATGAAGGTTTTATACCGTCTAGGTTAGTCATATGGAGATTACAAACCATCTTGTAAACATATTTAACCACTTAAGGACCGCTCACTGTATATATACGTCATTTTTTTAAAGATGGATATCTCGGTAACGGCCGCTGCCACAACCGAGATATCCATTTTTTCAGTGAGCGGTCCTTTAAACGATAACGGTGGTCTCCGCGGCGGATTCGCCGCAAGATCACCGTTATCGGCGGCAGGAGACGGGCCCCCCTCTCCCGCGCCCTCTGCCGCTTACCGGAGCCGTTGGCAGTGGCGGAGGCAATCGGGTCTTTCCTCCTGCTCGGCTGAGATACGAGTGAGGACAAGATGGCGACGTCGAAACGTCACTTCCGCCCATGCTTCTTAAAGGCATATTTTATTGTTGTAATTTTTTCCCTAAAATTTTTTTTTTGGCATTTTAGTCTAAATATGAGATCTGAGGTCTTTTTGACCCCAGATCTCATATTTAAGAGGACCTGTCATGCTTTTTTCTATTACAAGGGATGTTTACATACCTTGCAATAGGAATAAAAGTGACCCATTTTTTTTTTTTTAATTAATAAAATAAATAAACATACATAGGAAAACAAAAAAAAAATGTTTTTAAAGCGCCCCGTCCCGACGAGCTCGCGCGCAGAAGCGAGCGCATACGTGAGCAGCGCCCGCATATGAAAACGGTGTTCAAACCACACAAGTGAGGTATCACCGCGATCGTTAGAGCGAGAGCAATCATTCTAGCACTAGACCTCCTCTTTAACTTAAAAGATGCAACCTATAGAATTTTTTAAATGTCGCCAATGGAGATTTTTAAGGGTAAAAGTTTGACGCCATTCCACGAGCGGGCGCAATTTTGAAGCGTGACATGTTGGGTATCATTTTACTTGGCGGAACATTATCTTTCACAATATAAAAAAAAAATTGGGCTTACTTTACTGTTGTCTTATTTTTTAATTCAAAAAAGTTTTTTTTTACCCCCAAAAAAGTGCGCTTGTAAGACCGCTGCCCAAATACGGTGTGACAAAAAGTATTGCAATGACCGGCATTTTATTCTCTAGGGTGTTAGGAAAATATATATATATATATATATATATATATATAATGTTTGGGGGTTTTAAGTAATTTTCTAGCAAAAAAATGTTTATCTTGTAAACACCAAATCTGAAAAACAGGCAAGGTCCTTAAATGGTTAATTATCATTTTTGCTTCCAGATATCAGAATCCGGGTCTGGTACCTTTTTGAAGTATGCCTCACTTTCATAAGTTGCACCATCTCTACATAAAATGTCCCTTCTGCGGCAGACAGAATTCATGATACCCATCATTCTCGCCTGCCTGAAAACTATCAGTTATCTGATCTGCCTGGTTCCGCTCAATGTGCAGTAAGCCCCCATTCACACTAGTGCCATTTCTGATGCAGCTGCTGTCGCTCACCACCACATGACAGAGAAAATCACACGATTCTCTATGGTGCCTGTTTACATCAATAGTGTGCGGCTGCAGTGTGTTTTTTGAAAAGGTACAGTTGCTATTTTGGTACTGGTGCAGCGTGATTTTGGCCCCATGGACTTCAATGGAAATGCACTAAACATGCGTGTACAAAGCATGTACATGCATTCATACTGTGTTTTTTCGCAGAGATTTGCTTGTATAAAATCCAGTCTCCTTCTGCAAAAAAGCATGAAAAACCTCAAAAAAGCGCACACTACATAACCGCACTGAAAATCAGATCTTTCAAATGTATGATGACCACCTAAATGTTCCATCTTGTAATGATATTGAATAGATGTCTTATACATTTAGTAATTGTATGTTGTCACTTTCTTAACAGAGTTGGGAAATTATAACCGAGGATGATTCCACTGTATACAGCAACCACAGTACTCAACCACACTCATTATCTAGCAGTGACATCCAAATACAAGTTGCTGATGAGCTCAATGCAAGGCTTCACATATCTGGGAATACTGCCAGTGGCAGGCACAGCTCAAGCATTGTAAGATATTTTTGTATTGGTATTATCATTTATAAATGAAACATTAACAAGCCTCATGACAAAACCTTATGACCTCTGTGAGGATCCACCAAGCCAAAAACCTAATCTCAAAACTTCCTGTATTCATCACAAACATGCGATTTGTTCACATCATGTAAATATGTATTCACTTTTTTGTTTGATGTTCAACGTTTGTAAAAATGTATAGAAAAATATTGCTACAGCCATCAGCTGAGAAGAGTAAAGAGCTTAAAGCAGATGTCCCCTGAAATTTTTTTTTTAAAGCCAGCAGTTACAAATACTGCAGCTGCTGACTTTTAATATTAGCACACTTACCTGTCCTGGAGTCCAGCGCCGTCCGCAGCAGAGGACGAGCGACCGCTCGTCACTCTGCTGCCCCCACCGCCATCCTCGGTGAGGGAACCAGGAAGTGAAGCGCTCCGGCTTCACTGCCCAGTTCCCTACGGCGCATGCGCGAGTCGCGCTGCGCCGTGCTGACTGGTTCCCGCTGTGTTCTGGGAGCCGAGTGTTTCCCAGAACACAATGGGGGGGGGGGGGGTGATCGGACATCCTGCTTGCAGTCTACCCGCAGACTGTGTGGCCGGAAGTGGGTGCAAATACCTGTCTTTAGACAGGTATCTGCACCCCCCTCCCCCCTGAAAGTTGTCAAATGTGACACCAGAGGGGGGGAGGGTTCTGATGAGCGGGAGTGGAGGTGGAGGGTGGAGCTCCGCTTTAAAGAGGAGGTCCGGGAAAAAAAACACATTAAAAGCCAGCAGCTACACATACTGCAGCTGCTGGCTTTTATTAAATGGACACTTACCTGTCCTGCTGTCCCTCGATGTCGGCAGTAAGGTTCCCAGCGTGAAGTCAAAAGGCTACACTGCCGCCACCATTGCTGGTAAGGGTAGCCTTTTCGGCTTCACGCCGGGAACCCTACTGCGCATGTGCGAGGCCCTGCTCCTCTCTCCTATTAGCCCGGCGGCCAGGGGAGGAGGAGGAGGGAGCCCCACGGTGACGTTACTGCCGCGTCATGGCCGCGGCCGGACTCCCGGAAGTGGGAAAGGATACCTGTCAAAGACAGGTACCCTGTCCCCCTCCCCCCGAAAGGTGCCAATTGTGGCACCGGAGGGGGGAGGAATCCGATGAGCGGAATTTCCACTTTAGGGTGGAGCTCCGCTTTAATGATGGAAAGATCCTACTATTCGCTATATTACTGTAGGAAGGATGATCGGCACTCCGGTTGTTGCTCTCACTATATTACACCAGAACTTCTATTATTTCCTAAACCTTTCTTCAAGCTCCACAAACTGGTTATGTTTTTCCGATTTCTAGCACTTTTTTTTTTCACTCAAATTTGATATCGTATTTATAGTTTAAGCCTGGCATTCTGAATCACCCGCTGGCTCCCTGTATCTCTTGGTGACTTCACCAGTTAGTTCTCCATGACACAGCCTTGCACTGTGTTTAAGCCAAACTAAAAATGCAGCAGGTAAAGCAAATCATTGTAAGTTTGAGAGCTCATTGATTTCCTAAGAAATCTAAGAGCTATTAGTGGATTTATCTTTCAAGCATCTGTAAATTTTACCCTTTTATGTGGTATGGTAATAGCTGATAGCAATGCAGAAAATGACTTTAACTGAATGTAAAAAAAAATGATTCTTTAAGTGGAGTTCTGCCGAATAATTTTTTATTTAAAAAAAATAAAAATAAAATATTAAAAGCCAGCAGCTACAAATACTGCAGCTGCTGACTTTTAATATTAGGACTTTTACCTGTCCAGGGCGCCCACGATGTCATTACCTGAAGCTGAGCTGTCCCTCGGCTCCTGGGTGCAGGCCCTGGCAATTTCAGTAAAGACATCAGGAAGTGAAGCCTTGAGGCTTCAGAGCCTGGTTCCCTACTGCGCATGCGCGAGTTGCTCTGAGCGTACTCACTGGTCCCTGCTGTCTTCCAGGACCTGTGTGTCTCCCAGAAAACAGCGAGGGAGGGGAGGGGCCAGACATGGTGTAGATCGCTGCAGAATCTGTTGTGATCTATCGCCGTAAGTGGGAGCAAATGCCTGTATTAGACAGGTATCTGCCCCCCCCCCCCCCCCCCCCACAAAAAGGTGCCAAATGTGACACCGGAGGTAGGGAGGAAACGGAAAAGCGAAAGTTTCATTTTTGGGTTGAATTCCGCTTTAAGAAGCATGTCTGTTAAATGTAAATTCTTACAAAAGTTCTCACTTAACAGGACTTTCTTTTAAAGAATACTTAATTAACCAGTTGAGGACATTGGACATGCTAAGCATGCCCCAAAAATCTTCATCAAAGTACACATAATGTATGTAGCACAGCCTGTCCTTCTGTCCTGCTGCCTCCCTCCTCGCTGACAGTACCTGACTTCTAGGGCCGATTCATATCATGTGCGCACAGGAAAGCGCTGTGTGTTTCTGTGCGATTCCCATGCGGTTATTTGTGCTGGGGTTTCAGCCCATTTATTATGAATGGGCTAAAACCGCGTCGCACCAAAGTAGTGCATGCACTAATTGTTAAGATGCACTATAACCAGATTGCATGGTACAAAAGTACCATGTGATCCAGTGCATGCAATCGCACTGCATTTGGGGTGTTGTTCACTTTCTATTGACACCCGTGGCAAACCACAAATGGAGTGCATTTTGCATGTGGTCTGAATCACACAGAAACGCTCAGCTCGTTCCTGTGTGATTTATGTGCAGGTATGGTGTAAACCGGTCCTAAAAAAACATACAAGCTATAGAATAAAATGTACGCTATTTATGAACAGTGATCTTATTTTGTTTAAACTAACATTGGTCAAAATAGAAACATTTTTGATTTTAGTTTTTTTTTGTTTTTTTGTCTAAGGTTTACAAAAAAAATTATGAAAACAAATCCTTGCTTGTCCTTAAAAAATATACAGTATATTTATAACTTTGTTGTCTTAGTAATGGCAAAGTTATTGCAGAATAAACAATAGAATGTATATAATGCATTGGTCCATAGAGGTGTACAGATGTCAGAGCAAAGTAGTTAGAGAGACCCCAGGAACCTAGTGTAGTTAAGATTATATGTTATTTTCTAGACATGCTGCTCCAAAACCATAGTAATCCATGCTGTTCATCTACTGGCCACATGCTTGCATTTGCATCACCCTGCTGTTCATTTCATGATTTGATATAGTTGGACAGTAGAAGACTAGTGGGGTTTTTCAAATACGCAGGGCACAGCACATGGGATGGACATGTGCAGGCAGTGTGTGAACCACCTGAGAGCTGAAATTTCCCAGCGACTTCTGGCGAAGGACCTCAGAAATTAAAGTATATTTTGCATATAAAATACAATTTATTGTACTTTCTCTTTAGGAAGTATAGAACTTTCTAGACACAGAATTTTATTTCAGAAATATTACACCCATGCTTAGATTTTTTTCATAGATTTTCATCTTTCATTTTCATCACATTTTAAATGTATTTTGTAAAGGTGAATTCCAGCAGAAGAGGGAGCTTGCAATCATATACACAGGAAGAACTACCTACGTTACCAGTTGTAAGATTTTCTGTTGTCTCCCAATGCATGATCAAATGGCTGTGTTTAATGGTGTTTGGCCTGTTTAATGCTGTGTTTAAAACATATATTTTAATGTATCATGGAACAGGCTTACTCTGACCAATATTAGTCAGTCGATGTCCACAGTGCAGATAAACTATTTGAAAACCTGCTGATTCATGCGCCTGAGAGTAATATTTCTACAATTGCCAACAATGAAGATTAATATGCTCAATTGAGGCTGTATGTGGTAGATATAAGAAGATATCATATTAGTTGCTGCAGATTCGGGCACATCCCAAAGACTGTATATTCCAAAACAAACTACTAATAAACAGGTACCCAAAATAAAATGAAAACTCCAAAAACACACACAAATAAAGGCAGCTGTAAAATCACTACAAACTTAATTAGCTATGAATAAAATGAAATGCTAGAAGAAAGCTCATGAACAAGTGTCAAAAAAGTTTTCAATAATTGCCACGTGACCTGTTGGAAATCTTCCATGAAGAGATAGCTTGTGAACTCACCACCAATGGGAATAACACTCGCACGGAAGTCTAACCTCCAAGTTATAGGTAGGTCAAATATGCTCTAATACAGTCAGTATCCCTAAAAAATTAACATGAGCTTCTCAGAAGCGAATGGAAATACCACTTCCTTCAATATATTATTATTATACAGAATTTGTGTAGCGCCAATAGTTTAGGCAGCACTTTACAATGTAAAGGGGGACAGTATAATTACAATACAGTTCAAACCCAAAGTAATAGGAGGGCGCCCTGCTCATGGAGCGTATAATCTAATGGAAAGGGGAGATGGTGCAAAAGGTAATAGCTGCAGGAGGTGATCTGATGGAGGTGACTCAAGTACAGTTTTTAGGTGACGGTGGGGTAGGCTTCCCTGAATAAATTAGTTTTCAAGGATCACCTAAAGACAGACAGGGTAGGAGCTGACTGGACCTACTGGGGCAGGGAGTTCCAGAGGATGGGGTAGGCTCTGGAGAAATCCTGGAGGCGAGTGTGGGAGGGGGTAACAAGGGAGCTAGAGAGCAGGGGGGGTCTTGGGAGGAGTGGAGAGGAAGATTCAGGTGATATCTGTAGATGAGGTTGGTGATGTAGCTGGGAGCGATGTTGTGAATGGCCTTGTATGTTGTGCTTCGTATTTTGTATTTTTAATGGTGGGGTAGAGAAAGTAGGTGAAGAGATTGTCAGAGAAGGGGCAGCAGTCACGGCATGGAATCCACAAGGTCGGTAATTGCTCCCTGTGACAGTAGAAAACCTGGCATCCATAGACATCCAAGATCTGTCTTCATATTCCCATTCATCCACCTCATCTGTGCTTTGCTATTCACAAAGGTTCTAACACCTTTACTTTTGTATTTCTCAGAACATTCAAGTCACAGGTTATCTAGCTGAACTTCTCTTAAAAGCCTCACCCCTTAGGCCCCTGTCAGTTTTGACGGCGGACCTGAATGGCCGCTCCATGCATGCCTATGAAGCGTCGGATGTCAGCGGAGACGTGTCCGCTGACATCCGATCCACCAAAATCAGACGGATGGCGATATGTCCCCATCCGTCCATGGCGGATCGGGTGAGATCTGATGAAAACGGACATGCTTTCCATTTTCATCAGATCTCTCCTTAGGAATCAGCAGCGATGCAGCAAGCCCCTCCCCGCTCAGTGAGCAGAGAGGGACTTGTCATCTGCAGGCTCTGCAAAGAGATCTCCCGCTGAGCCGACAGACTCCGCTGAGACGGAGTCCGCTTAATGTGTAAGGGGCCTTATAGCTGTCTGCAAACATCCACAGGACAATGGAGGAGATGCTCTAGGCCTCCAGTTGTGTGAACAATTTCCAAAAACCTGATCTCCAACCTTTTGTTTGCCTGGAATACTTGGGTCTGATCCTGGACACATCCCGTACAAAGGATTTATTCCAGAGAAGAAATTTCTTTCTTGCACCAAAATGGCCTGAAAAAGCCTGACAAAGACATACTCTGGCAATTGACACCTGGTTTCCCTCCCACAGGTCAGATATACTGTCTCAGGGCCTTCTATTCCTTCCTGCTTCTTAGTCTATGGCTTTAACGGTATGGCTTTAAATATCTCTCAGGTCTTGAGAGATCTCAGAGTATGTTATTCTTGCCTTGCAGTCAGTGTACCTGGAATTATTATTTTTTTGCCTGGAGTAAGCGCACAAAATTAAATCCCAGAGAGCACTCTGTGCCTTATATTCTGACATTCCTACAACCAGGTCTTGACCAGAATTTGGCCTTATGCACTCTGAAAAGTCAGGTTTTGGCCTTGTTCATTCTTTAGCTTCACACTCCTTTGTAAATTAACCTTTATTCAAGGTTTGTCTTCCACCAGTTTCCTCTTGCAGCACCCTAGGCTACAATGGGATCTTAATTTGATTCTCTCTGCCCCACAGAATCCACCTTTTGAACCCACCAAGGACATTCCCTTTTGATGACCTCTCCTGCAAAGCAACCTTTTTTGGTTGCTATCATGTCTTTTTAGAAGTGTCTGCGACCTTGCCGCTTTCTTTTCAAAGAAGCCTTTTCTCATACTTTACAATGACAATGTAGTCTTATGCCCAAGACCCTCCCTTCCGCCTAAGGTGGTATCAGTTTTCCACCTCAATGAGGACATCCTTATGCCCTTTTTCAAAACATCAAAAGAAAATCTCTTTTCATTGCCTGCACATAGTAAATCGAGTTTACCTCAAAGCAATAGCTTTGATCAGGAAAAAGTATTACATCTTTGTCCTGTCCTTAGTACCTATTCAGCTCTCCTGGCCCCTCCCTCCTGACGAGTGCCCCTATGAGCTTGCTATGGGGGCACCCGAACGGAGCAACAGCTTTGTGTGTCCATTCAGACACAAACCCCCGGCTAGGCCCTGCCACCTCTCTCTCTCCTCATTGGCTCATTAACTTTGACAGCAGCAGAAGCCAATGTGTTCTGCTGCTGTCTCAGCCAATGAGGAGGAGAGTCTCGGGCAGCCGAGTTTCGTGCAACATC
Source organism: Rana temporaria (assembly GCF_905171775.1). NCBI lineage: Eukaryota > Metazoa > Chordata > Amphibia > Anura > Ranidae > Rana > Rana temporaria. The sequence goes on along the minus strand of NC_053491.1, from coordinate 71,433,663 downwards.
GCTGGATAGAGGAGGGCTCAGGTAAGTATTGGGGGGGCTGAGGAGGGCCGCTGCACACAGGTTTTTTATCTTCAAGGGGTTGTAAACCCTCAATGTTTTTCATCTTAATGCAACCACTTTAACTGAATAAGCTGTGGTTATCAGCTTTATGTTTACTGTGCACTGCTGCTCCAGATTTAGTGTGCTCCCGTCTTAGTAAATCTCCCCCATTTTATGTTTTGCACATTCATTATTAGAGTTTTGATTTAGCTTGCAAGGCAGCAAACTGCTTAATGTGATTGTCAACAATTATGTTGAAAAACAACCCATTCAGTATTAAATAAAAAAAAAAGACAAAACATTTGTGTATAAATAGGAAAAAATCATTATAAATATATATATATATTTTTTTTAAAGTGATCACATTCCCTCTGTTTTCAGCTGCATAAGAGGTGGGGGAGGAGAAGCAACAGTGCACTGGTCTTTCCAGCGAAAGACCATGCAGTGGGGCATGTCAGGACAAGTCTGATCATTGGAGAACAGCACACTGAGTTCCCAGCACTGCTAGAAAACTGACGATGGTGTGCTTGCCTACTTAGTGTGGTCAGTTTTTAAGGGCCTTTTCACACGGGACGGATCCGTGATGATCCGCTCCTTGAACCTCCGCTTGCTCAGCGGGGGTCGCTCCGCTGATCTAGCGGATGACAGGGTGGTCCCCGCAGATCTCCGCTTTCCCCTATGGGGGGATCGGATGAACAAGGACTGTCTGTCCGTGTTCACCTGATCCACAGACGGGAAGAAAAATAGGGTTTTCCTCCGTCTGCAGAATCGGAGGATTGCGCACCCGGATGAGATTGGGTGTCAGCGGATGTTCATCCGCTGACACCCGCAATCTCATAGGGATCAATGTATGTCCCTTTTTCATTCGTAAACGGATGGATGAAAAAGCCGACATACGTTCCGCATGTGTGAAAGGGGCCTTAAGCAGAGGGACTGGCAGGAAAATCAGGGATTCCACACAAAATACAAAGAGAACAGGATACTTTTTCATACAAGTACATGGTACAGCGGGCACATATCGGGAAAAGAAATGTGTGGGTGTACACACTCTTTAAAGATGCAAAACAGGGTAAACATTAGAGCTGCTTAACGAGTAAGCCTTGTTCCAGTCAGTTTAAACATAAAATATTTAGAATTTACTGGAGTTGGGCCAGTCAATTGTGTTTAAATAATACCTGCATTTTTCTTCTGGTTTGCATGCATTGTGCTTTAGGTTTGCATGCATTGTGCTTCTGGTTTGCTTCAGGTTATTGTGCATTTTGTTTATAATTTGTGTAGTCCCAATATTTCCCCCTGTTTTTCAAATACTGAACCAGGGATGGAGGTGCACTACATATGTGCCTCATTTAATGTCCCAAACCCCCCCCCTCTTATAATTTGTGTAGTAGGCCAATGAAAACTAAGAGTATGCATCCAGTTCAGAGAATGTTATTTAAAAGCAGCAGGACATTTTGCTAAAAATAAATCCTAAAGATGCTCATAACTGTAAAACACTGAAGACAAAGGCACATACTTTTTCGTAAGCCTTGTACACACGGGCCAAATGTCAGGCAGTTCAACAGAAAACGGCTGACATTTGGCTTGTGTGTACATCAGCCTGTCCGACAAATGCTGGATGAACGCACATGCTGAAAAACTAGCATCCAATGGCTGTGAGCGCTTACTGGTGTGTTCTGGCGGGAAAGGGGGGCATTCCCCTTGTCAGAACACAATAGCTCAGGGGGGAGATCGCTGTACCAACATCAGAGAGTACAGTGAGTTCCTCTGTATTTTTTAGTTCAGCCCGCTGGGTTGAACAAAAAAAAAAATGATAGTGTGTACCAGACTTTAACCTTTCTTTATGGTTTTAGTTTCTTACTAAAACTGCCACCAAACTGCAACATTGACCCTTAAAAACAGTGTAATTTCCAGTTCCTGGCCTTATGAGTTATTCAATTTATTGTTAGTTCCTGTTGCTGTAACATGTTTATAGCACAAACTAAAATTTGCTACTTTCATATAAAACCCAATCACATTTGACAGTGCAAGGGTTCAGCTGTAGATAGACACCGGATCTTGTGCTTCCCAGCCAATACCTACCAAGAATGTCTACTGAGTAGAAGTTTAAAACACAGTTTTCTAGGCAGTGTCCCCTCAGAAAACAGATCATGTTTGCAAGATTTTGATTTTCTTAAAAATGCATAAGGTTTCTATACTTTGTAAATATCAAATCTCTTTTCAACAGTTATTGCCTACCTCTTCTGGATTACCCCCTGGTTGGGAGGAAAAACAAGATGACAAAGGAAGATCGTATTTCATAGATCACAACACAAGAACAACTACGTGGGAGAGGCCCACAGTACAGGTACCAGGACACAATACAGCACTGCTAAATTCCCCAGTACTTTACTTTCTTTTTCTGATAATTTTGCTGCCATTGTATATAATCATATCTTATATTTCCAAAACAGACAAATAACTAAAACCCCAATTCCCAAAAAGTTTTGGTGTAGTATCCTCTCTTCTCTGTAAATATCTGGGAACCGAGACCAGTTGCTGGAGCTTTAGGAGAAGAATGTTGTCCCACTATTGTCTGAGCATTGCTACTCTAAATCCTGGATATGTCCATCAGCATTGATGGTGCTTTTCCAGATGTGCAAGCTGCCCTTTCCATATGCACTAATACCCCCCCTTCCCCAAATACCGTCAGAGATTCAGGCTTTTGAACTGAGTGTCATAACAAGCCAGACGGTCCCTCTCCTCTTTAATCCAGAAGACGTGGCACCCATAATTGCCAAAAAGAATGTCACATTTTGATTTGCCTGACCACAGAATAGTTTTCAACAGACCATTTTAACTGAGCTTTGGCCCAGAGAAGACGGCTGCGTTTTTAGATGTTGCGTCAAATTGTGTTCACAGTCAGCGAAGTATTCCTGAGCCCATGCAGTGATGTTCATCACAAAATCATACCTGTTTTTAATGCAGTGCCGTCTGTGGGCCTGAAGATCACAGGCCTCCAGTCTTGTGTTTCAGCCTTGTCCCTTGTGCACAGAGGTTTCTCTAGACCAGTGGTTCTCAACCTGGGGGTCGAATGACGATTTGCCAGGGGTCACCAAATCCTGGGCTGTTCCTGAAGCCCGCACTGCTCTCCCAGCCTTTTCGTAGCCACCCAACAGGGCTGTCCCTGGAGCCTGTTGCCGCCTAGCTGGGCTGTTTCTGGAGCCCATGGCCGCCCACTCAGCCTTTTTGAAGCCACCCATTCAGTTCACGGCATGGGTGGGGGGCAGAGACTAGAGGTCAGCTGACTGGTGAGGAATGTGAAGTGGAAGGGGCTGGAGGAGACCCAATGTCCTGATTGCAGCATAGGTGTCACTTCTGCGAGACACCACAGAGCTGGAGACATAGTGAAGCCAGAGACACAGTGAGTAACACTTCCTGTGATTATAGTTGCCATTAAAAGTCCCCATTACAGTTCTCAGATCAACAGATGACCTTGATCAAGAGCACCTAAGTTGACTGATCAGAACTCCCCCCAGCATTGCCACTGATCCCCCCCCCCCCACCAGCACTGCCACTCATCTCAACTCCCCACCAGCACTGCCAGTCATTCATTCCCCCCACCAAGGAGTAAGAAAATGAATAAAAATAGAAAATACATGGAAGGGGGAGGAACAAAGAAAAGGGGAGAGAAAGAATAAGAGAGAATAAAAAAAAAATAGCTAGAGAGAGGGATGGGGGGGAAAAAACAAGAAATTACGATAGAGAGAGATAAAAGGGAAAGAAAGGAGAAAAAAAAGGGAGTGGTACATCCTAAAATGTACCACAAGGGTTTAACACTGTACGAGTGGAAGGGACTCAGGGAGCGCTAAATATCTGTGGGTTAGGGGTGCAAATTACTTGTCTTGTCTTAGGTGCTGACAACCCACGCTACGAAAATAATTTTACTGTTGGGGGTCCCCACAACTTGGAAAATGTTATCAAGGGGTCACGGCACTAGAAAGGTTGAGACTTTTTGAACCTTTTGATGATATTATGAACTGTAGATGATGATATATTTAAAGTCTTTATAATTTTATGCTGAGGAACATTATTCTGAAATTGTTCGACAATTTTTAGATGCAGCTTTTCACAGATTGGTGAACCTCTTCCCATCTTTACCTGAGACACTAACTCTCTAAGATGCTCTCTTATACCCAATCATGTTACTGATCTGTTGCCAATTAACCTAATTAGTTGCAAAAATCTTCCTCCATCTCTTTCTCGTTGGTACCACTTACTTTGCCAGCTTTTTGTTGCCCTGTCCCAAAAACTTTAAGCTTTGCTGCTGCCATCTTTTTAAGAATGTGTGTATCTTTTTTTTCTTAAAATTGTACATTTTCTCATTATAACCATTTGAATGTTTTCTATTGTGAATAAAATATGACAGGCTTGTGAAATTTGCAAATCACTGCATTCTGTGTAAATTTTACAGTTAAAGTTTTTGGCATTGGGTTGTAAGTTACCTTTTATTAAAATGAAGCTTACGTTATTAAATACGGATTATATTTACAGATATACTATTCGTTCCGACTTAAAGTAGAATTTCCTTTTATCAGCGGAGAACAACTTTTAGTTTTTCTTGTCTGGCTAGTTCTTGCTGGTCTTCAGCAGTTGAAAAGGAAGCTTGACACAGCACCTGCTTTGGGAAGACGTGGCTTTCTTTTACAGGCACTGTGACAAGTTTCTGCTCAGTAGAAAAAGGCTGTTTGTCCAATTATCATTCAAGCTATACCAGAGGAATACAGGAGGTGTGTTACTGTAAGATCGCCAGGTGAAAATCGAGGGGGGGGAGTCTTTAAAAAAAAAAAACGATGTGCTGCCACCACATCTAATAATTGGATATATTAAATCTTTGGTTTTGAATTTAATACTGCTTTAACACTTGATAACATGGCAAAAGCCTTCATTGATCAGTCATTTTGGTCTTTAGAAAAGCAGAATTGGGACCTAAAAAAACATATTTTTTCCACTAAAACACAGTTTGAATACAGATTATAACAATTACTTTTTATTTATGAAAATGTGTTGTCTGCCTTTTCTGTATTTTGCAGATTATGTAACCTTTAGAGCCGGTTCACACTCGTCAGGCGACTCAGCCGCCTGACAAGTCGTGTCCCATTCTATTCAATAGAACCGTTCTAATAGGAGCGACGCAAGTTCTTGTACTACTTTGGGGGCGACTCGGGCGACTTGCATTAACTTCTATACAGAAGTCATTTTGCAAGTCGCCTCTGAAGTCGCCTTCAGGACGCCTTGCCGAGTCGTCCCTGAAGTCGTTGCCCCTGTGTGAACCGGCTCTTACCATAATAATTTTCTTTACTTGTACACTAATAAACATAAATTATCTACAATTTACTTATAAACATTGAGGTAAAACATCATCATAACTTAAAGGTTAACTATACTTTTTTCTCTATCATTATCCTTTAACTCTTCCCCCTCATAACTCTCTAAACACCTAATGCTTATCTGTCCATGCTTCTGACAGATCCACACTGTGCATTCCATAGGGAGACACACAGCTGTCATGGCAAATTCTCCAGCTAGTCCCTTAAATCTTGTGTGTGTGCACAGAAAATCCCAGTTATTTCCAACAGAGAGGCCATCTACTGTGTCCCAATGATATCCAACCTCTCTATAGGAAATTACAGTATTTGAGACACCAGCCAAAGTGGTGGGTGTGTGCCCCTTCAGGGACCACCTAGTCTGTATCTCTCAAGAGTGTGACAGGTACAGTAAGTACAAAGCTGGCCATACACTAGTAGAGTTTCCCTTTTGAAATGTTTGTTTTAAGACTGTTTGTTCCAAATTCTAATCATTAGTGGGGTCAAATTGACGTTCTTTTTTGACCACAGTTACAAGAAGCAGAACAATTTCAAACAGTGTGTGTGGTTTTCATTTGTGAAATTACATTCATTCCAAAATCGAATGGTAAAGGCAAAACAACATACATTAAATGTACCGAGAATTTTCCTACAAATGTTTATACAAAAGTTAGAAAATCATCTACAGTATTGCCAGCTTTAGACCTTTGAGATGTGGGAGTAAAGTAAAGGATAATTATGCAGTAGTTTCCTGGTTAGAACATTTGTTATTAAAAACATTTGCTGTCTTTTAAAATGTAAAACCTGAATTTGGATACATTTTAAGGGTAAAGGAACATTTGTGCTCTGCTGTTCTGTTACAGAGTATAGTATACATGCAGTACTGTTATCCTTCTCACTAAACCTCTAGCATCTGTATATACAATGAAACTTTACTCGGGTATTACAACCTGAAAATAACCCGACCAAATATGCTAGTAATAGAAAGTAGACGTCATAAGTGCATTCGTAAAACAGGGACAGTCAGTTCAAAGAGCAAACTCTTAAGTCGTGTTGTTATTGTTGCTCAGAACCATTGAGCTCATTGTTAATTGGTTGCAGCCATCATTGCCTCGTGGAGATTGTCCTTTCTAGATAAACCTAGAAATATTGGAGACAGTCTTTTTCTATTGTGTTAGCCTGGTCATATATTACTCCATTTTTGTTTGTTCTGCCAGCCAACCGCATTGGCTGCATGCACTGATTGACTGTAAATTTTCCAACAAACCAGTGGAAAGTCGATCGCTAAATATGGTTGTGTAGAAACAACACCAGTCATAAGGTAAGTGTAGAGCACTTATATGCTACCCTCATTATTATCACCTGCATGTAATTGCTGCCTTTGCTTATAGTATGATATAAGAAGCCTCCAGGGAACTTTAAAAATGTAAACTCTGAAGAGTTGAAAGGTACCCTCAAAGGGTCTTAAACACTGAATCTCTACAACAGGCACCAGTGGAAATGGCACAGCCACCATCAGTACAGAGCATCCCCACCAGTCATCAGCTTCATATACCAGCAAACGAATCTTCAAAACTGTCGGTGGACCGGGATCTGGGCTTCCTCCCCAAAGGCTGGGAAGTGCGGCATGCACCGAATGGAAGGCCTTTCTTCATAAATCATGTCACCAAAACTACTACATGGGTATTTTGTTTACATTCAAATGATGCTCCAAATTATGTAGTATTAATAAATGGTTTTAATATACTACCTAAATATGACAGATGATTATCAACATATACAAAGTATTTATATAAAAAATATGTTGTATGGTTTTTGGGCTGAATTCACACTATAAGGACAGCTTCCGGAGCACTTTTACCTCACCATTCCGGAGCACTTTTACCTCACTGTTCATTCCCGACTGCAGTAGGGGGCATTGATGTGTGCAATTTAGCTCTTCACAGTTTCCTTTATTTATTTTTTGTACAAACTTCATTTATGGTGCTGTTCAGGAGCGCATTTTGCTGCACTGCTTCACAGTGCCATATGGTTCTGTACCGTGCATTGCGATAAAATGTAGCATAGTTCCAGGCTGTATTGCAGTGTGAATGGGACACACAGAAAAAAAAGTTGTGTGTAATTGCGGTGACGTGTGTTTTACATTGCAGTAAAATGTCTGTCACCACACTATGTGTGAATTAGCCCCCATAGGTTTCTGCTCTATTTTTAATTATGGAAAACATAATAGTAAATAGTCTAACACCGTGAATTCCTGCGCTAAACAAGTGATTATAGGTGATTATAAAAAGAATAATTAGTAATAAGAATAAAATTATATAAAATAAAGTAATTACTAACATTCAAGTTTGCTGTTCTCAAAGTGCATGAGCCTTTAAAAAATGTAAACAAGACAAGAGCGCTACTATATACTATACTAATACATCACCAAATAAATCATAAAAACTCATATGAAATGTAAAATAACAATATATAAATTCCAGTGAACAAATAAATATATAAAGTTCATGTGAATCCAAGGAGGTTTTTCCAGTGCAACTTCAAGTGGCAAGACAAACAGTGCAAAATTCGTGCTCCCTCTGTGTGCCCTCTCATTAACCAGAGATCCAGGACTCCCATAACAGAAGTCAGATGGGCTTTGAGAGGGTGGCTGGGCTTAGTAGCCCCACTGGCTGTATCACTGTGGCTTGCGTTGTCCTCACTGAGCCATTAGAAATCCCGGAATCCCATTTATAAGTTTGCAAATGTTATGAAGACTGCTGGGATCTGTGGTCCCGGGATTTCTGATGGCTCAGTGAGGACAATGCAAGCCGCAGTGATACAGCCAATGGGACTTCTAAGCCAAGCCACCCTCTTAAAGCGCATCCGAGAGGGCACACAGAGGGGAGCATGAATTTTGCACTGATGTTTGTCTTGGCACTTTATACTACACATCTGATTAAGTTGAAGTTGCACTGGAAAAACCTTCTTGGATTCACATGAACTTTATATATTTATTTATTCACTGGAATTTATGGACTTTATATATTGTTATTTTACATTTGATATGAGTTTTTATGATTTATTTGGTGATGTATTAGTATATGGTAGCGTTCTTATCTTGTTCACATAATAGTAAATGTCCTCCTAAGTGTACGCAGATCTTTTTCTGAGCTACACATACAGTCCTATTCAATAAGTGAAAGTGCAGTAACCTAGTTCATCTAGTCAGAAGAAAAGACTTCTAAATAAATATTGCTAGCTAAAAGGGAATTATGAATATGTGGGTGACCTGATGGTGTGTGACTTTTGCTGGCCAAACATGGGTCAGTTTTTTTACGTTCAACTATGGATTGAATGAAAAAAACTGACCTGTTTCCCCTATCCACACACGATGTGGATAGAGGAATCCTCACACTATGTCATGTTCTGGCAGAGGAACATTCCCCTGCCATCAGAATACATAGATCAGCACTGCAGTCTATTTTCTGCGGCACTGATCGAGCGAGAGTATACTAGCAGGGTGGTTGAACAGATGATGATCTGAAGATCCCTGTATGGCCAGCTTTAGTGTCTCAAAGACTGTAGGTCACAAGTCAAGGATTCCACAGTTATTTAAACCCTGTCTCAGATAGGGTACAGAGCATGGGTTCTGGGGAAAAAAGTCCTAATCGCTTGTTCTGCCAGCTCTTGCACATTTAGTTTTATATGGAATAGAGTGCAGGTTCAGCATAAAAAAAAAACTTTCCTAAATACATTTTACTAAATCTATGAAACCCTGGATCTCTGCACCCTCATGGAATTGATCCAGTCTTGATAAAACCCAAACGATCTCCGTCCCAATTCTGCACGCAACTAGTTTGGTGCAATACCATTTACCTGGGGTGGTTGGTATCTATCATACAGTACAGTACAGAAGAAAGAGTCACAGGATATACATTATTCTGAGCAGTTATAATACATTCTTGACAAACTGCAAACTGTTAGATGAACTCAACTCCTTTTACTGCTCACAGGCAAGCCTGTATCCCCCTCAGTTCCAAGCATTTTGATTCCCTTCAAATTGACGAGGAAGTAAAGAGGAGATGGGGAATTATGTTCTTCTTATCTTTTCATTGCGTTTTTGTTAGGCTCTACTGATATAATAGATCACGGCTTATCTCTTCCATAACAAGATTTATGATTTATTATAGGAAGATCCAAGGTTGAGAAATCCAGTTCAGCTAAGGCCAAAGCCACCCATCGATCTCTTAGACCTGGGACCACTATCAGTGAGTGAAAAAAAGCAAAACTAAATAGAGATGCAAGTAATTCCTTTGTTCTGTTTATTATTATCACTTTCTTTCCATACCTTTTATATAAGCAAATTTTCATATGATTGTTGCATATCTCTTCCCGTATTTTTCCACAAATCTCTGATTTAAAGTTACCACAAAGTGCCCTTTCAACAACAAATATGAAAAGCCTTACTCCAGCTTGAGCAAAAAAAAAATCCAATGTCAGTCCTCGGGAGAAGTGAAAAATAAAAAAGCAGCTCCAGTTGTCATGCTTATTTGACCACCAGTGTTGTGCCCTTTTGGCTCAGCTCTGGCTCAGTAATTCAGTGATATTGTGCAGCTCCTTTAGATTGAATGATACCAAGTGTCATTCAACCTATTTCCTGAAAGTCCGGGGCATCGACGTTCAGCCCCCAGACTGCATGCACAGGACTGTTACATTACACTTTTATATTTAGGATTTATAATGTCTTTGCAACTATATATTGTTATTTTATTTCTCTTTCAGCCTGGCTGGGAAGAGCGAACACATTCAGATGGCAGAGTCTTTTATATTGACCACAGTAAGCCACAATCTGTTTTTGTCTTATTGTATAGGCTGAAACATTATTTTTTTTTCTAATTAGTTTTTTAACTATTTTATTATTATTATTTTTAATACCATAAATGTGTCTGACAATTACAGTATTAAGCAGACAGATGATGTCATAGCTGACATGCACAGTGGCAGCCACAAATTAGAGCCACCAGAGTATATCCCTAGCATAAGGCATCATGTTGGGTAAAGTTAATATACCGATTGTTAGAATAATGATTTTAATGTGTTTTAATGCTCATTCTTGTTCATTTCAGACACAAAGAAAACACAGTGGGAAGATCCACGATTACAGACTGCAGCAATAGCTGGGCCAGTAAGTTTTTGCATTTTGTCTTTGTGATCTTTTTGAATCACTGTGATCAGTTTTATATTATAGCTGGAATAATTTGCTTCTTTTTTTATACCTTGTTCTTTATGACTGCCACCATGGTATAACCAGTAATATATATTTTTGGAACCAAGCTTTGTTTTTTGCCTGCATTATTAATTAAAACAGCTGGTTAGTCCACATAGTAACATAGTTTCTCATTGAGTTCAACCAATAATAAAAAAAATTGTAGCATGTCCTATATTATTGACACATGTCCTATAGTATTGTCGTTAAGTATGTTGATAGTTCGCTGCCTACCCAGGCACTTATGTGATAACGATGTATGACTGAGAAACTGAATTTTTTTTTTTTTTGTTTCCTTTGAAAAATACAATAAAAAAATATTTTGAAGTGAGAATAATAAAAATAAAATTGTAGCATATATATGTGGGGTTATTTATTTTTTGAACAAGGTGGAACTTAAAGTGGTTCTAAAGGCTCAAGGTTTTTTACCTTCATGCATTTTATGATGCATGACGGTAAAAAACCTTCTCTGTCCAGCGCTGTGCACAGGAGTCTCGGCTCTCTAGGGACTCTCCCTCCCGATTGGCTCAGAAAGCCGCGGGAGCCATTGTCATTGTGTGTGAATGGACACACAGGGCAGCGGTTCAGGAGAGAGCCTGCCTGCTCTGGGGGCAGGAGGGAGGGGCCGGTGGATCCCTTCTCAGGGGACCCGAGAAGAGGAGGCTATGGGCTGCCTTGCGCACAGAGCAGGTAAGCTTAACATGTTTGCTATTTTAATGTAAAAAATCCAAAGCTTTAATATCACTTTAAGTTAACCTTTGTGCACAGACGGGATGCTTCACACTAAAAACACAAATGCAGTTAACTTAAAAAAAAATATTTTACATCAGTGATTACACTCCGTTTCCTAAGTGTTATAATAAAATTTCAATACTTTTTCTTTTTTGCTTTGAAGGCTGTGCCTTATTCACGGGATTACAAAAGAAAATATGAGTATTTCCGGAAAAAGTTAAAGAAGCAGGTAAATTTCACCTAAACACGGTTGGGGTAGATGTGATTTTGTTCGTTTTAAGTGGCAAATGTAGAGTTAGGGCCTGTGTTAAAAGGTTTTTGTTTGCAGCAGGTGGGTTTTGCATCCCTATGCAATTTTAGCATAATTATAGCCTGCTTAAAGCTAGTCAAGAACAGGCTAGATGGAGGTCAACAGCAGATCAAAATGCACCTGTCACTTAATCAGGAATACTCTCAGAAGCCTCAAACTACTCAAGTTCCAAATTTACTGACATAATTACTAGTGTCTTGGTTAAATTAGACACTTTTTACTATTTTATTGTATAATTTTCATTCTAAATATGGCATTTAAAATAGTTATTTTCTGTTAAACTCTGTTTTCAGTTTAAGATGGCCTTTGGCACAGATTGATCGTTTGCTAAACAAAAACCAGACACATGACACTGAATCACCTTCTTAAATACTCACAAAAAATGTAAATAAAAAAATTGTGAAACAAGTTCCATATTTTCAAAAAATCCAAAATGTTTTTGGAAGAGAGCAGAATATGTGGTTCCCATAGAGGCTTCCTGGGAGACTGGATGCCTGGGCTACAGAGGAATACATATTGCCTGAGTCTGCAAAAACATGTATTGACCACCTTGACTAAATACAATGGCCCAGATTCACGTAGATCGGCGTATCTTTGAGCGGGCGTAACGTATCCTATTTACGTTACGCCTCCGCAACTTAGATGGGCAAGTGCAGTATTCTCAAAGCACTTGCTCCGTAAGTTGCGGCGGCGTAGCGTAAATAGGCTGGCGTAAGCCTGCCTAATTCAAATGTGGAAGATGTGGGCGTGTGTTATGTAAATGTTATGTGACCCCATGTAAATGATGCCTTTTACGAACGGCGCATGCGCCGTCCGTGGACATATTCCAGTGTGCATTGCTCCAAAGTACGCCGCAAGGACGTATTGGTTTCGACGTGAACGTAAATTACGTCCAGCCCCATTCACGGACAACTTACGCAAACGACGTAAAATATTCAAAATTCAACGCGGGAATGACGTCCATACTTAACATTGCTACGCCGCATGTACGCTTCATATAGCAGGGGTAACTTTACGCCGGAAAAAGCCTAACGTAAATGGCGTATCTGTACTGCGTCAGCCGGGCGTACGTTCGTGAATTCGCGTATCTAGCTGATTTACATATTTCTAGGCGTAAATCAGCGTACACGCCCCCAGGCCAGCGTAAATATGCAGTAAAGATTCGACGGCGTAATAGACTTACGCCGGTCGGATCTAATACAAATCTATGCGTAACTGATTCTAAGAATCAGGCGCATAGATACAACGGCTCGGACTCAGAGTTACGACGGCGTATCTGGAGATACAACAGCGTAACTCGTTTGAGAATCCGGGCCAATATCTTTTGGTGAGTGTGTATTTTTACCATCACGTGGTGAATTGCACTTCATTCCTGCATTGGCTTGCACGGTTTGTGTTTGAGAAGCACAAGGATGTGAAAATAAGAATAAGATATATGTGGTGTGGGGACATAAATGTTTTGATATGTGGACTTAATACAAATATGATTTTTCTTTTATTTGGGACTTAATTGTTTCACAATTTTTAATTAGAATTTTTGTGTGTCATTTAAAAAGGTGATTTAGAGTCAAGCGCCTGCTTTTTGTTTGTTACATTACTTAAAAGTGCATATAATTACTCTTAAAGGGGCAGCTTCACTATAGTTTATATTGGTTTATTGTTGGGTTCATCACTCAGAGTGTGGAGAGTAGAGAGCCTCTATCATTTCTTTCTTCCTGCTTATTGATTGTTGCCTGTTCGTTAGTTACAGTCTGTTTAGGAGCTGATTCTGTTTGCACCCTAAAGAAGGAAAGTGGGTACTAATCTGTCTGATTATGTGTATGGGAGCGTTCTGCTTGTCTGTTGGGTATTGTGACAAAAATCGATTGCCCTGGTTGAATTTTCTATTTGATCATTATTACTCAACACAAATAGGGCATGGCACCACTGTGCAAAAATATGCTTACTCAACAGATATGCATGCACATGTATGGTTAGACCAGTCATTTAATCAAAAATGTGTGTTCATATCTTCTGACTTCTATTTATTGAGTTCTGTTATTTCACTCATTTACTTTGCTGTGACAGTTTAATTTTAAGTGTCAATTTTCTACTTCTAGAGTATACAGATTAATTATGTAGTATTTTGTACAGCAAAACCTCCTGTCATGTTAACATCATGGAGGAGGCAGTTGCTAATGGTTAGTTTTTAAAATGCTGGCTGTCTGTTGCCACTCTGCTTAAAGTGGCTGTAAACCTCAGACATGAAATATGAGCAAAGCATATGCCTTGATAGTGTCTCAATTAAGAGCACTGAGTTTCATTTCTTCCCACTGTTTCATTATTTTCCTATCAGCATTAATCACTTCTGACAAGTTTTCCTGACACCAAGAGAAAAAAGATGCCGGGGGAGGGATCTCCAGCTGATTGACAGCCTCGGCTCTGTTCCTGTGTGGAGGGGGATATGTTCCCTCCCCTCCAATCAGCCCACAGAGCTCTCCTCACTGAGCTCTGCAGAGTGTAACGTCAGCTCTCCACCCCTTTTTCCAAATAGCTCAGACAAGCTTTATAAATGTGGGACTTTGAACAGCTGTAGAGAAAAGAAGACTACAGGTATAGCTTATGTAGGAGGATTTGTTTTATATCTGTGTGTCACCTGAGGCCAGTCACTTCACTGGGTATACAGTTCATCCAAAAAGTATTTACAGCGCTTCACTTTTTCCACATGTTACATTACAGCCTTATTCCAAAATAGATTTAAAGCGGAGGTTCACCCATAGAGAACACATTTTCCCCTTAGATGAATGCTCGTTTTGTCTAGGGGAATCGGCTAGTTGTTTTAAAATATGACCTGTACTTACCGTTTACGAGTATCTTCTCCGCCGCTTCCGGGTATGGGCTGCGGGACTGGGCGTTCCTTCTTGATTGACAGTCTTCCGAGAGGCTTCCGACGGTCGCATCCATCACGTCACGATTTTCCGAAAGAAGCCGAACGTCGGTGCGCAGGCGCAGTATAGAGCCGCACCGACGTTCGGCTTCTTTCGGCTATGAGTGACGCGATGGATGCGACCGTCGGAAGCCTCTCGGAAGACTGTCAATCAAGAAGGAACGCTCGCTCCGGAAGACCCATACCCGGAAGCGACGGAGAAGATGCATCTCGAAAACGGGTAAGTACTGCTCATATTTTAAAACAACCAGCCGATTCCCCTAGACAAAACGAGCAGGAATCTAAGGGGAAAAGGTAAAAAAATTAATAAATGGGTGAACTCCCGCTTTAAATTGCTTATTCCTTAAAATTCTACAAACACTACCCCTTAATGACACTGTGAAAGAAGTTTGTTTGAAATCTTTGCAAATGTATTAAAAATAAAAAAAATCCCACATACATAAGTATTCACAGCCTTTGCTCAATACTTTTGTTGAAACACCTTTGGCACCAAATACAGCCCAAAGTCTTTGAGTATGATGCTACAAGCTTGGCACACCTATTTTTGGTCAGGTTCCCCCATACTACTTTGCAGGACCTCTCAAGTTCCATCAGGTTGGATGCACAGCATTTTTCAGATCTCTCCAGAGATGTTATATCAGGTTTAAGTCTGGGCTCTGGCTGGGCCACTCGAGGACATTCACAGAGTTGTCCCATAGCCCCTCATTTGTTATATTTGCTGTGTGCTTAGGCTCGTTGTCCTGTTGAAAGATGAACCTTTGCACTCTGGAGAAGGTTTTCATCAAGGATGTCTCTGTACATGGCTGCATTTATCATTCCCTCGTTCCTGACTAGTTTCCAGTTCCTGACACTGAATAACATCCACACAGCATGATGCTGCCACCACCATGCTTCACTGTAGGAATGGTATAAGCCAGGTGATGAGCAGTGGCTGGTTTCCTCCAGACATGATGCTTGCCATTCACGCCATGGAGTTTAATCTTGGTTTCATCAGACCAGAGAATTTTGTTTCTCATGGTCTGAGAGTCTTTCAGGTGCCTGAGGAGTGGCTTCTGTCTGGCCACTCTACCATACAGGCCTGATTGGTGAAGCTCTGCAGAGATGGATGTTCTTCTCGAAGGTTCTCCTCTCTTCACAGAGAAACGCTGGAGCTCTGTCAGAGCGACCATCGGGTTCTTGGTCACCTCCCTTACTAAGGCCCTTCTCCCCGGATTGTTCAGTTTGGCCAGGCGGCCGCTCTAGGAAGAGTCCCAGTGGTTCCAAACTTCTTCTATTTACAGATGATGGAGGCCACTGTGCTCATTGGGACCTTCAATGCTGCAGAGATTTTCTGTACCCTTCCCTAGATCTGTGCCTCGATAAAATCCTGTTTTAGAGGTCTACAGACAATTTATTGGACTTCATGGCCTGCTTTGTGCTCTGACATGCACTGTTAATTGTGGGACATGATATAGACAGGTGTGTGCCTTTCCAAATCATGTCCAATCAACTGAATTTTATATAGGTGGACTCCAATCAAGTTGTGGAAACAAAATGCACCTGAGCTCAATTTTGAGTGTCATGGCAAAGGCTGGTAATACTTATGTACATGAGATTTTTTTAAATTTGCAAAGATTTCAAAAAAACTTCTTTCACGTTGTCATTATGGGGTATTGTTTGTTGAATTATGAAGAAAATAACGAATTTAATCAATTTTGGATTAAGGCTGTAACATAACAAAATGTGTTAAAAGTGAATCGCTGTGAATACTTTCTGGATGCGCTGTATGTGAGGGTTTACAACCATTTTAAGTATTTTGATCTGCTCATCTGGAATAAGTAAGGACTCCTGTCTTTCCTAATGTATATACATAAGTACCTAACTCAAACTGCAAAAGTGGCACTGCATAACTGCCAGGCAGCCAGCATCTAGTAGAAGCGAGATACACCTGTATTTCTCCCACAAGGGTGCTTATAATTCATGTAAAAATGAACTAGCTAAACACTGGTGAGAGCTAGATAACTGATCAGGATGTTTGTTTTAGCTTGATATTCCTAATAGGTTTGAAATGAAGTTGCGTCGTACAGCCATTTTTGAAGACTCCTACAGAAAGATAATAGCGGTG
Organism: Rana temporaria; assembly: GCF_905171775.1. Taxonomy (NCBI): domain Eukaryota; kingdom Metazoa; phylum Chordata; class Amphibia; order Anura; family Ranidae; genus Rana; species Rana temporaria. Next base: position 71,416,962 of record NC_053491.1, on the reverse strand, counting down.
AAAAGACCTGAGTTCCTTAAAGCACGACTCTGGATTGAATTTGACAATGAGAAAGGCTTGGATTATGGAGGAGTTGCCAGAGAATGGTTCTTCCTTATTTCCAAAGAAATGTTCAATCCTTATTATGGCCTCTTTGAGTATTCAGCAACGTAAGTATGTCTTCAGTTGTCAGGGAAGCTCTGAAGTACAAAGGCGCAGTGAAAAATAGCCTTTTCTATACAAAAATTGTACATTCAGTTTTTATGTGCTTGCAAACCTTTCTTTAACCACTTGCCGTATGCCGCTGGACTTCAAGCAATTATACCGGGATGATGCCAGCCGGCACAACAGCCATGCTGCCGAACAAAGCCAGGATCGGCTTTGATCGGCATTCCGCTATAGTATCCTGGAAGCAATGACTTGACATTGCTTCTGGTTTACCAGGATGTCAGAGACGCAACTTAAAAAATCAGTCTACAGCACTCAAAAACACGATCTTGGTGTTTTGAATGGTTTTAAGCTTAGCGGAGGGATCCGGGATCTTATAGACCCCAGATCTCTGCATAAAGAGTACATGCCCCACTTTTAAGTACACAATGGGGTTTATTTACTATCGCTAGAGAGTGCAAAACCAGGCTCACTTCTGCATAGGAACCAATGCGCTTCTAACCCCAGCTTGTTCAATTAAGCCTGGTAATAAAACCTGGAAGCTCATTGGTTTATATGCAGAAGTGAGCCTGATTTTGCACTTTCCAGCGATGGTAAATAAACTCCATTGTGTACCTAAAAGTAAGGTATGCCTGTACCTTAATGTCGTTTGTCGCCTGTTGCACAGGTGTGTGCATTTTTAAAGCATGACATGTTTGGTATCTATTTACTTGGCGTAACATCTTGTGTTATGCATCATGTTTGTTTGTTTTTTTACATTAAAATGTGAAAAAGTGTATTTTTTTTCTCAAACAAATTACACTTGAAAGTAGCAAGTAGCGCGTGACATAAATTGCAAAACCAACCTTTTTTATTCTCTAGGGCCTCTGCTTTAAAAAAAAAAATATATATATTTTGACTTCTGATTTTCTTTACAGTGATAATTATACATATATATAGTGTGTGTGTTTGGGGGTTCTAACTAATCTTCGCGCAAAAAATACTGATATTTACATATAAACAAAAGTGTCAGAAAAAGGCCTGGAGCTCAAGTGGTTAATCTCAGACATGTTCTGATGCATAACACCATATAATCTTCGTAAGCATGTCCCATCAATAAAGTAGTTGTTAACAAGTGCCCATTTCACTGCAAAATAAAATGTTTTTTCCTGATAAACTTTAACTAAAAGATTAGCTCAAATTGTTCTGGAAAATATGCTAATACCCTGCAATTTTGTGGGCACCATTATATCACTTTTTGCAATTCAAAGTAGGTCAGCAAGTAATGTACATCTTCCATGTAAATGGTACTTAGAAATAACATACAATATGAGCACTGTCTTAATGATTACATTAGCAACATTTGCATTTAAATACGTAAGTGAATTTTCATGTGGGAGAATGCTGACACTGACTTCTGATTTTCTTTACAGTGATAATTATACATTGCAGATAAATCCAAACTCTGGCCTGTGCAATGAAGACCATCTTTCCTATTTCAAATTTATTGGTCGTGTGGCTGGGATGGCAGTCTATCATGGAAAGCTGCTAGATGGTTGGTTTATGCTTTATATAACTTTCCATAACCACAGTATTGGGTAACATAGGGACACGTTCTTTCTTCCTTAGACAAGGACTGATATGTATGTATGTTCACTTAGTAGGTGACACGTGATATGCTTCAGTGAGCAGAAGTTGTTTTGCAGGTTATAAAGCGGGCAGGAACTTAGAATGGACAAGTCCTGTATACATATAATTTATTTTTAACAAACTGTGAGTGTGCATTTTGCAGGGTTTTTCTGACTTGGAACCTGTTTTATTTTAGATTTGCCTTAATGGAATTGGTTATTAAAGCTGAGGTTCACCCAAATAACATTTTTCGCAGAACAACTTCTTTAGACTTCTAACATGTACAGTCCGCAAATTTTTTCTTTTTTTTACGCTGTACATACCTTATAATCTACGGTATCTTTTCATTCCGGCTTCCGGGTACTTCTCCCCGCGGGAGTAGGCGTTTCCAAGCTGAGGAGGCATGTCATCTGGGAGGTTGCCCAGATGATTGACATCTTTTCAGCAAAAGTTCCCCCCTGCGGATAAGGCCCCGCCCCCCGTATTGCGTAGGCGCGTCCGAGTCACGGCGTTTCCGAAAGAAGCCGAACATGCAGATCTGCTAGTTGGCTCTATACGGCGCCTGGTGAGATTTCCCCAATTTTGGGCAATAGTGGCTTCAGTTTACTCTGATTGCAGCTTCACTAAGCAGAATTGATCAACCCTTTTTGGTGGGCACCTGTTACCTTGTTTTTTTCCACCCTCCAATTCATTGCTTGGGAACATCCCATGGTCTGTGAATACTTTGCCTGTGTCCTGTACTGTCTGATGAAGATCAGAAAGATTTTGACTTACCTGTAAATTCCATATCTTGGAGTACAGTGCAAGATATAGGTAAACACCCCCCCCCCCCCCCACAAAAAAACATACACACACATACACTAAAAAAACTGAGTCAGGGTTATAGGGGAGATGCCTCAAAGGGGACGTGTCCTTAAGAGTTTGCCAGTGTCCAATCAGTACGAGCCTATAACCCAGGGGTCTATGAATACTTTGGCCCAGATCCACGTAGCGCGGCGCATTTGTAAGTCTGGCATAGTGTATCTCAGATACACTACGCTGCCGTAACTTACATCGTATTTCCCGTATCCACAAAGAATTTGCGCCGTAAGTTACGGCAGCGTAGTGTAAATGTGTCGACGTAAGGGCGCGCAATTCAAATCACTAAGTTGTGGGCATGTTTTATGTTAATACGTCTTGACCCCATGTAAATGACGTTTTTTTTTAACGGCGCATGCGGCGTCCGTGGGGGTATCCCAGTGCGCATGCTCCAAATTAACCCGCAACAAGCCAATGCTTTCGACGTGAACGTAATTCTACGCAAAGCCCTATTCGCGAACGTTTTACGCAAACAACGGAAAATTTGACGGTTGCCCGACGTCCATACTTAACATTGGCTACGCCTCATATAGCAGGGGTAACTTTACGCCGGAAAAAGCCTTACGGAAACGACGTAAAAAAATGCACCGGCCGGATGTTTGTGGATTAGCGTATCTAGCTAATTTGCATACTCGACGTGGAAATTGACGGAAGCGCCACCTAGCGGCCATCGTAAATATGCACCTTAGATCCGACAGTGTACTAAGACGTACGCCAGTCGGATCTAGCCCAGCTTCAGGCGCATTTTGTTTTGTGGATACAAAACAAAGATACGCCGGAGCAACCTAAATTACGCGGCGTATCAATAGATACGCCAGTGTAACTGCTTTGTGGATCTGGCCCTTTGTGTCCTGTACTGCACTCCAAGATATGGAATTTACAGGTAAGGCAACATTTCTGTTTTTTGCCAGTTTAGTTTATGAATTTTTCTAAAAATCTATATTCTTTTTGCAGGATTCTTCATCCGACCATTTTATAAAATGATGCTTCAGAAGGCAATAACACTGACTGACATGGAATCTGTGGTATGTATCGATAATTGTAATGCAAGTATTAGCGTGTCTCGTACTGCAGTTCATATAATTATTTAAGGCTTATGTTTGACATATTGGCTAACTCTTGATAACCAAGCTCCATATATATGCACACAGCAGGTAAAATAAGTATTGAACACGTCGCCATTTTTCTAGGTAAATATATTTCTAAAGGTGCTATTGGCATGAAATTTCCACCTCATGTTGGTAACAATCCATACATACAAAGCCAAAACAAATAAGTTCAGAAATTAAGTTATGTGTAATAAAATGGAATGACACAGGGAAAAAGTATTAAACACATGAAGAAAAAGAGGTGCAAAAAAGGGACGAAAACTTTGGATACCAGCTGAGATCTATCAGTTATTAGAAAGCAATCCTGTCCCTTGTCAGTGCAAATTATTATCTTCTGGTTCAGTCTCAACTGATGGCCTATAAAAAGGTATCTCATTACCAAGGGGTTACACAAGAAACATCTCATCTCATGATGGCTAAAAGCAAAAAACTCTCTCAAGACCTTTGCAACCTTAGTGTTGCAAAACATACTGATGGCATTGGTTACAGAAGAATTTCAAACTTCTGAATGTTCCAGTGAGCACTGTTGGGGCCATAACCTGGAAGTGGCAAGAACATAATTTTGCCATAAACTGGCCACGGCCAGGTTCTCCTCGCAAGATTTCTGACAGAGGAGTGAAAAGAATTATCAGAAGAGTTGTTCAAGAGCGAAAGACCACTTGTGGAGAGCTTCAGAAAGACCTGGAATTAGCAGGTACAATTCTTTCAAAGAAAACAATACTTACTATTACTATTACTATGCAAGACTCCATTGCTGAAGAAAAAGTATGTTGAAGCTCGTTTATAAAGTTTGCTGCACAGCATTTAGACAAGCCTGTGAAATACTGGGAGAATATAGTCTGGTCGGATAAGACCAAAAGTGAAATCTTTGGATACCATATTACACACCATGTTTGGAGGTCAAATAGCACTGCACATCGCCCCAAAACACCCTCATACCAACAGTGAAGTTTGGAGGTGTGAACATAATGGTGTGGGGCTGTGTTCAGCATACGGCACTAGCAAACTTCATTTCTTTGAAGGAAGGATGAATGGAAAAATGTACGAAGACATTCTTTATAAAATCTCCTGCCATCTACCAAGGGAATGAAGATGAACACAAAGCCAAAGAAACTCTCAATTGGTTTCAAAGAAAGAAAATAAAGCTGCTAGAATGGCCCAGCCAATCACCTGACTTGAATCCAATCGCAAATCTATAGAAAGAACTAAAGATCAGAGCTCATAGAAGAGGCCCATGGAACCTTCCATATTTTTGTAGACTGTGTGGAAGAATGGGCCAAAATCACATTTAAGCAATGCATTCGACTAGTTTCTCCATAGAGGAGGTGTTTTGGATTTTTGTACGAAGTAGTAAGTTAGCGTGTTCAATACTTTTTCCCTGTGTCATTCCATTTTATTACACATAACAATTAACTTATTTGTTTGTTTCTTTGTATGTATGGATTGCATGGGTTGTTACAGACATGTGGTGAAAATTTGTTGTCAATAGCACCTTTAAAAGCATACTTATTTTACCTGCTGTATTTTCACTGCAACTGTGCAGTAGTAGTATTTAAAAAGCTTGGAAGACCATTACCTTAAAGTGGTTGTAAACCCACTATTTGGACTTTTACCTACAGGTAAGCCTACAACAAGGCTTACCTGTAGGTAAGGGGAATATCTCCTAAACCTGCACGGTTTAGGAGATATTACCCCCGCAATGCGGGCGGCGCATGCGCAGGGGGGAATCCACGGCTGAAGGACCGGCATCGCCGGACCCTGCCGATTTTAAATCTCCCGCGCGCACGCGCGGGAGTGACGTCATCGCCGCTCCAGCCAATCACAGCGCTGGAGCGGCGATACCCGGAAGACACGCCGGAGCAAGATGACATCCTGCTCGGCGTGGACCAGGTAAGTGGTACACACCTCGTTCCGAGGTAAGTATTTCATAATAGGCTAGTATGCGGTGCATACTAGCCTATTATGCCTTTTGCATTGCAGGTTTGGGGGAAAAAAAAAAAGTTTATGCGGTTTACAACCGCTTTAAGCTCTGTGAAAGTGAAAATACAGTTTGCTTGAATGATGGTGATGGTGTTCAGGCCCTTTCCCCCCCCCCCCCCTTTTTTATTCTCCCCTCCACACTCTGTTTTATTATCTAATATTTCTTCTCTTTTCTCCTTACCATATATATTTTTTGATCAGTGGTTACCTTTATATCGTAGCTATGTTGCTACCATTTGATGGTTAAATGATCACTAAATAGTAATGGATGGCTTTATAGATGTTAATGTTCTTATACCACCCTTGACCCTTGATATTTCTGTATACTGGTATTGCCTTACCTACCCACATGGGTGACCGATATTGATTGATTGTTCTGTGCAACAAACGAATGCAGTTTTTTTTTTTTGCCATATTAATCATTATTAACTTTATATCTATGCTATCTATTGCTATGATGATGGTAGCCCGTGTATATGTGCAGCTTTATTGTTCTCTTTTTTTTTTCTCTTCATGTGAAAATGTATAAAACTTAATGAAAACAGATTACACATAAATTAAGAAGGATTTCAGAAATAGAAGTGTTAATAGTTTATTTTTATCAATTAATATAATGGAAAGTAAATGAACAGAAGATAAATACAAAACAGTATTTGGTGTGACCACCCTTTAAGGTTCAATAAGATTTTTATTAAGAATTTTTTGACAGAAGTAAAAGAATAGAAAACATAGGCCGGTCACCCAACAACGGGCAGGCCGGTTGTCAACATTTTAAGCAGAAACATTCCACGTCATAAAATTCAGTACAAACAAACTTCGAAATGTAACAAGAACATTTATTCAAGAGTCCCTGCTATTCATTGTTCAACCACTAACAAGCACCTCTTCCGACCTGGGCGCCCCCTTGGGAGCCTGCTGCGCCCAAGGCCAGGAAGAAGCGAGGAGAGAGGCTAATAAGTGCAGGGGTGCCACTCAGAGCTAGAAAAACAGTAAGTTTATACATCTACTATAACTTCAGGCAGGCCAAAGAATTTGGATCCTACCAAAAGAAGGCACGGGGTGGCCATGGCTAAACCAACCCATTTAGTGGAAGACGAAATAGGGGATGTGTGACCACCCTTTAAACAGCTTCAATCCTAAGTTCATTTGCACACAGTTGCACAGAACTAACCATAGATCGTCTGTGGATGTAGGCTGCCTCAAATCATGTAAACCCAGACAGACTTGATAATGTTGAGATCAGGGCTCTGTGGGGGCCAAACCATCACTTCCAGGACTCCTTGTTCTTTATGCTGAAATTATATTGGCTATAGGTTTGGGGTCATTGTCCTGCTGCAGAATACATTCACATCTCCCTGATAGTATGGCATGATGGATATGTGTCTGCCTGTACAGTATTTCTCAGCATTGAGGACAGGTTGATCCTGACAAAACCTCCAACTCAATTTTCAGAAATGCAGCCCCAAACTTGCAAGGAACCTCTAGCATGCTTCACTGTTGCCTGCAGACACTCATTATTGTACCACTCTCCAGCCCTTCAGGGAACAAACTGCCTCCTGCTACAGCCACATGTTTCAAATTTGAACTCATCAGTCCAGAGCACCTGTTGCTATTTTTCTGCACCCCAGTTCCTATGTTTTTATGCATAGTTGAGTCGCTTAGCCTTGTTTCCAGGTATGGCTTTTTGCCCACAATTCTTCCATGAAGACCACTTCTGGCCAGACTTCTCCAAACTGTATTTTAGTGTACCTGGGTCCCACTGGTTTCCGCCAGTTCTATGCTGATGGTATTGCTGGACATCATCTGATGGGGCAAGTAAGCATGATGTGTCTTTCATCTGCTGCATTAGGTTTTGTTGGCCGATCACTGCGTCTACGGTCCTCGACGTTGCCCATTTTTTGTGCTTCTTCAAAATAGCTTCAACAGTACATCTTGAAACCCCAGTCTGCTTTGAAATCTTTGCCTAGGAGAGACCTTGCTGATGCAGTATAATTATTACCTTGTCTCTTTTTGCTGTGTTCAGTCTTGCCATGGTATATGACCTGTGCCATGAAACGGTCTTCCATAACCTCACCTTAGTAGAAGAGTTTGGCTGTTCTTCACCTAGTTTTAATCCTCCAACACAAATGTTTCTGTCTCAGTTAATGACTGTCTTTCAACCTACATATGAAATTGATGATAATTAAAGAGGTTGTAACCCCCCCCCCCCCCCCAAAAAAAGACAAAGGCATAATGAGCTAGTTTGCATCACATACTAGCTCATTATGAAATGCTTACCTTAAAACAAAGCTGTTGCAGTAGTCTTTTAGGGCCGACATCCCAGAGCTTCTTCCAGGTTCCCGGGCTTCATCGCTGTGATTGGCCAGAGCCGCAATTACGTCACTCCCACGCATGCACGCATAAGTCGCTGTTCACAGCACAGGCTCGGAAGAAACGACACACGTTGGCCATTCCTTCAGCGTGCATGCGCCAGTGATGTCACTAGCTGCATGCACTGGAAATATCTCCTAAAGTGTACAGGTTTAGGAGATATTTGCAATATCTAATAGGTAAGCCTTATTACAGGCTTATAGGTAAAAGTTTGCAGAGGAAGTTTACTTCCTCTTTAACACCTGATTGTTATAATTGGCTAATCATACATCTGACTCTAAGCCTGGGTTCACATTGGAGTGATTTGTCATGCGATTTGAGACATCAAATCGCATGACTAGTCGCAGCCTATTAGAGGCCATGGCACTGTTCCAATTGGTGCGACACCGATTTTCGGGGGCCGCACCGGTTTGAAAAAGTAGTTCCTGCACTACTTTTCCGATTTCAGGTGCGACTTCAATAGACATCTGTGCATTAAGCCACACAGATGTCCATCAAGTAGCACCTTAAATCGTGCTGACCATTGCTACTTTGTAATCGTGCTACTTCACGTGAAGTAGCACAATTTCAAAGTAGCATTAATGTGAACCAGGGCTAATCCTACAAAATCCCCGACTTGTGAAATTGTAAAAACTGATGCTGGTTTAAAGCCAAAGGGTAGTCACATAAAATATTGATTTGCTTTAGATGTTTCTTCTGTTTACTCATTTTGCTTTTTGTAAATTGTTACCAAAAAACTATTAAAATATGTATTTTTGAAAATATTCCTAGTTTACAGCATTTCTTCACACCTGCCCAAAACTTTTGAACAAACCAGACCTGCTTCCACCTCTCCCTACCCCCCTTATCTGTAATTACCCCCTGACCCTTTGAACTCTTTATTCTATACTATTTTCTTAAAGGACTTGTAAAGTCAGAAGTTTTTTTTTATCTTAATGCATTCTATGCATTAAGATAAAAAGCCTTTTTAGTGTTTGATATTAAAGGGGCCCTCCTGCCACTTCCATTTCAAGATAAGGGGGGTGTCCACTGGGATCGATTATCCAGGACTAAGGAGGACCCTTATTGGTTTACTAGTCTAAGATAGGATCGATACTGCTCACTGCTTAATGATATTGTCTTTTATAAAATGCGAAAGAGGGTGACTAATTTAGTTATTTCTTTGTTTTATTTCTTCTTTGTTTATTTCTGACCCCCTTTTTTTCCTGTATAACATCTTAAATAAAATAATAACAAGGAATAAAAAAGATAAAAAGCCTTCTGTACAGCAGCCCCCCTAACGCTTACCTGAGGTCCCTCTCTGTCCAGCAATGTCCATGAGTGTCTCAGCTAGAGTTGCCACCTCATCCCTTTAAAAAGGAACACATATGAATTACACAGGTTCTGAGGTTAATTTAATGCAGGAAAGGCACCAAATGAGTCTAATTACCTCCTTAATTAGCCACAGAACCTGTGTAATTAATATGTGTTCCTTTTTAAAGGGATGAGGTGGCAACCCTAGTCTCAGCTGTCTGAGATTCTCCCTCCTGATTGGCTAAGACACAGCAGCAGCGCCATTGGCTGTCGCTGCTGTCAATCTAAGTCTGCTAGCCAATCAGAAGAGAGAAGGGCTGGGTCAGGGGTCCTGAATGGACACAGGGAGCTGTGACTCGGCTCGGGTGCCCCCATAGCAAGCTGCTTGCTGTTGGGGCAATGAACAGGAGGAAGGGGCCAGGAGCACAGAAGAGGGGCCCGAGAAGAGGAGGATCTGGGCTGCTCTGTGCGAATCCACTGCAACAGAGCAGGTAGGTATAGCATTTTTGTTATTTTTATAGGGGAAAAAACAAGACTTTAACATTAATCACCAATTAATTGATATTCTTGTAGATTCAAGCAACATACTGTATTCCATCATTTTATGTACATTTTGTAGCACCAGTTATAAACAATCTTTTCAATATACTGTATGTTTGGACTGTGCTTCTGTATTTAAATGTAAATCTGATGGCAAGAGTGTACAAATTCAGATGATGATGTTTCTAGGTATTCATGTCATACACCAATTACATGTCATAACTTTCTGTCCTGGTCGAGCTACTCCATTTAATCAAATCAGATCTAATTCAAGTCGTAATGACCTGATTTCCATGACTTGATTTTTTGAATCGCACATTGAACAGATTGTAAAATTGTAGCATGTGTGGCCACCATTACTTAGATACAGTAGTAGTAGTAGTAAAATAATAGAGGGAGACACTTGGGTTGATTTACTAAAATTGGAGAATGCAAAATCTGGTGCAACTGTGGTTGGTAGCCAATCTGCTTGCATTTTTTTCTGTCAAAGCTTAATTGAACAAGCTGAAGTTAGAAGCTAATTGGCTACCATGCACAGCTACACCAGATTTTGGACCAAATGCATATTGTCCAATAATTATTATAACGGTGGCATTTTAATAATTTGTCAATTCTTTCTTGATGTTTTCTCAATCACAGCTTTACCTAAGGCATGGGCCAGTTTTTTTTTTATTCAACCCAAGGTTGAATGAAAAAACAGATCCAATTCCGTCATCCAAACACTCAATGTGGTTGGGGGGAATCCTCCCCACCATCAGAATACACTATTTAGCACTTAGGATGGGCTCAGGCGTGTTCGCAACTCCACATGCCCGTGCCTGCCGTGGAGTGTCGGATTCCTGGCGGGCACAGGCACGTGGAGTTGCGAACATGCCTGAGCCCATCCTTAATCAGCATTGCTTGCTACAGCCTGTGGCGCTGATCGAGTGGGGGAAAACCCAACGGGGTGGATGTACAGATGTTGATCGGTAGATTGTCTTCTGTACAACCACAGTGCCCATACATGGATCAAAATGTGGCTCAATCGGCTTAATGTTGATCCATGTATGGCCCTCTTAAGACTACACCTTTTTTCCAGCATTGACAAAGAATAAACTACAGGCATTCAGAGGTCTAGATAAATAGAAGAAAGTTATAGTTCTGTTCTTCTGTTGCTCTCGTTGGTAAATGAGACCAGTACATTGCCAGTTTTACATTTTGTTTTTGCGCACAGCATTAATATTGCAGTATAAGGCTCCATGCACACTGTGCTAAAAAAAACGTCTGTTCTCTCGGGAGAAAAAAAAAAACGCTCATATAGCGCATTTTTTGTAGAAAGTTTAGACGAGTTTAGGATAACATTGAGCTACTTCTACAGACAGAACACAAAACTCCTGTAAAAGCAACTTTTTTTAAGCCGGTGTGCATGGAGCCTTATTAAAGGTGGTCCTTGTCCCTCTTAATATTTAGCTTATTTCTAGGCCATCAACTCTATACAGCCAGATGGCCTCTTGTTGACTGTCAAGTGGAAAAGACAGCACATGCACTTGGCATCTGCTGTTGACTTTCTTGATAGTCACATGTACAAGATCATTCCTTAACAAGAATTTCAGATGATGACTATACAGTGTTTTATTTTATCTTACAAGCAGTCAGGTTTAAAAAAACATGATGTCGCTTTATCACCACACACATTCCACTTCTCTAGTACACAACCTATGCTGTGTGGATTAATATTCTGAGTTCATTCACATTTCCCCCAGTTACTTTAGGTCAAAACTTAATCAAGCAGCTAAGTACACATTTAGAAAATACATGTGTGAACAATTTTACCTGCCAAAATATTTGGGGGGGCATTTCCTAAAACTGGAGAGTGCAAAATCTGACGCAACTCTGCATAGAAACCAATCAGCTTCCAGGTTTTGTTGTCAAAGCTTTTTTGAACAAGCTGAAGTTGTAAGCTGATTGACTACCATGCACAGCTGCACCAGATTTTGAGTTCTCCAGTTTAAGTAAATCTCCCACGGTATACTTCCATGAATTTCAGATGCCTATGTCCACTGCTGCTTGATGTGGTTACTTCTTCCAAACCCCAAGTCACTACAGGAATCAGCAGTGACATAGAGATAGGAGGATGGAGCCACAGTGCAGAACAGGGGAACACAGGTATTTGATTCTCCATGAAGTGTTAAATGCTGAAGAGACTGGAAAAGGTTGCATTTCTGGAACAGAGGGATTGTAGAACACTTGCCACTGAAGAGGTAATCTGCTGCTCGAGGTGTGTGCGCAATACCTTGATTGGAACCAAGTAGGAGTGCTAGCCCGGCCCGGCCCATGGTAATGATAAAGCACAGATCAGATGTGTGAAACGCGTCTATGTGACTAACACCTGGTGTATTTTGACCGTCTGCAATAAAGGGCACTTTTGTAAACTTTGGATGTGCAGCCCTTTCTTCTTTTTCTCTAATAACTTTCTCTTGCAATGAACTTTCAGCTCCTTTTTGTTCTTTTTTCTTTTGCAATCTAGCAATATCTCTTTAACTCAAAACTGCTTTAACACCTCATGCCAAGGTGCTTGTACCCTTGGGCCTCACAGTAAATAATCTCCCCTTTGTCTGGTTTCTGACATGCAAGGGTTTGTAGAGAGATAATATACAGATACATTTCAGCAAAAAAATAAGTCTATGCCAGAATTTTAAAATACGTTTTTTGTTTTTTTTTCTTTATACTTAAATGGAGTTCTACTTTAATAATTGGCTGTTACTTCCATAGGACAGTGAGTATTACAATTCTCTCCAGTGGATACTAGAAAATGACCCCACTGAATTAGACCTACGGTTCACTGTAGATGAGGAACTTTTTGGACAGGTAATAAATTATAACACTTTTTATTATGCAATATAAATTTGTAGACTGGAATCCATGTATTTTATATGGTTAAATGTTTTAAAAATGTATGTGATTTACATTTTATGTGATGATATTTAATCTTTTTCTAGACTCGTCAACATGATCTTAAGCCTAGTGGATCCGAGATTGTAGTCAACAACAAAAACAAGAGAGAATATATACAGTGAGTAGCTGAGTGATCCAAGCAACATTATTGCTTCTACACACATTTTACAGGCAGTTTTTATCAAAAACACTAAAATCATCTAAGGTGTTAGTGGGGGGATGGCTTGGTTAGCTGTTCTTGCAGCTGGAAGCTGGTTAAAATCCTTTTAAAATGTCTGTGTGTGTGTGTGTGGCCAGCATACCTTTTTTAGACCTAAACCTGAGATGTGTTTGTTTAACAGGTGCTGAGATTAGGATTGTAGAGAACCTAGTCAGTGTAGAATCACTGCATAGTTTTACATGAAATTAGACCAGTCGTTTATCTACTAAATGTCTCTGTAGAATACTGTTAAGCCCCATACACACTATTATAGTTTTGTCTTCAGATTTACCAAAACCATATAATATGATGTCAAAGCTTAAGAGTTTCAATTTGTATGCAATCAGGCAGGCCCTTGTACAACATGGTTTTGGTAAATCTGAAGACAAAAATCTGCAGAAAATCAAATGGTGCAGGGGACAGCCCACTCCATTCTATGGGCAGTCGAATGTAAATGGACCGGATGTCCGCTTACATCCAACTGCCCTCCATTCTGATCCAGTCAGGCAGAGGGGAACGGCTCGCCAACCACTTATTTTTGCCAGCTCAGATTGGAGGTAGCCAGGTGTAAAAAGCCACAATTCTGTTTACACCTGACTGCCCATAGAGTGAAATGAAGGGGTCCGATTGGGTCCACCTAAAAAATGGACAGGCGGACCCAATCAGACCGATTGTGTGACAGGGGCCTTAGAGTACTGCACACATTACAATTCAGTTGTGCAATCTTTTTTATGTTAACAAATGTTATATGATGACAAATGTATACATTCAGATGATATTTATTGCATACAATAGACCCTTACATTACATAGTTGGTGATAGATGTAAAAGAGATTGGACAATTCGATTTGTAAAATGTATGGTCACAGTCATGTTCTGCAGCACTGTGATCAATAATGGTGTTGCTTAGTATATGCTCAGTATAAGGTTTCATACATTTCTTTTTCCTTTTTTTTTTTTCAGTCTGGTCATCCAGTGGAGATTCGTGAACAGGGTGCAGAAGCAGATGACTTCCTTTAAAGAGGTATTGCATTAAGTGTGTGCTTATATGATTACAAAATAGTTATTTTTCTTGTTTAATAAAACCCTGTACATTCTACCACTGGCAATATAGCATAATTTTGTTTTGCTTTCCATTGGTTCTCGGTGATAACACAAATTTTAACAACATTAACTTTGCATTGCACTGCTCCTAATTCCTTCCAAAACGCTGTGACCAGAGCATACATAACAATGTTCTGCTTGTTGTTGTAATCGGTGGAACAATAAAGATCTTGGACTCCTAAGTATTTTTTCATTTGGCGCTCTCTTTGAACTATTATTATTAGTGTTTAGCTGTTGCAACATCTGCCCACTAAAAAAAATGCCCTTTAAGCAGTTCCTGGAGAGGTATATAAAGTCCAATATCCATTAAGACGGTAGTAAACCACGCCAAAAAAAAAAACTTGCAAGACAATAGCATAATGTAACGCATACATTATGAAACACTTACCTTAGAACGAAGCCCTGCAGCAGCGCTCGGTCACCGCTGTAGGAGCTGACATGTTCCCTCTGCGTTTCTTCTGGGATCGCTGGCTCCGGAACTGTGAGTGGCCGGAGCCACGATGGCGTCGCTCCCGCGCATGCATTTAGGAGCCCCCGGGTCCAGCAAGTTCTGGCAGGATACGTCGGACCAGCAGAGCGCATGCACCGCTGATGTCAGCGGCTGCATGCAGGGTCCGTATCTCCCTAAACTGTGCAGGTTTAGGATTCTTTTTACCTACAGGTAAGCCTTGTTATAGGCTTACCTGTAGGTTTAAAATGTCCAAGTGGGGGGAAATACAATCGCTTTAAAGTCCATTTATGCAGATTACATAACTCGTTCCTAACTGTTTTGCTTTGTATCTTTTAAAGGTCTTTGTGGTATCAGCAAGGAAGTAATTACCTCTGTAGTGTATTAATATGCTTTTACTAAACAAAATGCTGTCCATACAAACTATTCCAATTTTAGGAAATCATTACACGACCTGCAGAGTATTACAAAATATCTGTACAATATATACATGCCCAAACTCTCTCTCCTTCCCATTAAATTAGCACAGACAGTGTATGTAATAAATATCCTAAACCGCTTCTTAAAGTGAAACTAGGCTACCATATTAAAAAGGGGCAAACAGGCAGTATTTTTATTGCAGAAGAGACATGCTTTGTCTTTTCTGCATTTAAGTTGCCTACTTGCCTATTCGCCGCTATGCAGTGAGCTGTGCATGTGTGGCTCACTGTACAAATTCGGCAATGCCGAACCTGACTGCTCTCCTGCGCCTGCTTGGTGCGTGGGAGTGACGGCATCCCCGCCCAGCCAATGAAAGCAGCTGGAAGCCGACTGCCCAAAGATGTCAGTGGCCAACTTGGAGCTCTGTGACATCGCATCACTGGTTCCAAGGTGAGTATAGTTCCTCCTTAACTTGGGTTTTCCTGGTGATGGAGTCTTCTTACTGTTCCTTTCTTCCTTCTTTTCTTTCCAGAGTCCTCCAGCATTCTCAGTAGTTTTTGTTTCTCCGCACATGCTTTGTTCAAGTCGTCTTTTTCCCCTTTCCCTACTATTTGTAACACCATTCCAGTTCGCATATGAATAAGGGAAATGTTAGCGTCTAAACAATACATGGTCTTGTGAAAAACCACTAAAATAGCCATAGCAACACACCAACCACCAAAAGATCTAGCATCTACTGGTAAGTACCTAGTAGACATGAGGCATTCTTTCTCATCTAGCTCAATGGGAACCACTTTTTCCATCCTACATCACTCATAGTGGTGATGCCAGGACCCAAAACTGTAAGGGTACTGTCAGGCAGATATCAGTCCGCCTGGCACTACTCAGTAAAAAGCATAAGGAAAATAATGAGCCACTGCTGAGCAGATATAAATCTGCTGCAGCAGTGGCCAGTATTGGAACCCCTAAGGAGAAACACTGTATTAGAACACTCGGGCAATTACATTGCCTTACTGACAATGAAAATTATTGTACGCTGGATTTACAGTACTATATAGGAGACAGTGGTGACCATAAAGGGAGAGACCTTATTTAAAAATAAAATATATTGGGAGAACTTGAAGGAATTTAATACGTACAGCAGGAAAGAAAAGAAAGGAGGACCAGGACTGAAACCTTTAAATGTATTTTGTGAATAAAGTTCAGGAGGGTGGTATTTTCAATATGAGGTTGAGATTCAGAACATAGTTCAAGAGTAACTTTATGAAGTATTATTTTGCTGAAAAAGTAGTGTATGTTTGGAATATATTTCCAGCAGAAGTAGGAAGACAATCTGCAATAAAGTAAACAGGGATCAAAATTTCAAGTCCTGAGCTACTAGCCAAACCTTAAAAGTTACTTGTCACCAGTTGCCCCACTCAACCCCTACCCTGCCCCGTCCCTAATTCCGCCCTTAAACACTCATAAATTAGTTCATGAAATTACACTGTTAAATGTTTTATGCAGAATTTACAAAAATAAATATATATTAACCACTTAAGCCCCGGACCAATATGCAGCCTAAAGACCCAAGGTGTTTTTACAGTTCGGGACTGCGTCGCTTTAACAGACAATTGCGCGGTCGTGCGACGTGGCTCCCAAACAAAATTGGCGTCCTTTTTTCCCCACAAATAGAGCTTTCTTTTGGTGGTATTTGATCACATCTGCGGTTTTTAGTTTTTGCGCTATAAACAAAAATAGAGCGACAATTTTGAAAAAAAAGCAATATTTTTTACTTTTTGCTGTAATAAATATCCCCCAAAAACATATATAAAAACATTTTTTTTCCTCAGTTTAGGCCGATACGTATTCTTCTACCTATTTTTAGTAAAAAAAATCGCAATAAGCGTTTATCGATTGGTTTGCGCAAAATTTATAGTGTTTACAAAATAGGGGATAGTTTTATTGCATTTTTTTTTTTTATTTTTTTTTTACTACTAATGGCGGCGATCAGCAATTTTTTTCGTGACTGCGACATTATGGCGGACACTTCGGACAATTTTGACACATTTTTGGGACCATTGTCATTTTCACAGCAAAAAATGCATTTAAATTGCATTCTTTATTGTGAAAATGACAGTTGCAGTTTGGGAGTTAACCACAGGTGGCGCTGTAGGAGTTAGGGTGCACCTAGTATGTGTTTACAACTGTTTGGGGGTGTGGCTGTAGGAATGACGTCATCGATCGTGTCTTCCCTATAAAGGGAATGACGCGATCGATGCGCCGCCATAGTGAAGGACGGGGAAGCCGTGTTTACACACGGCTCTCCTCGTTCTTCAGCTCCGGGGAGCGATCGCGACGGAGCGGCTATAAACAAATAGCCGCGCCGTGGTCCCGGATCGCTCCCCGAGCGGACCCGACCTCCGCATGTAGTGGGGGGGGGTCCCGATCGGACCCCCCACCCGCTAATAGGCGAGGACGTACCTATACGCCCATGTGCCTGTACGTGCCATATTGTGGACGTATATGTACATGGGCTGGTCCTTAAGTGGTTAACAACAACTTTTTTTTTCAAATTCTTTTTTTGGAAGGAAAAATAAAGTATCCATCAAAAAACAATATAACAAAGGCACCAAAGGTGCCATGGCACATCAAACATAGTTACAGTCCAGGGTAATACAGTCAAATGTGGAGATGCTTGGAAGCAAGTCGGCCGCACAGACGTGCCTCCAATGTAAAAAAAAAGAAACTCAGGAGGTGGTGACCATATGCATTCTGCTCGTGTTGAGTTGCATGAATGAACACTTCACATTTTAGGATAGAAGGAAGCTAGATGGTTTAACCGTAGGGTCAGCCAGAAGGGTGCCGAGACAACAAGTGAAGAGAAGAGGGCTGGAAAAAGGGAGAAAAGAAAAAGGAAGAGGGGGGTGGGGGGGGGGGAAAACCAGGGTTATAGGATGCATAGATGCTACAGTATAATTGACAGGAGGTCCCCAGAACAGCTCTCTAGGAGGGACTCGCCTTCATCCGAATTCACGGACATGTTCCAGTATGCCCATGTTTTCGTATATATTTCTCTATTGTTTTGTGCGGTAAGTGCCAGATCTTCCAGGGTATTGACACTCCTGACCTTATTGAGCCACATGGCGATGGAAGGAGTATTGCAGTCTTTCCAACACAGCGTGACACAGGCTTTGGCAGCGTTGGTCAAGTGGCGAAGGATTGATTTTTAATTTTTGTATGTCCGGATCGGCATCTGCGAGCAGTGGAGCAGGAAGAAGGCTGGATCTCTCGAGCTAGGGAAGTCCGTAAATTGTTGGGATATCCTCTGTACCTCCAACCAGTACTGTTGAAGCTTTGAACAGGACCAGAAGACGTGAAGGAGAGTTCCCTTCTCGTCTCCACATCTCCAGCAATGCTCCGGAAAACATTTACTCAAGTCTTGACAGAGTGAGATACCAGCGCATCAATAATTTATAGTTGGATTCCTGCGTACGCGTACAGATGGATGATTTCAGCCAAAGGTGGATGATTTGATGCTGGACAGCCGTCAGGGTCCTGTCGAGATCCCTTTCGCCAAAACTTGGTATGATAAAATCGTCTGAGCAAGGCATACATTTTAGACAGGTTGGGGGGGAGAGGGTCCATGTCTTCACAGTAAAATTCAAAAAGGCTCTGCATATCAGTGTAGCTTCATCAGAGTTGATCAGTGCAAAAAGACATTGTTACTGTGGCCGTCCGGCCCAGGAAACTCAAATACAGCTCCATGCCACAGCAGGAGATCGCCACTCCTATCCGGGCCACTGGCGAGGCTGCATCTGACAGGCAAGCTGCATCTGGCGGGTACTGGTGAGGCTGCATCTAGCGGGCACTGGTGAGGCTGCATCTGACGGGCACTGGTGAGCCTGCATTGATCTCTTGTATCATGTCTGCAGTCTCTGACCATCTCCTGAATCATGTCTGCTAGAGGCACAGAATTAAAATTTTGCTAATACTATTAGTGTGTTTAAGTAAGAGATTGAAAACATGATACAAGAGATGGTTAGAGACTGCAGACATGATACAAGAGATGGTTGGAGACTGCAGACATGATACAAGAGATGGTTAGAGACTGCAGACATGATACAAGAGATGGTTAGAGACTGCAGAAATGATACAAGAGATGGTTAGAGACTGCAGACATGATACAAGAGATGGTTAGAGACTGCAGACATGATACAAGAGATGGTTAGAGACTGCAGACTGCATTTTTCTTTCGCTTTTCTTGCACTAAAAGTGCCAATAATTGGCAACAATAAGTTCATATTAATTTAAATTGATGATATTAATTAAAAAGTTGAATATAATTAAATTGTGTGTGTGTGTATATATATATATATATATATATATATAATAATTTTTTTTTTTTTTTTTTTTTTTTTTACTGTGATTTTCGGTTTTTGGCTAAGTGCATCCTGCATTTTTGCTTTCGGCACCAAAAATTCCATTCGGTGCACCCCTAATTTTAAAAGATGTTGTTTTTCTCTTTTTTTGTTACTTTCAAGAAACTAAATTCATAAAATGTTTTCTTTTTTCCCCAAAGGGCTTTTTTGAACTGATTCCTCAGGATCTCATTAAAATTTTTGATGAGAATGAATTGGAGGTATAGTACTTGTCTGGTACATATACATTTATAATTCCTTTTTAAGTGATTGTGTCTGATTAATTAACTTCCTGTTTTTCAGCTCCTCATGTGTGGACTGGGAGATGTGGATGTCAACAATTGGAGAGAAAATACAAAGTATAAGAATAGTTACTCTGCTGGACATCAAGTTATACAGTGGTTTTGGAAGGTGTGTTATGTTCGTTTAGGCAGCATATTTTAAAAAGATATCTTTTGTAGGATATGCCATCTTATTAGCATCACCAGTACAGAGGAAGTGTTCTGGTGCTCATGAAACTCATAGTGTATTATTAGATAACGTATAAAAAAATAAAACAGGTTGGCCTCACATCTGATGTACTATATAGAAATCTTCAAAGGTACCATCATCCATGAAGTATTGAAGGAATTGGAGAAGTCCCCAACAGGTCATCCATGCACAGAAAAGGATGGACTATCTCGGTACCAGTTTGGACAAAATACACAGAGTGGTTATAAAAAATAAGATTTTATTTATACAACATTTAAAATATAACACAATTGGGTATCACAATATACTTAACAATTACATGCCAGAAAATTAACATCCTAACAATACACGTGTCTCACTATTACTTGATGTACTCCATGAAGGAGGATAGAGGTATAGTGGATCCTCACAAGTCATGTATTCCTCAACATGTTTCACAGGACTTTACCGCTTCATCAGGAGAATAATATCAATGGACCCACATACAGCTGGAGTTAAAACACTGCCAATATTCCTCTACAGCGGATGTGGGGACAAATACAAGTGGAAGGATAGTGAAGCTGAAATAGCTAAAATTACTTGCATGGGTCCATGGAGGGCAAGCCAGGCAAGGGAATTGAGGGGTCTCCACTTCTCCAATTCTTTAGATTACATAGAAGATGGTAGCATAGTATTAAAAAAAAACCTAACTTCATGTTTTTCACAGTTTTGTGTGATCTTCTGCATTTGCATAGAAAATAAATTTTAACCCCTTCCTGTCCACACTATAGCCTAAAGACGGCTACAGTGCGGGTCTTACTTTGCCGAGAGGGTGTCCATGGATGGGTGTCACTGAGTCCTTCATGATCCTTTATCACATGATCAGCTGTGTCCAATGGCAGCTGATCACGGATGTAGACAGCTTTCCTTTCCTCACAATGGCAGCATGAGTAAGGCAGAAGAGAGCCGATAACCAGCTTGTGTTAAAGGGACATCTACACTGATAATCAGGGCACTGATTATTTGTGTCCTGATTATCAGTGCAGTCCCAACAGTGTCCACCAGTGCTGGCAATTAGTGTCTCCTCATCAGTGTCACCTATCAGTGCAGCCTTATCCGGGCACATCAGTGAAGGAGAAAAATTACCTGTTTGCTAAATTTTTTAAGAAAGTATGAAAAAAAAATATTTTTTTTTTTTTCACATTTTGTGGTATTTTTTCATTTGTTTAGCAGAAAATCCAATTGTGATTAAATACCACTAGAAAGCTCTATTTGTGTGAAATGATAAACAAACATGTCATATGTCATGACTGCGCAGTTGTCAATCAAAGTGTGACAGTGCTGAAAGCTGAAAATTGGCTTGAGCAGGAAGGGGGTGAAAGTGCCTGATAGGCAAGTAATTAAAGTGAGTCTATTACCCATTTTTAACTTCTAAAAGTGAAAATATTTCCTTAGAGTAGACACTGCCTGATTTAACCTTTATTGGCCAGAAGAACTTTTTTTATGAACCTCTGATATAGTTTCACTTTCTCCAAGAGAACTGCTCTCAGTGGCCATTAAAGCAAGCTCATTGGACTGTGGAATGCAGTTCACAAGTCTAAGCTATAAATTCAGAAAGTTTCTTACTTTAAGAATGTAAAATGGAGTACAGCTTTACTTACATACTCCCTTCACAGCTTGTCAGATGTCACTGATGTGATATTTCTTTCTTGCACTTCTCCACCCCTATAAAAATAAAAAATAAGTAAGATAAATAAGTTTCCAGAGCAAACACAGTTTTGTAGAGAATAAGCTTTCATTTTTATAAATTTGGTATAGCATCAGCAGGTGGTTCAGTAGAACAGAACAGATACTGATGAATACATCTCAGCCTCCTCCTGACCTCCTCAAGTGTTTTTTTCTTGTGGGGTGATTCTCGCAGGGATGTACACATGCGTCAGTGCCATACATCTAGATTAAGAAGGTGCCAGCCACATCCCTAAACAAATACAAAGGGTTCAAAAATTGGTTGGGACTTTTTCAAGGTTCCACATGAAAGCAAAAAATATATAGAGTTATTACATACATTTTTATTGTATAACCACTTGCCAATCACAATACGAATTTATACAGTATGAAGAAATAACACATTGCTACAATGTAAAGTAGTGAATGTACAGGTTTTATAGCTGTGTAAATTTGCTGTCCCCTCAACATAACTCAACACACAGCCATTAGGGGAGTACTCACTTTTGTTTCCAGCGGTTTAGACATTAATGGCTGTGTGTTGAGTCATTTTGAGGGGACAGCAAATTTACACTGTTATACAAGCTGTACACTCACTACTTTACATTGCAGCAAAGTGTAATTTCTTCAGTGTTGTCACATGAAAAGCTATAATAAAATATTTGCAAAAATGTGAGGGGTGTACTCACTTTTGTAAGATACTCTGTTGCGGTTTGCAAGTGGTTTACTGGGGTTATGGATGAAACTGGCGGCTGGCTTTCTCATGAAAGCTGTTTATGCGGCTCATTAGCCATTGGATCGTTTTCAAAAGTGGTGGGAGGGAACGTCCCCTGCCACTCACCGGCGTTTCACAGGCTTACCGTTTTCACAGGCGAGTCTGAGAAACAATCCAACGGTGCGGCCTGCTGGTCAAAGGCAAAAAAAAAATGTAATGCAAAATATCAAACTTTTTTTTTTTTTTTTATCTTTTGGTTTTAATGGTAAAGGAGAGGTTTGGGGGTCTTTTTCAAGTCAAGCTTTATTGTCATTCTGCTACACGTGAGGACATACAGTAGAACAAAATGTCGTATCTCACAGGGCCACGGTGCTACATACAGATCTTTCCATAAAGAGGACCTGTCATCCTTATTTCTATTACAAGGGATGTTTACATTACTTGTAATTGGAATAAAAGTGCTAAAAAAAAATATTAAAGAGACAGTGTAAAAATAAAATTAGATTTTTTTTTAAAGCACCCCCCATCCCTCCATGCTTGCGCGCAGAAGCAAGCGCATACGAAAGTCACACGCACCGCACCATACATGTGAGGTATCGCGGCAAACAGAGCGAGCACAATAATGCTAGCACTAGACCTCCTCTGAAACTCTAAACTGATAACCTGTAAAAAAAAAAAATTGTCGCCTACAGAGATTAAGTAAGTAGTTTGTCGCCATTCTACAAATGTGTGCAATTTTAAAGCGTGATATGTTAGGTATCTATTTACTCAGTGTAACATCATCTGTCATATTTTGCAAAAAAAATGGGTTGGTTATTGTGTTTTGTTTTTGTTTGTTTTTTTTATTTGTTAGTGTATTTTTTCCAAAGAAATTGTATTTGAAATACCATGTGACATGAACAATTTCAACAATTGCCATTTTATTCCCTAGGGTCTCTTTTAAAAAAAAATATATATATATATATATGATGTTTGGGGGTTATAAGTAAAATTTCCTTGCAAATAGTACAGATTTTAAACTCGTATACAAAAAATGCCAGAAAAAGGCTTGGTCTTCAAGTGGATAAACATGATTACATAGAACCAATATATCAAGTAAAATCATTCATCAAGTCTGACGGGGATGATTGGTGAATCCACTGCTTCTGTGGCATGTCTTCCAAATCCAAGTTTAAAAACCTTACCACCAAAGTATTCAAGATTAAATTAACCATATGGTGGTTTAGGTTTCTAGCGTTTACTGAAACTGAAATATTACATCTTATCTGTACGTTACAGGTTACAGGGAGAGTATTCATACACCATGGACTAAAGACGTATACTTTCAGGTGATTGCACAATGGCAAAGCTCTAGAGGGCATGCCCCTTGGCACCTCTCCTGTAACCCTACCCCACTCCATGAGTCTGCATTTTTGTGCTAGTGTCTGGGGTAATGGACCTTTTCTCCTTCACGGAGAAAATCACTGTTAGTTTAAGTAGTTTATCATTTTTCCTTATTATTATTATTCTTTTGATTCTTCTGTCAAGCCCTCGCTGTCTTCTAATTCCAGCATAGAAATGTATCCACTTTGGGAGTTGTACCCAGACTCCTTGCTGTGGGGACAGCCTGTAATGTTGCTTCAGGCACTGGATCCTGCATGGACACTCACCTTGGCTTTTGATGCAGTGTATTCTGATAGCCAAAGAGTGCTATACAGATCCAGGGCCCTGGTCCATCTCTATAAAACCAGTCTCAAGGGCTATGCCTTCTATGACAGGCAAAGCCTGGACTTTATCTACAGTCCAGCATTGTGAACAGGTAAGACGGAGTCACCCTGTATCTCTGGCCATTACTGTAAATAACGGGGGTTATGATTGAATTGCATTTACCACGCAGTATAAACTTTTCAAACTTAAATTCGAAAATGAAGCGCTAAACTTGGAACTCAGTTTTCAGGTGGATGACTAGGTGTTTCATCACACCACTGGCTGCATGCTTTCCACCTAGAGCCATTATAAGGTAATCATCTTGGTATTGTTCAGCCTGACTCCCCTCTTCCCACCTGCAAAACCTTGCAAAGTATTCACTGTTCATGAATAGAAAAAATGTGCTTTTCCTACTGAAGATGTTCCTTCCTTCAAAGATTCAGCAGATGAAAACTTTGAGACACTCCTAAAAGCTCTCTCTTACCTTGCAAGCCCAGCGCTGCAGCCAGCTCTTGCTGCAATTTCAGTATATCAAACTGCAGCTAACTGGACTAGCACAATGAACAACCAACATAACCCTGTATTTCAGAATCTAGCTGTTACACAGCAATTACAGAAATTGCTTTATGCTCTGCTTTTCTGTGTAGCTGCCATAGAACATGTCACAAGACAAATTTGCAGAATGTTATGGCTAAAGGCTTGGACAACCGAAGCAACCATAGCCCTCTTCACAAAGATAGGGCACCCTCACTCCTATTAGTGGGGGAGAAGTCTATTGCAGTTTGCCTCTTTCTAGGTTACAGATGTCCCAGACTTGTGGGTTCAATCACTGATTATAGGCCGGGTTGACATATGTGCGCCTGTGGTTTACAGCATGAGGTCCAGTTCATCCCTGTTCACTAGTTCTGGTGCGAATCGGGTCTGAATTTCTGCCTGAATTTATACCTGAATTGGACCTAAAGGCGCACAGGACCCTTTTGGAATGCAGACAGTGGCCGCCCTGGACGTGGGTGAACCACCTCCATTGCGAGCCGGGCACACTCGCATGTCATGCTGTGCTGTGGTGAAACCCGCATCCAATTCGCACATATGTGAACCCAGCCTAAAAGGACACAAAATACAGTTCAAAACTGCCACATCACCACTTTCTTTCAAATGAAGCAAAACTGCTCAAGGTCAGATATATTTGCCGAATGCCCTGAACCACCTCTTGTTCCAGGGATCCTTTTTGCCAATACCACCTTAAGACAGGTTCAAAAGATTCTACTTAAGCATGTTCGCGTTACCAAAGGCCAATTGGGGTATTGTCCTATCCTGGATTTAAAATCTTTCAACGAGTGCCTTGAAATTCCAGAATTTTGCATGGAATCTAAAAGGTCAGTACCGTATTTTTCGCCGTATAAGACACAGTTTTACTACGCCAAAAAACTGAGTGAAATGTCCCTGCGTCTTATAGTGTGAATGCTGACCAGTCACTTCGCCGCCCTGTCAGAATCCCTCTCTCATAGGAGAGAAGACAGGACATGTGATGCATTCCCAGCAGGGGCATACCATGAGGGAGTGGGGGGAGACGTTTTGCACCCGGGTGTCAAAACATGGGGGATGTCAGTAGCAGTGCTATGGGGGTGCGCTCCGCACCCAGATCGGGTGTCACCCGCCAGAGATGACACCATGCCAAAGGCAGTGAGAGCCTTTGCTGGGGTTTTTTTTCAGCCAAACCCCCCCACCTTTCGGCGCCGTGGTCTAGTCCTGTCTGACTTCCTGCTCCTTCCCCCGCAGCTGCTGCTGTGTGAACTATGTCCCCACCACTAATTTCTAGCTGCATCCTGGGTACATCTGAGAGCCAGGCAGCCAGCCAGAGGGGATTATAATGACAGTGTCCTCCACTGCCTGAGGTGAGCTGTTGATAATGGGGGTGGGAGGTATGAGCTGGCATGGTATCCATTGCTCATCACCTGAGCTAATGTGATAGAGGCTTATGGTGTGTTTTTGTCTGCCCTGCCACCCTGAGCTGATCTGGGAAGGGGGGGAGGTTGCTGTGTCCACCACCACCACCACCAGATATAGTGTAGCTGAGCTGATTTAATAGGTGGAGTGGTATTGCTGTGTGTCCACTACCCACCTATAGTAGTAGTAGTATAATATAAAATATATTAGTACACCATTTGGTTCAGAATATTTTTTTTCCTTGTTTTTCTCCTTTAAAACCTAGGTGCGTCTTATGGTCAGGTGCATCTTATACGGCGAAAAATACGGTAATTGCCTTTCTGAGACCAGGTGAATACATGGCATCTGTGAACATCCAAGATGCTCATCTACATGTTTGACCTGTTCTCTCTGGACCTCCCTGCTTCAAAGTCCACCATTGGAGGATGGATACAAAATCTGATTTCAAGTGCTTACATTCTCAAAGAGAAATCTCCTCCTGCACCCATTTGGTGGAAGTTTCCTGGGCATTTCGGCACCAAGCCTCTGTAGCCCAGTTGTTTAAGGCCACCACCTGGTCTTCTGTTCATACGTATTCAAAGTTCTACCAGGTGGTCATCTAATCTTCTGCAGAGGCTCTCTGAGGTTGGGTCTTCTGACTTGTTGGGCCTGTTGATACAGTTGCATTTGTCTCATTGTTGCCAAGCCTTCCTGTTCATTTCTTGGGGATGGCCCGTTGTGTATGCATACTCTACCTGTGTCCTGTACTAGACAATTAAGATAAGAGCAATGGGCCAGATTCACATACAAATGGACAGGCGCAGCGTATCAGAGATGCGCTACGCCGCCGTATCTTACCTGGCTTAAAGTCGAATCCAGGAAGAATTTGCGCCGTAAGTTACGGCGGCGTAGTGTATTTCTGGCGGCGGAATTCAAATCGGCAGGTAGGGGGCGTGATTCATTTAAATGAGTCGCGTCCCCGCGCCGATTGAACTGCGCATGCTCCGTTTCGAAATTTCCCGCCGTGCTTTGCGCGAAATGACGTCGCAACAATGTCATTTTTTGAACTTCGACGTGACTTACGTCCATCCCTATTCACGGACGACTTACGCAAAAAAAAAAAATTCAAATTTCGACGCGGGAACGACGGCCATACTTTAACATGGCAAGTCTATCTATAGGCCACAAAATACCAGCTTTAACTATACGCCGGAAAAAGCTGACTACAGACGACGTTAGAAAATGCGACGGCCGCGCGTATGTTCGTGGATCGTCGTAAATCGCTAATTTGCATACCCGATGCGGAAAACGACGCGAACTCCACCCAGCGGGCGCCGAAGTATTGCACCTACGATCCGAAGGCGTACAAAGCCGTACGCCTGTCAGATCGAACCCAGAAGCCGTCGTATCTTGGTTTGAGGATTCAAACTAAAGATACGACGCAGGAAATTTGAAAGTACGCCGGCGTATCAGTAGATACGCCGGCGTATTTGCTCTGTGAATCTGGCCCAATGTACCTGTAAAATGCATATCTTGGGGTCCAGTACAGAGGCAACTCTCCCTTTTATTTCTTGGTTTACTCTCCATTGCTTGCTGCAAAACTGAGAATTCAGAGTGGGGTAGAGTTATGGGAAGATGCCCTAGTGTGCATCTTTCAAAGCTTTGCCAATGTCCAATCACTTGAAGATACATGCCCATAATCCTTGGTATTTAAATACTCTGCTTGTGTTCTGTACTGTACTGCAAGATATGGCATTTACAGGTAAGTCAAAATTTCTCTTTTAAGGGTGTACTAACATTTAAATGTTGACACTCAAAATGATCAGGAAGAATTAGGGAGTAAATGCTTTGTTTGAATGGCCATGACTGAGATATATTGTACTACACCTTCCTTGGGTACAGAGTGTTCATGCAGCACTCTTTGATCCTTGCAGGATAATGCTAAAAGTCTGCTGTTAAACATTGTAATAATTTTTGACCAAATACATAGCTATCCTCTAAGCGCCTGATGCTGTGCAGATGTCTGGCATAGAAACCAAAATATTTGTATTATCATAAAATGATCAGCATAAGAATGCCCTACGATCATGTTCAATAGAGGACACAAAGTATGACCCGCTGGGACTCTTTTCTGAGAAACAAACAGAGCTGAAACAGATCTTCCATAACGTGATATGAATAATACAGACAGACTCATCTTGAAAAAGGGCTGTTCTTTTTTAGAGAAGGATTGGGTAAGATTTCCAAACAGAATCAAGGGGAATGAGATATCGTAAGAAAAATAAGCACTTGGCAGGAGTCTATTTGGAATTTCCTACTGTGTCACATTGTTGTTGAGGATTCCATTGTGCTCCTCCGTTTGATCTCCTAAAATTTTAATTATGCTAGCCTAGAATAAAAAATTTTGTGCCTAAAGATCTGACAGGGGTGGAGAACCGGTTACAGCATGCTATGAGCCAATAATTCTAACCTTGTGGTTTTTCATAACGCTTGTACAAGAAGACTTCAATTTTTTTTAAGTTAGATACATTTATTCCATCATGAGCTGCAGATTATTGGTTTTCCTGCAATGTTGTCTTGCGTTCATGGTCACAGCTGTCTAATTGTTTATGGGGTTGTTCTTTGCAGGCAGTGCTAATGATGGATGCTGAGAAGAGAATTCGATTGCTTCAGTTTGTCACTGGTACCTCCAGGGTACCTATGAATGGATTTGCTGAGCTTTATGGTAGGTATTTCAAATTTAGAGATCAAATGGGTTGATCCTTGGTGTATTCACAAATACATAAAAATCATCAATATTGTTTTAATATGAATCCTTTTTACATACATTATTGTGTTAGGCATGGTACACACGAATGGTTAACCAGAGGACAACGGTCTGATGGACCGTTTTCATCGGTCAAAACCGATCGTGTGTGGGCCCCATAGGTTATTTAACCATCGGTTAAAAAAAAGCCAACTTGTTTTAAATTTAACCGATGGATTCCTAACCGATAGGACAAAACCGATCGTTAGTAGGCACGACCATCGGTTAAAAATCCACGCATGCTCAGAATCAAGTCGACGCATGCTTGGAAGCATTGAACTTCGTTTTTTCAGCACGTTGTTGTGTTTTACGTCACCGTGTTCTGACACGATCGTTTTTTTAACCAATGGTGTGTAGGTGCGACGGACCATCAGTCAGCTTCATCGGTTAACCAATGAAAATGGCCCATCGGTCCGTTCTCATCGGATGGACTGATCGTGTGTATGCGGCATTACTCATTTAAGTAAACTATGTCTGAAAAAAAAAAGGTTTTTTTTGCTTATTAGATTACCGATAGGTTGGTTTAAGTGGCTCTTCCTTGGTTACAATACACAAATTTAAGCGACTAATACATTTGACAGTACATTTCAAGAGTAGATAAAAATACATTCCTATTGCGCCCTGTAAAAATAGGTTCATAGAGAGACATTTGTTACGGGACGAGTAAACTTGATTAAGATGATTTGGGCCCCACAACTGCTGTATATCTTGCATAACGCCCCGGTGTGGATTCCAAAGCACTGGTTTCAGCGTATTGACTCCCAATTTAGGTCCCTTATTTGGAACAACCGGGTGGCCAGGATAAAACTTACCACCCTGCAATACCCTAAGGATCAGGGGGGAATGGCTGTTCCTCATGCTCAGACCTATTTCTATGCAGCCCAATTACAGCTTTTTACAGGGTGGAATCAGAGAGACATTTGTATCAATAAATACAAAAGAGTTCAGCTAGATCTTCTGAACTCGTAAACAGGTCAAATCCAGAAAATATATAATGAGTTAAAGTGGCCGTAGGCTATATGTGTCTTATGTGTTCCTCTGACCACAGGGCTGTCTTAATGCATGAACACCCTTAGGCACTGCCCAGGGGCCCCAGGTGCATGGGGGCCCCATGATAAACTTGCATTTGGCTCTGCCACTATAGACTGACAAGAGATGTGACAGCAGCGTCACTCACTACTCCTGTCATAAAGGAGGAGGAGAAGCACAGCAGCGCCAAGAATAAAATGGTGGTGGTTGCAATGTTTTATGTCACACGTTGGCACACATCTTTATCAAATGCACATTTTTTTACTTTTCACAAAACTCCCATGATCCAATGGGAATCTGACATTCAGCACCCATTCACTGATGATTAGTGGATCTTAGCGATATGATATTCGCATATATGTCATCCATTGTGGGCTGGAGAGGTTGTGGACATACTGGCACCATCATCCACATCTTCTGATCAACCAGTTTCTGGGATAAAACCTTTCAGCAGTTTTTTTTTCAAATATTTGATGTGTTCACTAGGCCTGATCCAGCTTTTGCCTTATTGTATTTGAGTATAGAGAACTTCCCCAAGGAATTTTGCACTGTTGTAGTCCTTATACTCTTGGCTGCTGAGTCACTTCCAGATTATGGAGAAATAATTTAGCACACAATGCCCCTAAAATTACACCACCTATTCTAAAACGTATCTATGAATACGAAAAAGCTCTTTATATGCACACTGGATCCCATTTAAATTCCAATGAGCATGGAACCCTTGGGTCCAATGGTCATCCTTGTGACACAAAATTATTTCTACTACCTTATGTTGCCAAATGTTATATATTATATATGTATGACTTGATCCCTTGTTCCTTCCTATCCCCTTTAGCCTGGCCTACCAAGTATTGTGCCCTAAATGTCGTTCTTGTATTAAACTTGATCTCTTGTATGATTGCTTCTGGTTTCTTTTTAACTCAAACATAGTTGTTAAAATGCCGTTGGTTTTACCCTTTTATAAATACTCAAAAATTATTGTTGTAAAAAATGCACATTTTTACTGAGCGGCTTTCAGAATTCAGTTCCTCTCTAAAGTTTAATTTAATCCATACACAAGGAAGACAGCCATCTTTCAGGTTTTACTTGTTTATTTTCAGCCTCTCTTCCCTACACCCCTTCAAAAGGGAAGAATTGCATTAAAATTCTTCTGCATCTATTCGTATCACAGAGGAGGGGGGAGAGCTGCAGTTAAAGTGTGTAAGAGCTGATTGCAGAAAAACTGTGTTGTGAATAGACCTGCTAAGTGCTGAGCTCCCTCCCTGGCACAAATGTTATCTTGTGTCGGAAAACTTCTCAGAAGTGACTCATGTTGATAACAGAGGAAAGAAGCACCAGAAAGAAACAACACTAAGGCCCCGTACACACGTCCGAGGAACTCGACGTGCCAAACACATCGAGTTCCTCGTCGAGTTCAGTGTGGAAGCTGCCGAGTTCTCTTTTCGGCCCGACGAGTTCCTCGTCGGCTTCCTCGCTGAAAAGTGTACACACGGCCGGGTTTCTCAGCAGAATTCAGCTCCGACCGAGTTTCTGGCTGAATTCTGCCGAGAAACTCGGTCGTGTGTACGGGGCCTTAGAGCTTTGGGGAGAGATAAGTAAACACTACTGATATATGTGCTTTGCTCAGATTTCATGACTGAGGTTTACAACCACTTTAACTTTTATACTATTTTATACTCTCAAAGCAAATACAGTTTGGTCATTTAGTAACTACTGTCTAGTACTTATTGTGAACTAGGTGTTGCATACAACTGCAATATATACTAGTTATTTCTCTTCATTTAAGGTTTAAAGAGTAGTCAGTGAAAATGTGTCTGTCATTAATAAATCCTATTACGTTTGATTTTAGGCTCAAATGGACCACAGTTGTTTACAGTTGAAAAATGGGGCACCCCAGAAAAGCTTCCCAGAGCACACACATGGTAAGTTTTCTGTTTCTTTGCTGTCTTGAAATATTTGAGCAGCAGACATTTTCCTGATCATTTCTTTTTGTTTTCTTAGCTTTAACCGATTGGATTTACCTCCTTATGAGACTTTTGAGGACTTGTGGGATAAGTTACACATAGCAATTGAAAATACTCAAGGTTTCGATGGGGTGGATTGAGGATGACTGCGCCTGCAAGGAGAAGTGTTAAAAATTTCTATGTTTACAGCTGAGAATATTGTTTTTTTTCCTGGGGAACCTCTGTAGAGTTATTTTGCAATTCTGTTTGGAAATTCAGTTTATTGAAGAATACAACCAGAAAAATGTACTGCTGTAATTTAACACAGCAAGATCCACACTGAACCCCTCCTGTGTTTCACCTTATAGTGACATTGGTTTAATTTAACTGTTACCTCTTAGGGTAGACAACTTACACCATCACAAAACTACTGAAGTAAAAAGCTGTGAAAAGTGTTTAAAACATGTGATTGGTTAATGAATTTGTGTCTGTCCCCTTCTGCATGAGATCCAGCCATAGAGAGAACCTTTTTATCCATTCTATTTGACCAGAGATATTTTAGCCACTTGAGGACCACATTGGTATATGCAATTGCTGCAATCGTTTGGCCAACTTTTTTCATTTTTGCCGGATATCATTTGAATTTGAGTTTTTTGTATACATATGGCTTGTGATCGTTAGAAATAATATGTAAACATCTCTTAGCTATCATGTTTATTTAACACAACGTAAAGTTTAAAATTTTGCAGATTACCTCACAACTAATGTAAAAGGTATGTACCCCAAACAAACCTGCCAAATATTCATTTCGAAAATTATTTTTCTGATCAACAAAACCAAAAACATTTTTAGCACTTAAAATGTTATAACTGCCCAAAATTCACATTCAATTGAAATATGTACATTATTTAAACAGCTATTGTAATATTGAATGCATAAGAGAAAAAATAAATACACTTACTACAGTAGATGTACTAATATAACAGTTAAAGAACTGTCTACTAGTAACAAATCCCATTGTATTTTCTTCATAATAATCTTCTTTTTTCATTCATTTTAATTATATTTCAATAGTAGTCCCAACCGGGTGTCTGTCTGGCATGGTGTGAATGCATAGTCACAATTGTGAGACATTTGTCTCCCAATCTGACATAAAATGGTGGCCTTAATCATTAGCGTGGAGATGGGATTACAATTTCTCCAATCTAACCTTGCGGGAAAAAATCCAGTTACTTTCAGTGAACTGTTGTTGAAACAGTTGACTGGTATCTGGTGATCGCCCAAACTTGGGAGTGCGAGATTACTTATCCTTTTAGCGATTACTTGCAATCATATGTGCAATTCTCAGTAGACGAAAAGTGTTTAAAATTGTCTGAAAAGGGTATGGCGTGCTTATGGGATGTTGTCAAAATGACACACATCCTTTTCTTCTGAATTTCACACTTGTAAAAAGGGTTGATAGTGATCACTGTGGCTGCAAAAGTAGCCCAAACCTGATTAGTTGTGGGAGTCAGATCTCCATTTAGGCTAACAAATCAAAAGATATGCACACGTCCAGAGGTCCTGAAGTTAATAAAAAAGTTAACACTTTTAAAAAAGCCTTTCACATGTAAGAATGCACAAGCTCATCTGACCAGTCCATGATTTGGTACCTATTTTGGTGTCAAATTTGTGAATATGGTTTAGGAGAGGTCCTGTATTTGCACGTAGCCATGAAATACAATGAATGTGCTTTATTATTTTTTTTACCAAATTACTGCATTAATGTCTGAAGTCTGTTTTCCAACTGATTGCCAGTTTACATTTAACCCCAAGAGTGTGTACATTCATGCTGTCTTTGCAGCAAGGAGCACTACCTTGCATTGACAAACTAAAAAAGTCTAGAGTTGGGATCTCCCTCCTTAACACATAACTACATCATTCTTTTGAACCACAGGGGGGTAAAACATCCATGTAAACAGCAGATGCTGTGCAAAACTGGTACCCCAAAAACTCCATTGATTGTGTTTAAAGAAAAAAAAAAGAAACGAAATATATATATTTTTAGGATATTTTTATATTACTCTAAATGCAGTTCTCTAACATTCTTGTGTATAATTTGTCATTTTTTTTCCATTTATTACAAACATCCCATATATATTCCTTTTAATTTTAGTCTCCCTCCCCAAGTATTACTATTGTCACATTTCTTTTATTTCATAAGCAGTGCTGCCCCACAACACATTATTCCTATTTTCTTCTCTATTTCTGTTTTTGTTAGAATTGTGTCCTGTGTTTGTTGGAACCTAGAATGAAATTTTCTCAGGCTAGAAAGCTGTTATATTTTTTCCTATGTTGTATAAAATATGTTCACACAAATGTAAATTAAATCTGTGTTCTAGGTAACGAGGAGCAAGATGTGTTAGTATGTAGACCGCTTACTTAGCGTGTACATGAAATCTTGCAACCTTGCACAGTTTTACGGTATAGATTTGTTTACAGACTTTTTATAAGTTTACAGTTAATCTAGTTCGCGTATGTATATGTGTATATATATTTATATATACATGTACATACTCAGTCTTTAGCCTAGTTACCAAATAATGTGTTATAATACCAAGTAACCAAAGTAATTTTGTAATGTGAGTAGTCTATGTTCACTTTGTCGCTCGGTGTGTTGGTGTTCTTTTTCTACACTTAAGTTATTTTACTTTGTGGAACCTTACAATTTGTTTTTCCTTTGTTAACCTCAATACAATTTCCATTTTTTTTTTGTTAAACTTTAAATCTTCACTGATTTTATTTTTTTTGGACTGTGCCTATACTATAGAGAAAGCCATTTTGTCAGTTCAACAAGTACTTTCGAGAAAGATGACAGTAGCTTCGTGTGTGATCATACTTACTACTGTAATTAAATCTGGCCGTACAGATAGAGAGCTTTGTACAACAAAGTTCTAACATGTTCACACAATAACCGCCCTGTGTGTTTGCTGCAACAATTTGTAATAAGCTAATCATACCATGTCTGATGTAGAATAAACTTCCTAATTGTTCTTCCTTGTGACACTCTAGAAGGCTTTAGACCCAAAAATTTGGTCCTCAGCCCCTTTCACACAAGTGGACTGATCAGGTACGCCTGACAGTTTTTAAGGCAGACCCAATCAGACCCTCCATTCTAGTCTGTGGAACAATAGTTGTGAACGGATGTGTGTCTGTTTTCATTCGCTGATATCCAATGAGATCTGATCCTCTAAAAACAGACGGACGGGCATCAGTTTTCCTTTCGTCGATCGGATTGGATGGCAGGTGGGTGTAAATGGTCAGGCGTCCATAGAGCAGAGCGGACCAGACACAGACCAGTCATCCACCTGGTCAGTGGCCTTAGACTAGCCCAGTTGGGACAGCACCTTAAAATGTAAATAATAATTGTTAATTTGTGTAAGGCTCGGTTTACACCTATGTGTTTTTTGGTGCTTTTTGTAGAATTGCACCACAGTTCATTTAACATGGTTTCCTATGGGGCACGTTCACATCTATGCTTTTTTCAGCCACTGCATTTTTTGGAAAGGGTTTGGGACTTTTTAAAATGCAAAACTGTGCTTTTTTTGGTTCAATAGACTTAACGCAGAAGCTGCAGAAAGGCATGTAGTGTGTTTTTTTCCGTGATTTGCGCTTTGTGTTTTTTATCTGCCCAACAACGAATTGTCAATAAAGCATATAAAAACGCAAATTGCAGCAAAATTGCTGTAAAATTGGATGTGCAAAAACGCACAGCAAAAAGCACTGCAGAGACGACCAAAAGCAAACTACATAGGTGTGAATCGAGCCTTACTATGTAGCCTTGCCCATGAAGGATTTACATTTTTTAGCTTCAAATGCCTTTGCTGGGTCAGACGTCATACCTGGACTGTCAGAACAGTGCTTGTGGACTACCCGGTCTCGCTCACTAACACCCAAGACAGTGGGGTTTATTTTCTAAAACTGGAGAGTGCAAAATCCTGGTGCAGCTCTGCATAGAAACCAATCAGCTTGCATGTTGTCGTCAAACCTTAAAGAGGAACTGCAGTCTGCTCACATGATTTGTAATAAAAACAGCTTTGCCATTCTGCCGCTTTCCTCCAACCACTTTGCATATTTAAAATATATATATATATACACTGAGATTCTGTACTTTCCAAATATGCTACAGATCTGCAAATCTCCCTATACTGAGTCTGGCTGAAACCATTTTAACTGTGGGCAGCTGAAGCTGCTGCCTGTTAACTTCCTGGATTTACACAGACACACAGAGGCAGACCTCCCTTCCTGGCAAACTCTCACGAGAGTGATAGAAAGAGAGCTGTGCATGATGTCATAAGCCTAGGCTTTTTACCAGACAAGAAACAGGAAGTGGGCTGTATAAGGTATTTACTGGCAGAAAAAAAAAAGTTTTACTATCCAAAGTTAAAACAACAAGGGCAGAAGATTTAATAGATGGAAAGTTGAAAACATTACTGAAGGTCCGCTTTAATCGAACAAGCTGAAGTTTAAAGCGGCTTGGCTATTATGCGGAGCTGCTCCAGATTTTACCCTCTCCAGCTTTAGTAAATCAACCCCAATGTGTAAGACTAAGGCCTAGTACACACAAGAGGATCGATCCGCGGAAACGGTCCGGAGGTCAGTTTCCGCGGATAAATCCTCTGGCGGATTTTGATCTCATGGTTGTACTAACCATGAGATCAAAATCCCCGCGGAATTCCGTCCGCGGTGACGTGTCGCCGCGATGATGACGCGGCGACGTGCACGACGCTGTGATATAAGGACTTCCACGCATGCGTCGAATCATTACGACGCATGCGGGGGATGGATTCGGACGGATTGATCCGGTGAGTCTGTACAGACCAGCGGATCAATCCGTTGGACTGGATTCCAGCGGATCGATTTCTTAGCATGTGACAGATTCAAAATATCTCTATTCTGATATCTCCTTTGCATGTCTTGCAGATTAAATATTTACAAACTACAAACTGGCTTTCTCTCTTAAGTGCAGGTGGCAGGTCCAACGTAACACTTCAGGAGCTTAAGACACTTTACCTTTTGATATCCTATATACAAGCTTGTGCTTGTGATTGTATATTGTGTCCTGATGTATTTATGCAATCTTGAATTGGGGCTGATATGTTACTATGCAGTAAAAAAAAAAAAAAAAATATGCAATTGTCATTTACACAATGCAGTGATGATCACTGGACTTTGGTTTTCAAAAATAAAATCAGTACATAGGGACTACTGCAGTAACATGGAAAGGAGATGTTGACTATCTAACTTTCCACCAGTATGGCTTTTCTGACTAATGACCAGTGAGATGAACCCAGCTGCTTATTGTTTGGTGACTGTATATTGTATTGCTACTTCTAGCAGCACTGCTGTTCTAGGAGCCTGCAACATATTTACAGCAATACAAAGTGGAGCATATGCTCAACAAGGGGGTGAAGCACCTTATGTCCTGATAAAAGGCACAGAAAACAGAATTTTTCTTGAACGATTTTTGTAATATCCCATTGAATATGTTGATGTATATGGCTGCAACTTTATTCCTTAAAAGTGTTACTTTGTAAATAATTTGTATCAAGATAATTGTTTTACAAAACGATGAGATATTTTGTACAATGGCATTGACATAGAGAAGCAAAAGTATAATTTCAAATGTTGGCATATTTGTTTAATAATTTCTAATCTGAAATGCTAACACATAGTAATAATCCTTTAAACAGTAAATAAATAGATTTATTGTTAAAGTTTTTCTTGTCTGCTTTTATTTATGTATGTTGATTACAGTATATTCTGTTGGTGAAAAAGGAAAGTGTAAATGGACTGATTCAATTTGTTGTTTATCATGGAAGATAACTGAGATAAAGTGGCTTTTATGATGAAATAGATTTTCCAGAACACAACTGATGTCATGAGAGTTCTGGGCCATATGCAGCAATAGGAGAACAGAGCTCTTGCTGCCGGCCATACACGATTCGATTCTTGGACAGTTCCTGCTGAATGGTTCCTTAATGGGCAGCCTCGATTGATCAATCAGCTTGGGTGCAACAAGTCTGATGGATTCTCTTGCGATTATCGCTAGTGGCTATAGCATTATATTCATCTGGCAGGAATGGGTTCCCCCACACACCCTTCCCCCCCGGGAGAAGGCAATTTTTCTGATTTCCCTGTCAACATTGTGTGTGTTGATGACCAGCCTCAGGCTTCACACACCATGTGTTGATGGCCGGCCTTAGGCTTCACACACCCCTCCACACAAAACATATGGTATTGGATTGCTACCAATTACTACTTTGGTATTTCTCAAGATAGTTTTCCTGCAATATTTGTTGTTGCTTCTTATCTCATGTGCATAATAACATGTCCTTCCCCAAACTGTCGCCACAAGGTTGGAAGTGTACAATCATTCAAAATGTCTTTGTATGCTGCATCAAGGGCAGCCGTTAGAAATCATGGGGCCCCATACATGAAAACAAAAAAGTGTAGCGCTGATTAAGTTAGGTTGGCATAAAACTTCAAATTACAAATATGACAATAAAAGTGAAGTGAAAATGTCCACATAAATACATAAATAAGTGTCCATATGTGAAAAACACGAATGGTGTAAAAATACAAATCTGACTAGAATAGTCCAGCAATAATATTGGTGAATTCCAAAGCCTGGTGATAACTTCAAAGAGGTGCTAGAGTTGAAGGAGCGTTGAAATGAATTAACGTGAGAGAAACCACCACCGATAGGTAAGGGGCTTACCAAAGAGTTTGAACCCAGGAGAACCTACGTTCAGATGGGTCAAACAGAGCTTTGTGTGGTTAAACCACGATGGAACCTGGGCAATCCTGTATGTGTCTCCAATGGTTGTAGCAAGAGTGACCAAATGGCAGAGGAATGGAGCATACCACAGACGAAGATAGCTGGTTACCCGATGGTCTCACAGGACATGATGGTCCAAAAAAATCTGGATGTGGATGGAAGGGTGTGTACCATAGATTAGGAAGAAAAAAACATCCACATAGCATAACTGTGTTGAATGTTGAAAATGTAATGTAGCAAGAACACTTACATTTAGATGGATGTACAAGCGCTTTGTGCAAAGTAGTAGCAACAATGGGGTCCTCCCGATGCTTTTCGTCCCAAGGACATCATCTGGTACACACCCTTCCATCCACATCCGGGATTTTTTTGGACCATCATGTCCAGTGAGACCATCGGGTAACCAGCGATCTTCGTCTGTGGTAAACTCCATTCCTCTGCCATTTGGTCACTCTTGCTACAGCCATTGGAGACACATACAGGATTGCCCAGGTTGCATCGTGGTTTTACCACACAAAGCTCTGTTTGACCCATCTAAACGTAGGTTCTCCTAGGTTCAAACTCTCTGGTAAGCCCCTTACCTATCGGTGGTGGTTTCTCTTCACGTTAATTAATTTCAACGCTCCTGCACCTCTTTGAAGTTATCACCAGGCTTTGGAATTCACCAATATTATTGCTGGACTATTCTATAGTCAGATTTGTATTTTTACACTATTCGTGTTTTTCACATATGGACATTTATTTATGTGGACATTTTCACTTCACTTTTATTGTCATATTTGTAATTTAAAGTTTTATGCCAACCTAACTTAATTAGCGCTACACTTTTTTGTTTTCAAGTTTTTTTGCTCTTTGTCTATTTGTAGTGTTAGCGGCTTACCTATAGGGCAGCGAGGTATTTTTCTGTATATTATTCATGGGGCCCCATACAGCCTACCTGACAGCCCACCGAATTTCAAAAATGTCATGAAATATCAGAGGTCTGAACAGATACCTGACATCTCACCTTTAAAGACAGAGTAAGGTATTGAGGACACAGTCTTTAGATGCTTTCTCAGTTGCACTGAAGAACAATAAACATGAGACAGATGCTCCTGTTCATTCATAAACTGAAGCATAGTAAACACCTGTAACAGGATGACCCGTGACACCCAGAGACTTTTGAGGGATGGGGGATACTCCTGTTCCAGCGGCCCTAAGAACTCTTGGGTCTAAGTTCACCCTGTGCCCCTTTTGGGCATAGGGTGGCTAATCATAATTCATGTATTACATGAGAGGACATTAATAATAGTTCATATTGCAGGATCTTGAGAGATTGCAAGTTGTTGGTTAATTGTGACCCAACCAGTCAATAGTGACTCATCTCTCTGTGAAGACTGTTAACATGTTAAATAAGGCTGGCTCTTGAAAGGCCTTTAATTGTGTGATAACACTGTCTAAAGCCTATTGATGCTCAGAGGTGTGAATAGGTGTCAAGCTGTATGCGGAGACGGAACGTCTGCCTAGGGAACTCAGTGTGTGATGGTGTTTTGTTTGTTATGCTGTTAATGAAGGAATGTGCAGTGATGAGATCATGATAATTATAGGCCGGCGCCGACACATCTAGAATGGTTAGTAATTAGCCTTGGTGTGTGATTAGGGGGGTGGAGATCTCATTGTCCCTTTGAATACTGTCACATGATTGTAACTGCATAAAAAGCTGAGAAGAAACCATTAAAGTATCATTACATTTGGAACAAGTACAGAGCTGTGTCTCGTCTTGATTCTGGGCAAATGGGATGTCTGATGTCTGTTGGAGTGTCAGATGAGCTGTCGTGGATGGGATGGAACGTTGTAAACGGTGGTGACCATTACAATTGGTGGCACAGCAGTGGGATAATTCCATCGGCAGAAGGACGGCTACAAGGACACAGGACAATGGAGACGCTGTATGAACGGCTGAAGCTCTCTTCCCTCAAGGACTTACTGGAGAGCCGGGCAGATCGGCCTGCAATCGTAAGAGAAGGGACATTATTACAGAGCTTGTCCAAATGGATAGAGCTAAAAGGCCCAGCATAACAGACAGGTCACCCGATGAAGAGTTTTTTGACCGCGCTGTTAGACGTGGACTGGCACAGTATGGACCTAATCCTCCACCGGAGATCATAGACCCGGTTATAGCGGCTGTGGATGCCACTTGGCTACAGCAAAGAGGTGCTGCAGCAGCAGAAGTCACAGCAGCACCAACTGAAGAGAGGGGAGAGGCACAGATGCTAGTCACCATGAAAGTGGAGTTCCAGGGAGCCGGGGCAATTGGCCCCTCTCCCCAGCAACAAGCTGTGGTGGTAAAATTTTTTTACTCCCAGCTGAATCTGGCGGCAGGGCAGGATGCTACTGGCTGCTGCACACAACTGCAGCTTGAGCTGACATCGGGGGATGGGACTGTGGTCTCCCCTCAAAGCGACCCAGCAGAAGGGCTGGCAATGGAGCAGAGTGCCACAAGTCTCTGCTCTCAACTAGCAGGAGAGGGAGTTCCTGTGGGAGTGGATGGGACTGTGGTCTCCACTCAAAGCGACCCAGCAGAAGAGCTGGCAACAGAGCAGAGTGCCACAAGCCTCTGCTCTCACCTAGCAGGAAAGGGAGTTCCTGGGGCAGTGGATGGGACTGTGGTCTCCGCTGACACAACCCCAGAAAATGGTGCGTCACTGAGACAGGAGGATGTCGGCTTGGCTTTGCAAGCATCGGGGGATTTTCACCTACCAGTGGATGGGACTACAGTCGGCCCAGATCCCCAACAACATGATGGACTGAGCCCAGTCACCCTGTCTTCTCTCCAGCGGCTGAAAGGACTCCAGGGAGAAGGGCCAGTCCAGGCCTCTCCCCAGCGGCAGGCAGGTTCTCTGAGAGAGACAGAGGTTGGCAGGGTGAGTAATGCTCTGTTTGGAGCAATTTATTTGGGGTACTGTATGGGTACCAGCATTGAGGGACTGGATCTACTGACTGACTTCGGAGTCAACCCGTCTGGGGTCTCCTCCTGTGTCAGTCTCCCACCGAAAGTGGAGAGATGTAACAGGATGACCCGTGACACCCAGAGACTTTTGAGGGATGGGGGATACTCCTGTTCCAGCGGCCCTAAGAACTCTTGGGTCTAGGTTTACCCTGTGCCCCTTTTGGGCATAGGGTGGCTAATCATAATTCATATATTACATGAGATGGGACATCAATAATAGTTCATATTGCAGGATCTTGAGCGATTGCAAGTTGGTTAATTGTGACCCAACCAGTCAATAGTGACTCATCTCTCTGTGAAGACTGTTAACATGTTAAATAAGGCTGGCTCTGGAAAGGCCTTTAAATGTGTGATAACACTGTCTAAAGCCTATTGATGCTCAGAGGTGTGAATAGGTGTCAAGCTGTATGCGGAGACGGAACGTCTGCCTAGGGAACTCAGTGTGTGATGGTGTTTTGTTTGTTATGCTGTTAATGAAGGAATGTGCAGTGATGAGATCATGATAATTATAGGCTGGCGCCGACACGTCTAGAATGGTTAGTAATTAGCCTTGGTGTGTGATTAGGGGGGTGGAGATCTCATTGTCCCTTTGAATACTGTCACATGATTGTAACTGCATAAAAAAGCTGAGAAGAAACCATTAAAGTGTCATTACATTTGAAACCATAAGCACAGAGCTGTGTGTCTCGTGTCTGGGGGGAATTCTTATGGGTCGTGTTCGTTTGCCTGATTGTGGAGTGTCGATGAGCTGTCGTGGATGGGATGGAAGGTCGTAAACGGTGGTGACCGTTACAACACCGTTTACTATGCTCAGTTATGAATGGACACCGTAGCGATCACTTACTCTGTCCAATTCAGAAAAGGAAGGGGTTGGTAAATTACATATTTACTGGCCCCTCCCCTCACTCTTCATCTGTCTGGGTGCGCGCAGCAGCCAGTGGGAGAGGGTAGCAGGCAGCGCTGTGAGGGGACGAGTGGGGTCCTGGCCACATGGAGAGGGATCGATGCGACAGGACGGGAGGACAATGCACGGTGTCTGTATCTCTCCCTCCATCAGCTGAAAGCCAGTGTCAGGGAGGGGTGGGGGTGGGAACCAGCTTTCAGCTGTTGGAGGGAGAGAGACAGTGCATGTTTTCTGTTATTGTTCTCCCGTCCCACAGCACCGATCCCTCTGCAACCCGGGCCCCCTAATAGGGGCCGGTGGTACTCTCCATCAGCGGCCCTGACTGCAGCATTAAAAGTATCATTCACTGCAAACATCTGAACTTGTTTAGGGGGATGTTAACATACTTTTGGCCATGATAATAAGAAGCCAGCATGTAATTCAACTTGCCAGCAAACATACAAACGTGTAGTATATGTTTGGGGTACAATTGCGCTTTGATACCAATGCTATTGAATACATGCTTATATACTGTAGACTTGTTGCATTCATATCTATGCTGTCCATCATCCTTAGATATAAAAAGAGCCCTTACGAGGTGGTAATTTGATATGTATGTCAGCATCCCACAGCATTGCTGTAATTCCTGCCTGCTCAGCTGCTGGGTTTAGTAAGCGTGCGTAGAAAATGACTTTGTTCTTCAATACTGAAGTAATGATGACATTGGGTGTCAGGATAGCTGTCTCTGCTTATGTGCTGTATACTGCCTACACAAACTGCACATATTTCTGGATCTCATGTTCTTCAGAACTATCTCACACCTCAGAGGAATCCCCATTCCAGCATTTAGTTGGAGTTGGATCAGATCTCTTTCCAGCAGACTTCCACAGATAGTCCCCTCTTGGTATGGACACTTCTTATATCGTGCTGGGTAAATGATTCCATGATAGATGCATCCTTGTAATTTTTTATTTTTTTTAATAAAGTGCCTCTTAACCCAAAAACAAGATTTAAATGTTATTGTTCATTGAGGGACATAGAAAGTTGTTCACCTTCAGTTGTACTGCTGCCTACAAGAGTATTGGACACTGATGAACAAAAACTCTAGGCCAGCCAAAGAAAACCTAGTGTTCTAGGAAGGTGTCCTAGGATGATGGTCATCTTTTTTTTACCTCTACTGAAAAAAAGACTAATCTATTTTATCACTTTTTCTTCATTTTGGGGTGCCTCAGGTAAGCCAGCTTCCCCCTCAAGACCTAATTCACTGATTATGTGAGTGTTTCTTGATCTTTCCACATTAAGCCTTGGTTTTTCAAATAGATCATGCCACACAGTCCCCTGTTCTTAAATTTTTCCTAACCGGTGGAGCTTTCAGTCTCAACTGATGCTAGCTTTAAGCATCCCCCAATGGACTCCAAGCAAACAATTTTACAGTGAGTTAAAAAATCTTATTTTCTCTTCCGTTCATGGACGGACACAGCAGCCTTTGACCTTAGGGTATATATTCCTTTCCTTCCATGAGAGATTAGGCAGAAAACAGCACTTTTAAGTGTTAAAACATTTTCCTCAGTACAGCTCCTCCCAGGGGTCGTGGTCCCCTGGGTATAACCCACACTCTGCCTCAGCAGCTCCAGTTTTTTTCTGCCTAACGTCAGGAGAGACATGGCCTTCTAGAGTCCCTGTACTCTGGATTTTTTTTGAGATTTTTTTCGCTTTTATTTTTGTTTGTTTTGTTCCTGCATTTTTGAATCCTGAGATTCTATCAACTGCCGACTGGGTGACAGGCTTGGTCTTGACTCTTGTAGTCCCCCCATGTTTGGCCATCGAGTGTGTGCCGGCCCTCAGCTCTGGGTCATCCATGACATGCCCCATTGCTCCAGGGGTGGCCGGGGAACTACGTGTTCCAGGGCACACATGACCGGTCTCTATGACCTTGTCACAGTGTGTCTGGCCGACAGCCATGCCGTTTAGCGGACGTTGGTTCTGTCCGGAATGCCTTCAGCCGGTGGTCACAGGACGGGTAAGTAGGCCCCTTGCCCTGGCAAGGTGGTATGGCTGGTGGGGAGGTCGAATGAGGGTCCACCCTGCT
This sequence comes from Rana temporaria, assembly GCF_905171775.1. Taxonomy (NCBI): domain Eukaryota; kingdom Metazoa; phylum Chordata; class Amphibia; order Anura; family Ranidae; genus Rana; species Rana temporaria. The sequence continues at coordinate 71,372,491 of NC_053491.1, read as the reverse complement.
TTCCTCTCTCCCTTCCTCTCCCTCCTTCCCCATACTGGGTGGCGGCTGTAAGGGGGGGAGCTCTCCTGGGGTTCTATCGCTTCCCGGGGACCGTGTGCTGTGGGGTGCTGTGATTTTTTTGTGTTTGAGGAGTTGCTGTGTGTGCTGGCCGTGTGTTTTTTCAGTGTCACTGTGTTTTTAAACTGCGCATGGCCGCCATTTTGCCACGGACGTGGCTTGCATAGTTCGGCAGACATTTTCTTGTAGCCCACATGGTGTTTTTTTTTACCTCAGACGACGGCCATCTTGGAAAAGTCTTGGCCTCTAGTGCCTGAAATAGCGCAGCAAAAGCCCGCAAATCACTTCCTGAGGGACAGCGCAGCTCACACTGCATCCGGGTGGGTGGTGAGTTCCCTGGGGGTCCCCTGCCTTCTGTTTTGCAGCCGGGAGGTGACTGGTGGGTTTTTCTGCCTTGCAGTGCTAGGGAGGCATAGCGGTGGGGGCAACATGGAGCCTGAACCAGGAGCTTCTACCCCAGCAATGCCTGAGTTAACCCTTAATGCCCCTGCCACCTCTGTACAGGCTATGACGGCAGTCCTTGAGGCGTTTCTCGCCAGGATTGAAGCGACAAGTGGCCAGTAGGGGGTGAAAAAAGCGCCCCCTCCCTGAGCCTGCTTCTGGGGATGTCTCTGACACAGAATCAGGCCCTGCTATTGCGTCTGGCTCTGGTTCTGTCATGTCAGATGATGCAGGCTTATCCCACACGGACAGTGAGGATGACTCTGCTTCAGGGTCGGTGCATGATAAGGAATTTGTTGGAGCTCTTATCTCTGCGGTGCGGGATACTCAGAAACTTGAGGATTTGATTGATTGATTGATTTTTGAGCTTAATTAGGCGCCAAATGCCCACTGTGAAGTGAGCGTCGCTGGTTAGATGTAACTTTCAATCAATCCGTGGTGAGGAAGAGAGAGAAAAGGGAAGAGAGGGCAGTGAAAGGAAAGGGTATCCAGCCCTTAGGGGAGCAAGAGGAAAGAGCCGTGAAGTGTATGAGAAAAAATATAAAAGAAAAAAGGAACAGTGGGGACACTAGAGGATGGGGTAGAAGACATCATAGTTATTAGAGAGGCAAGTGGCCCCTTCAATGAGGGGGCGGACTGTGAGAGAGAAAAGAATATACATTTATCCATAGGCCTGGACGAACAGCTCCGTCTTTAGTTTTTTTCTGAAGAGGAGCAGGTTAGGTGTCATCTTAAGTTCCAAGGAGAGGGCATTCCACAGCATGGCACCCCTACTCTGGAGTCGTTTGCCTCGATTCGGCGGAGGCATCGGATGTGCCGGTCCCTTTTGGGTTCCACAAGCCACCCCGCACCGCAAGAGTGTTTCCGTGTGTTCCATATTTGGACAAATTGTTATACAAGGAATGGGATACGCCGCAGAAAGTTTTTGCTGTTCCTAAATACTTTGCGACCCGTTATCCCTTTGAGGAGGACTTTTTAAAAAAAGTGCGTCTCTCTTCCGTCAGTGGACCCTCCCGTGTCCAGATTGAGCAAAGCCACCACGTTGCCTGTGGAAGAGGCTCCCGCCTTTAAGGACCCCGCAGACAGGAGAGTGGAGGCTGTGGCCCGCTCCATGTTCACAGTTGTGGGTTCGGCAGTTAGACCGGTTTTGGCCGGGACTCTGGTGTCGCAGACACTTACCGAATGGGCAAAGTTCTTGCTACATAAGCTGGAGGCGCAGAGTGCTTCCAAGACCTGTGTGGACCTGGCTGAACAGTTAGTTCAGGGTCTGAAGTTTTTCTGTGAGTCGGCCCTGGATACGCTCCCTTTGCTCTCCAGGGCCTCCGCCTACGCGGTGGTACTATGTCGCCTTGTGTGGCTGAAGTTTTGGTCTGCGGACCAGTCCTCAAAGAAGGCCTTGGTGGATTTACCCTTTAAGGGTAAACGGCTTTTTGGGGCGTCCCTGGATGACATCATAAAGGATGCCACAGGTGGTAAGAGCACACTGCTCCCACAGTCTGGGAAGAGCCTCGCCATAAGCAAGGGCCCTCCTTTACTACCCCCAAGCGTTTTTTTCGCCCGCCCAGTGCGGCAGGAAAAAGTTTTCAAGGTGCTAAGACCCTGCTGCAGGGCAAAAGCGCCCCTGGTACCGCAAGCCTAACAAGCCTGCAGACAAACCTGCTTCTGCATGAAGGTCTGCTCCGCCCGTGTCTCGAGTGGGGGGCCGGCTTCGCGAATTTGCGGCTTGGTGGAGGTCTCTTCTTTCCGACCGTTGGGTTTACGAAGTAGTTTCCTCGGGTGCAAGATAGAGTTTCTCTCTCAAACTGATTTTTTCCTTCCAACCTCCAGCTTCCTCCAGATCGCCGGAAGGATCTGTCAGGGGCTGTCCAGGATCTTCTGGTCAGGGGAGGGATTGTGCCGGTTCCCTCGATGGAACGGTTTCAGGGGTTTTACTCCAATCTGTTTGTAGTTCCCAAGAAGGAAGGGGTCCGTCCAATCCTGGACCTCAAAGCCCTCAATTGTTTTGTCAAAGTGCAAAAATTCAGGATGGAGTCAATTCACTCGGTAGTGGCATCAGGGGGACTTTATGGCGTCCTTGGATATCATGGACGCATACCTACATGTTCCCATATGCACAAAGCACCAGAGGTTTCTGCGCTTTGCGATCGGAGAGGACCATTTTCAATTTGTGGCCCTCCCGTTCGGCCTGGCCTCGGCACCACAGGTTTTCACCAAGGTGCTCGCCCTGATCCTAGCCCCGCTGAGGCAGCGCGGTATCGCTATCGTAGGATATCTGGACGACCTTCTCCTGAGAGCTTCCTCAAGCTCAGAATTAGAAGAGGAAGTGTCTATCACGTGTCAGACTCTGCGAGAGTTCGGCTGGCTTCTGAATATCCAGAAGTCAGTGTTGGTTCCGTCTCAGCGACTGGAATACCTGGGGTTAGTCCTGGATTCCGCGGAGGTGAGAGTTTTTCTCCCAAAAGAGAAACTTCAGACACTGCAATCTGTGGTGCAGCAGTTGTCGACCCAGAAGTCATCTCTTTGATTCTGCATGAGGGTTCTGGGTCTGATGGTGGCCTCTTTCGAGGCAGTTCCGTATGCCCAATTCCACACCCAGGTGCTGCAGAAGGAAATTCTGTCATGTTGGGACAAGCTCCCTTCATCTCTGGATTACCAGATTCAGTTGAGTCAACTGGTCAAGTCCTCCCTGGTGTGGTGGCTGATGTCTCCGGTGCTTCGGACCGGGAAGTCGTTTCTGCCGTGCCATTGGACAGTGGTCACGACGGATGCCAGCCTCTCTGGTTGGGGGGCGTTTGGGGAACTCGGCCCAGGGGCGCTGGACTCAGGAGGAGTCCCACCTTCCAATCAATGTACTGGAGCTCAGAGCAATCAAGTTGTGCCTTGCCAGGTGGTCCCTGGAGCTGCAGGACTGACCGGTCAGGATTCAGTCCGACAACGCCATGGCCATGGCGTACATCAATCATCAGGGAGGCACACGGAGCTCAGCTGCATCGATAGAGGTCGCGTATATCCTTCGGTGGGCCGAAAGGACCGTTCCGGCTCTGTCGGCCGTGTACATTCCGGGGGTACTGAACTGGAAAGCCGACTACCTAAGTTGCCAAACACTGGACCAAGGAGAGTGGTCACTCCACTCGGAGGTGTTTCAGAGATCTGTGCCAAAAGTGGGGCACTCCAGACGTGGACCTTCTAGCGTCCCTTCTCAATTGGAAGGTCGAAGGACCCGTGGGCCGACGCGTCAGACGCGCTGCTGGCACCTTGGGGTCACTATCGCCTAATTTACGCCTTCCCTCCTCTGAAGCTTCTTCCTCGCCTGCTGCGCAGAGTGGAAGCCGAAGGGATTCCAACAATCCTGATCGCCCCAGATTGGCCGCGCCACTCCTGGTACGCAGACCTGGTGCGTCTGGTGGCAGACGCCCCTTGGCGTCTACCCCTGAGAGAAGTTCTTCTGTCGCAGAGTCCGATCTTCCATCTTGCTTTACAGTCGCTGGCTTTAACGGCGTGGCTGTTGAGAGCCAGGTACTGAAGGATCGGGGCCTGTCAGGCTCGGTGGTCTCTACCATGCTGCGTGCACGGAAGTCTACTTCACAAAGGATTTACCATCGTACGTGGAAGGCCTACATCTCTATGTGTGAAGAGATGAAATGGCACCCCCGTACATACGTGGTGTCCCGGATTTTGCTGTTCTTACAGCGTGGAGTGGATGAGGGTCCACAAGAAATTCCATTAATTAACAGGAATTTCCTCTTCTCTTTCGGTTTTGGCTATGGGACAGGAAGTGAAGGGAAATGTCCCCAATGGGACAAAGATGGTAAAAAATTAAACTTACAGGGGTTATAACCCTCCCTTACTCTATCCAAAATGGGGAAAAAATGTGTTTATTTTTTTAAAAAAATGGAAAAAAAAGTTTTGCCTATAGTTGTAGCAGTTATTATAATCCGATATGCCTAATGAAAACAAAATCAATAGTTGCTACAAGGTACAAGTGGTTTACCCTGGAAGGATAGCACAAAGCAGAATATCTGTATATTTTTGTTCTAGAGATTTGACTGTGCTCCATGCACCTGCTGGTTACACACAAAATATTACACTCTGACCAGATTGTACATGTGTGTTTTTGCTGTTTGCGTTATTATTATTACTTCATAGTTACATAGTTAGTCAGGTTGAAAAAAGACACAAGTCCATCTAGTTCAACCACAAAAAAAAAAAAAAAAACACAATACAATCCCATACACCCAGCTCCATACCCACAGTTGATCCAGAGGAAGGCAAAAAAAAACACAGGTCATTCTTACAGTTAGCCAACTGCATGTGCTACTTGCTTCTTCATATATTACATGACTGTGCTATATCAGAGATGTTATGCTTTAAAAGGAACTATATACTTTATTTTTGCTAGTTGGGTACTTATATACCTAATTTATGGAAATCTACACAATAGGGAGCTTCCACTAAATGTGTAATTTGTGTGTGTGTGTGTATAATGGCCCGGATTCTCGTACCTCTGCGCATAGTTATGCCGGCGTAGTGTATCGAATATACACATTGCCGACATAGCGCAGCGCGGCGAGCACAGTATTCACAAAGCACTTGCTCCCAACGTTGCGCCAGCATAACATAACTTCTTCGGCGTAAGCCGGCCTAATTCAAAGTAGGTGGAAGTGGGCGTGATCCATTTAAATGAAGCGTGACCCCATGCAAATGATGGGCCGTGGACGCATCCCAGTGCGTATGCTCAGAATCACGTTGGAAATACTCCCTAAGATACGTCGAATCACTGCCTACGACGTGAAAGTAACCTACGCCCAGCCCTATTCACGTACTACTACGTAAACGACGTAAAATACGATGGCTGTTTCCTGGTCCATACCTTAACATGACTTACCCCTGCTTTATGAGGCTTAACTTTACGCCGGACATAAGCCTTACGTAAACCACGTATATTAATACGCCGGGCGCAAGTACGTTCGTTAATCGGCGTATCTCACTCATTTGCATATTTGCAATGAGGTCGGCCAGCGTAAATATGAGCCCAAGATACGCCGGCGTAGGAAAGTTACATCGGTCGGAGGAAGCCTATTTTCAGGCATATCTAGTTCTATGGGCACGGCGCATAGATACGACGGCGCACATTTACACTTACGCGGCGTATCTGTAGATACATCGGCGTAAGTGCTACGTGAATCTGGGCCATTATGTATATATATTTTTTTCACATCTTGTTTAATGCGTGTCACGATCCTACGGGGTAAAATGACTGCACCAGCCAAGCAGACTCTGGCTGGAAAAAGCGCCCAGAGGCGATTCAGTTCGCATGAGTTGCGCTATACAAGTCATTCATTCATTCATTCATTCAAAGCAGAACACCCCACATTACGTCCCTTCCTGTTACAACAGGTCCACCCTGTGCTCTCCTATTCTTGGAAACAAGTTGCTATTGTTAGATTGTCAGCAGTGTGCATTGCTGTAGTGGCTGATTTTCTCACATTGCTGGCTGTTCTTTTGCTAGGCCTGCTGTCAGGGCAATGTGGAAAGCTCATTTAAAGACAGATTTGTTCTGCTTGCGCAAGCAATATTTAAAAATAAATTCAATATTTTGTAATCAATGCATGGCAATGTGTTTTTATGTTTGCTTTTACTGTACATTAGGGATGAGCCGAACACCCCCCCCGTTTGGTTCGCACCAGAACCTTCGAACGGACCGACCGCGCAAACATTTAGAACCCCATTGACGTCTATGGGACTCGAACGTTCGAATTCAAAAGTGCTCATTTTAAAGCCTAATATGCAAGTTATTGTCGTAAAACGTCTTTGAGAACCCGGGTCTTGCCCCAGGGAACATGTATCAATGGAAAAAAAAGTTTTAAAAACGGTCGTTTTTTCTGGAGCAGTGATTTTAATGATGCTTAAATAATAAAATAAAAAAATGAAAAATTCCTTTAAATATCGTACTTGCTGGGTGTCTATAGTACGCCTGTGAAAACGTCTTTGAGAACCCGGGTCTTGCCCCAGGGAACATGTATCAATGGAAAAAAAGTTTTAAAAACTGTCGTTTTTCCTGGAACAGTGATTTTGATGATGCTTAAATAAAAAAAATGAAAAAAGAGACAAGTCCATCTAGTTCAACCATAAAAATAAATAAAGGAAATAATCCAGGCCTTTCTTAAAGCAATCGACTGAGCTGACCAGAGCCACCTCTGGTGGGAGTCTGTTCCACATTTTCACAGCTCTTACTGTGAAGAAACCTTTCCATACTTGGATATTAAATCTTTTTTCGTCTAGGCGTAAAGAGTTGACCGTAAACTGAATAACTCAACACCAAGTTCACTATATGGACCCTTTATATAATTGTACATGTTGATCATATCCCCCCTTAAGCTCCTCTTCTCAAGAGAGAATAAATTCTGCGCCTTCTTATCAGTTTGGTTGCCCTTCTCTGCACTTTCTCAAGTTCCCCGATATCCTTTTTGTGAACTGTTGCCCAAAACTGAATATTCCAGATGAGGTTTTACTAATGATTTGAACAGGGGCAAAAATGATATCTCTTGCCATACCTCTCTTAATACAAGAAAGGATTTTGCTTGCTTTGGAAACCGCAGTTTGGCATTGCATGCCATTATTGAGCTTATGATTTACCAAAACCCCCAGATCCTTCCCCACTATGGATTCCCCCAGTTGTACATCCCCTAGTATGTGTGATGCATGCATATTCTTAGCCCCCAAGTGCATAACTCTACATGTATCAACATTAAACCTCATCTGCCACATAGTCGTCCAATTAGAGCATTGAGGTCGGCTTGTAAGTTATGAGACATCCCATAAGGACGTTATTCCACTGCATAGCTTGGTGTCATCTGCAAAGACAGAAATTTTACTTTTATTCCCAAACCAATATCATTTATAAAGATATTAAAAAGTAACGGTCCTAACATTGAACCTTGGGGTACACCACTGATAACCTTAGACCATTCAGAGTAAGAATCATTAACCACGACTCTCTGAATTCTGTCTTTTAGCCAGTTTTCTATCAATTTACAAACTAAAATTTCCAAGCCTGTGTACTTTACCTTACACATATGTGAGGAACTGTATCAAACGCTTTTGCAAAATCCAAGTATACCACGTCCACAGCCACCCCCTGTCCTAATTTTACTTACCTCCTCATAAAAAGAAATCAGGTTTGTCTGACAACTTCTGTCTTTCATGAACCCATGCTGTCTGTTGCTTAACCACTTCAATACCAGGCACTTACGCACCTTCCTGCCCAAGCCAATTTTCAGCTTTCAGCGCTGTCACAATTTGAATGACAATTGCGCGGTCATGCTACATTGTACCCAAACAATTTTTTATCATTTTTTTCCCACAAATAGAGCTTTCTTTTGGTGGTATTTGATCACCTCTGCGATTTTTTTTTTTTGCGCAACAAATAAAAAAATCGAAAAAAATAAAGTTTTTCTTTGTTTCTGTAAAACATTTTTGTAAATAAGTACGTTTTCTTCTTCAATGACGGGCACTGATATGGCTGCACTGATGGGCACCGATGAGGTGGCACTGGTATGCGGGACTGATGCATGGATGGGCACTAAGAGGTGGCACTGATGGGTGATACTGATGGGTGGCATGGCTGGGCATCAGTTTTTTTATTGACCATAATGTTGCCAGTCAGTGCCCATTTGTGGGCACTGATTGGCATCTATTGTGCTTATTTTTTCATATGTGGATGGCCATGGGGTACATACCTGGCCATCCACATGTTGCCCCGTTCCCTGGTGGTCCTGGGCGGCATAATGGTGGTGCTGGGCGGGAATCTGAGGGGGGCTGCGCTGATAAACAATCAGCACAGACCCCCTGTCAGGAGAGCCGCCGATCATCTCTCCTCTATTCGCGTCTGTCAGACGCGAGTGAGGAAAAGTCGATCAACGGCTATTCCTGTTTACATCGTGATCAGCCGTGATTGGACACGGCTTATCACGTGGTAAAGAGCCTCCGTCAGAGGCTCTTTACTGAGATTGGTGTAGCAGTGTCTCAGACTGACACACCACACCACGGATGGCCGCGATGCGCGGCCCTCGGGCGCGTGACGGCTATTATCCTGCTGGACATCATATGATGTCCAGTCAGGATAACGCAACCACTTCCCAGACCTCGATCTGCTATTGACCGGGCAGGAAGTGGTAAAATATTTTTTTCCAGCAAGAACTCATCTATGTGGTCTTTTAACCACTTAAGGACCGCCTCCTGCACATATACATCGGCAGAATGGCATGGCTGGGCACAAGCACGTACCCGTACATCCTCTTTAAGTGCCCAGCCGTGGGTCGGAGTCCCGCGATCGGTCACAGGAGCTGAAGAACGGGGAGAGGTGTGTGTAAACACACCTTCCCCGTTCTTCACAGTGGCGCTTTCATTGATCGTCTGTTCCCTGATATAGGGAAAGGCGATCAATGACGTCACACATCCAGCCCCGCCCCCTACAGTGAGAAACACATATGAGGTCACACTTAACCCCTTCAGTGCCCCCTAGTGGTTAACTCCCAAACTGCAATTGTCATTTTCACAGTAAACAATGCATTTTTATAGCATTTTTTGCTGTGAAAATGACAATGGTCGCAGAAATGTGTCAAAATTGTTTGATGTGTCCGCCATAATGCCGCAGTCACGAAAAAAATTGCTGATCGCCGCCGTTAGTAGTAAAAAAAAATTATTAATAAAAATGCAATAAAACAATCCCATATTTGGTAAACGCTATAAATTTTGTGCAAACCAATTGATAAACGCTTATTGCGATTTTTTTTTTTTTTTACCAAAAATATGTACAAGAATACGTATCGGCCTAAACTGAGAAAAAAATGTATATCTTTTTTGGGGGTATTTATTATAGCAAAAATAAAAAATATAGATCTATTTTTGTTTATAGCGCAAAAAATAAAAATCGCAGAGGTGATCAAATACCACCAAAAGAAAGCTCTATTTGTGGAAAAAAAAGGACGCCAATTTTGTTTGGGAGCCACATCACACGACCGCGCAATTGTCAGTTAAAGCGACGCAGTGCCGAATCGCAAAAACTGGCCAGGTCCTTTACCTGCGTAATGGTCCGGGTCTTAAGTGGTTAATAAACTCTCCAGTATCCTTCCAACTGTATAAATTAAGCTAACAGGTCTATAGTTACTTGGTAAAGACTTTGTTCCCTTTTTAAATATAGGCACCACATTGGCCCTGCGCCAATCCAGTGGTACTATTCCAGTCATTAATGAGTCCCTAAAAATTTGATACAATGGCTTTGAAATGACAGAGCAAATTATGTTTTGGTCCATCCTTCACCGCCAGGTTGCACTTGAGTCTGTTCAGGAGCTCAGTGATGCCCTGGTCCAGATCTGGGAGGAAATATTCCAGAACACCATTCGTTGTCCCATCAGGAGCCTGCCCCTACGTTGTCAGGCATGCATGCAAGCATATTCAAACTACGGACTACCATTTTGAGTTGCTGCAATGAAAGCAAAACGGACATTTTTTCACTTTGATTCTCTGGGTGTTTTTTTAATTCAGCCATCTGTAGGTTGATAATTTAAATTTCCATCAAACGATGTGGCATTCTTTTTGTTCCTAACACATTACCCAGTCCATATCAGTATAGATCAGTGTTTCTCAATTCCAGTCCTCAAGGCGCCACAACAGGTCATGTTTTTAGGATTTTCCTCAGATGAAAAGGCTGTGGTAATTCCTAAGGTGGTGAAACTGATCAAATCACCTGTGCAAAATAATGGAAAGCCTGAAAACATGTTGGGGCGCCTTAAGAACTAGAGTTGAGAAACATTTTCTTGTGAGTTGAGAAATATTGGTATAGATATCCAGCATGATATTTTTCCCCATTGGTATCTGATTTATTTTCAAAGTGTTCCTTTAATTTTTTTGAGCAGTGTATATATTTTATTATTATACAGGATTTATATAGCGCCAACATTTTTGCGCAATGCTTTACTATAATTTAACTTAACTTTAATATAATGGGGACAGTACAATTATACCACAGTTGAATACAGAAGGAATGGGAGCCCCCTGCTTGTGGAGCTTACAATCTAAATATATATCCCATATTTCTCTTGTTAAAAAAAATAAATATACTGTATATCCCATATAAAGATATTGGCCCGGATTCTTAAAGCACTTACGCCGACGTATCTACTGATACGCTGCGTAAGTGCACGGATGCGCCGTCGTATCTATGCGCCTGATTCTTCAAGTAAGATACGCCTAAAATTTGGCTCCATACGACCGACGTAAGTTTCCTACGCCGTTGTATCTTGGGCGCATATTTACGCTGGCCGCAAGGGGCGCTTCCATTGATTTACGCGTCGAATATGTAAATAGCGAGATACGCCGATTCACGAACGTACTTATGCCCGTCGCAGTAATCTACGCCGTTTACGTAAGGCGTACGTTCGGCGTAAAGTTATTCCACATAAAGCAGGTGTAAGTCATGTTAGGGTATGGACGACGGAACAGCCGTCGTATGTTACGTCGTTTACGTAAGTCGTACGTGAATGGGGCTGGGCGTAGGTTACGTTCACGTCGTAGGCATAGAGCCGTCGTATCTTAGGGAGTATATGTGGCGTGATTCTGAGCATGTACCGTTCGTTCGGCCATTCATTTGCATGGGGTCAAGCTTCATTAAAATGGATCACGCCCACTACCTTCCTACTTTGAATTAGGCGGGCTTACGCCGGCCAATTTACGTTACGCTGGCGCAACGTAGGGAGCGAGTGTTTTGTGAATGCTGCTCTTGCCTCTCAGTTACGTCGGCGTATTGCATATGAGATGCGCCGATCTACCTGAATCCGGGCCATAATGTATTCTTCCTGATAACAAGTTGGGCTCTAGGCTCATGTTCATGTGTTTTTGTCAGCTGATCTGCCCTACTTTAAAGTGATTCTCAGCTCCAGCATTGCCCATAACTTAATGAGTCAAAAGACAAACCTATCTCCTTGTTTGATCAGTGGAGGATTCAATATATAAAGCGAGAGAGAGTCTGAAAGTAGACAGCTTCCACTGTGCTGCCTTTTTAGAAAACCATAATGCTCTTTGAATCCTGTGTAATGCATGCACCTTGTATTATACCTTTGGTTGTAAAAAAAATAAAAATAATGATAGAAATAGTACACAAACAGGTATGACTCTTCTATTTAAAATGTATTGGCTTACAAAATGCAAATGAAATTGACTCAAAGCCATTATAGGGGAAAGCAAAAAACTGCGCTACTACACAGATGATCTAGAGGCAGCAGCTAGCGTGCGATATACACAATAGGCAATAAGAAACAAAAAAGCCGTGCCAAAATTTAAAACATTATGATAACCAGCTCTTAGAGTTTGGTGAAAATAGTGAACTAGGATAATCCAGAAAGTCCATAAAAAAACGTATGGTAACACTAGGTGGTAGGCAAAAGCTGAAATAAAAGTTCTTTAAACAGCAAGGTATAGCTCCATGGAAGTTGATAAACTGAGATGACAGATCTGACTCTCCAAATCAGCAGGTGACATGTATGCATACAGTGTGAGCCCTCCACCGTAATAGTAAGCCGCTTACCAGATGGCAAGTATTGCAAGCGGTTGGCTATAACCCAGCCACGGCCTTTGACTCCCCAGGGATGACGGATGGAGCAATAGCATCCCAAATATCCAGATATAGGCCACTCCGGGGATCGTAAAGGTATAATTGAAAAGAAAGACGCATATAGCGTAATTCCGCAAGGTAACAATTTAATTTAAAAAGTAATGTACTTACAAGCAATGTAGTTAAAACAGCGTGTGTAATAAAAACTGCAAATGCCGGCCGGCATAGAGGAGCCCTCCTCCTTAGCGTGGTGACGTCACCACGCTAAGGAGGAGGGCTCCTCTATGCCGGCCGGCATTTGCAGTTTTTATTATACAGCGTGTGTAATAAAAACTGCAAATGCCGGCCGGCATAGAGGAGCCCTCCTCCTTAGCGTGGTGACGTCACCACGCTAAGGAGGAGGGCTCCTCTATGCCGGCCGGCATTTGCAGTTTTTATTATACACGCTGTTTTAACTACATTGCTTGTAAGTACATTACTTTTTTTAATTAAATTTTTACCTTGCAGAATTACGCTATATGCGTCTTTCTTTTCAATTATACCTTTACGATCCCCGGAGTGGCCTATATCTGGATATTTGGGATGCTATTGCTCCATCCGTCATCCCTGGGGAGTCAAAGGCCGTGGCTGGGTTATAGCCAACCGCTTGCAATACTTGCCATCTGGTAAGCGGCTTACTATTACGGTGGAGGGCTCACACTGAATGCATACATGTCACCTGGTGATTTGGAGAGTCAGATCTGTCATCTCAGTTTATCAACTTCCATGGAGCTATACCTTGCTGTTTAAAGAACATTTATTTCAGCTTTTGCCTACCACCTAGTGTTACCATACGTTTTATATGGACTTTCTGGATTATCCTAGTTCACTATTTTCACCAAACTCTAAGAGCTGGTTATCATAATGTTTTAAATTTTGGCACGGCTTTTTTGTTTCCCAAAGCCCATTATAGTTATCCTTTCCTAAGGGGTATTTTCAGATTTTTTTATTTGCTGTGATTTTGTACTGATTTACTAGATAAACCACGTTGTGTTTTTTACATTCTGAACCCTTAAAGATGGACTCCACCCTAGGCATAAAAAAATGAAATGTAATATACCTTTAAATTGTTTTTGTGTGAAAGTGAAAAACATATACATAGTTACTAGTCTATGGAGTTCTGTGTCTTCTTGCAGGTGCAGTTCCCCTTTCTCTACACTGCTCCTTGTGCTGCCATCTTGAAGGAAGATGAGGAGCATGCACAGACATGCGACCTGGTAAAGCCCTGCAGCGCATGCGTCGGATACCCCTGCACATGTGTAAACCTACCGCTTTGCTCTATCATTTTTCTGACAGAGAGTCTGGATGCTGTTGCACAGAATCCAACACTTGATCTCCTGGGATGTGTGGTGTATACAGCTGTGTCCCTATACATCATCCTAATCCAATCCATCCGTCATCTTTTTTTTTTTTTATATATATTACTTTATTATTTTTTTTCCCATATAAAAATACATTACATTAGGCGAGTTTCTCATCTCTTCTCGATCTCACGAAAGAACACAAATGATGCAATACTTAATTTATACCATTGACACCCCCAAACCCTACACCCAAACCTTCCTGTCCTAAAACCTCCCCTTCTTCTTTTCTCTCACCTTTTTTTTTTTCCGTATATTATTTCCCATTCTTAATATACTAGGCTCCCATCACTTCTGCATATCTTATTGAATGCTTGAAGTCTACCCAGTCCTTCCATTTCTCCTTGCATCCATCATCCTAATCCGAAAAATAAAAAAAGTTTATTTACAGTTTTAAAAAAAAGTTTGAGCGTTTTTTTGTGTAATTATCTAAGAGGGTGGGGGGGAGGAGGAGGCAAGTGAGAGCATGTTGTTGATGTAAGAGAATGCCCGTTTTACTATATATGGGTACAATTGTGAAGTATAATGGCATTGGGAACGAAAATAAGTTCAAAAACAGGTTTAACCAAAAAAAATAAGTAATGTATGTGTAGTTTGAATGTTTCCACAAGCACCGTGCCAGTAATACTTTAGAAGTAAAAATGCTTCCCTTTTTCCAGCAGACTTTGGTGTACTAGTAATTTCAACTTTTTTGTTGATGTGGCAGGAAAAAATATGCATAGTAACTAGCTTAGAATATTTCCACTTGAGAAAATCTCCACCCAAACCCATGACATGGAAACCTGCCAGGAGCTCTATAAAACCTGCTTCTAATCTATAATCTAAGCAAGCATTAATACATGGGTGTATGTGTGAGGTACTGCAAATTCCTGCCTGTTGCACTGATTTTTTTAATGTCACCAAAACATCTATTTTTTTCAACATATCTTGGTTGATTTTTAAAGCATTAAAACAAAAAACATAAAAACAAAAAACTAAAAAAAAAAAAAAGATCATGAACACAGAGCTGTGTCCCTTGATGCAATAAAAGCTTTCCTTCTATATAGCCAGCATGGTCTTTTGATGGGGTGGGCACAGCATCAAGGCTATTCACTGTATCAGACACTGCAATACAAATGAGTCTTGAAGGAACCCTACTGTATTCAAGGCTATGTGTACTTGGCTGTTTAAAGCAGAGGTTCACACAAAAAGTGAACCTCCGCTTTTTGGATCCCTCCCCCCCGGTGACACATTTGGCACCTTTTAGAGGGGAGGGGGGTGCAGATCCCCGCGGGGGAATCCATCGGTGGAAGCAGCCGAGGACCGATCGATTGCTTAGCCTCGGCTGCTGACATCGCGGGTGCAAAGGACAGGTAAGTGTCAATTTTTTAAAAGTAAGGTGCCGTATTTGTAGCTGCTGACTTTTAAAAATAAAAACGGCGGAACCTCCGCTTTAAGATGCTACCTCAAGCACCAGCTACATGGGGGTGCTCTCAGCTGTTTTCCATTGTGCAAAACAATTTAACTGGACAGGTCCCTATTTAGGTGCTTTGAACAAGGCTGCATGATACACAGGACTGCTTATAGTGGGGTTCACATAAATGTTTAAAGCTAAATTAAACTTGCCAGCGTTTGCCAAAATGTTCAAGTATGCATCATACACATTCTGGCGCCTTTACTTCTGGGTGTGCTCTCGAGTAAAAATTAGGAACAGATGAAACAGTGCTGCAACCACTAGCAAGGCATTCCAAAGGCTTCAGATCCCGGTGTACAGCACTTTGGTAAATATTAACAAGTGGTTATCCTTTGTTGGGCAAAGTGACATACAGCTATAAAAAGCCAACGCTTTTTGGCCAATCATAATCATGGCTCATGATTAAGGCCTGATTGCCCGAAACACGTTGACTTTTTATGGCTGTATGTCCCTTTGCCCAATAAAGTGTAACCACTTGCTGATATTTACCAAAAGTGCCAACTTTCTGTTAATGTTTGTGCTCTCCAATGATGTTTGGTCTGAGCTCCCAGCATCCATTCCTTCCCCACCACCGTCATGTTATCTTCTTTCAGGTCCAGCATCTTTTAGCTTTGCCCATTGGATGGACACTAATTATGTAACTCCCATATATGTGGGCTGGAATTACATCATCTGAGCACCTGACTCCTTTCCTGGGATCTCACAGATGCCAGAATTGGGCTGGGACTGCACACTGTAATGCGCATGCACAGCATGACTGCTGTGCATGCGCATTACAGTGTACAGTCCCGGCACCCCTATGTCGCTGATACCTGGGGCAGCATCTTAAACGGAAAAAAAAAAACTACTTACCAGTTAGCACTTTTTTTCACCTGTACTAGTAGTTTTTTTTGTCAGAAAATACTTGAAAAGCCTTTTTTTATCAAAAGACTCTACCCATGTCTCTTCCAAATCTCCAAATGCCTTTTTTTCCCCCTTTTAGATGATGACTACGTTTCTTCTTTAGGGTCCCAATGAATGTAGCCACCATGTCTTGCTCGCTTCTGAGGTGGTCTAGGGGCTATGGGATTTGTAGTGTACATAGAGCATTATATATGACCATATCTAATGTGCACTGCTTGTGACAAATGGAAGTGAGGGGGTAAGGGTGGAAGAGAAGTTCAGGAACCCATGGAAGATGTTACAGGGAGGCACAGTAAGACACAATTTCATGAAAGATAGATTGCAGGGTCATTAAAGCAGTATTAAACCCCCAAAAAATTCTTAGATGCATTTCTTTTCTTTTTTTGTTAGTTTTTTATTTTCTCTATTTTCACCTGGTGTTCTAGTCAGTAAGTCTGTTATTTTTAGTTTGCTTTAACAGACCAAGCTGTCCAAACAAAGTATCAGTTAAGGGGTTGAAAGAAATCATTTAACACCAACTTGGTGCTTACCATGGTCAGCTTTTATTTATTTATATAAAACCTTTATCCCAAAAGGAAATACTGTTTGCTGCAATTGCTTATAAAAGTTTTAGCTGGAGTTCCGCTTCAATCTGTTAGCCAAGTCCACCTAAACCTGCTAGTCTAATACGACCCTGCCCCTAAACTGACAATGCTGCTGTCTAATGGTATCTGCTTTACCACTTCATCCTGAATGGAGACACCCTAAGACAGAAAGTGTGTTACTGGCCAAATCACCAGATGAAATAAAAAAATAAAGTAAAATCTTGGAGTGAGAGTGTTTTGCAAGACAAGCAAAATTTGTGGTAATACATTTTGACTTGATAAACAAGCGATGTCTTGATACACAAGTAGCGTCATGTCACAACTCAGTATAAAACTACAAGTCCCATCATGCCTCTGCCTCTGGGTGTCATGCTTGTGGCTGTCAGAGTCTTGCTATGCATCATGGGACTTGTAGTTCTGCAACAGCTGGAGGCTAGAGGTCCGCTAATTGCATATCCCTGCCATAGACCACCCTCTTCACCACCATTGATGTCATCCCTTGCACGCTGAGCTTCACAAACTCTTCAAGCTTCGCTTTCAAATCGCTCTACTGCAGGGTAGTCCTCCCGGTCACGATTGCAGACTCACAACGGTGAAAGCCGGCAGTGCGGAGGATGGTCTTTGTGGTCAGCTTTACACCGGATCCCTGCATACTTAGATGTGTCCGTTTTAATCATCAATCATATGAGTTGCTAAAAAAAAAAATAGACGCTGAAAAAGCATTTGACCAAGTCGACTGGGGGTTTATGATGGATACACTCCGAAATATAGGTCTGGGACCAAGATATATGATATGGATCAAAAATGTATATACCCACCCTACGGCCAGGGTAAAGGTCAACGTGAGTGTGTCGTCTGTATTTGAGATGCATAATGGAACGAGACAAGGATGCCCGCTCTTGCCCCTCCTGTATGTGTTGGCATTAGAACCACTGCTGGCAAATATACAAAACAGTCGAGATATAGGGGGGGGGGTGAGAGTGGGCGAGGAAGAACATAAGGTGGCTGCATATGCAGACGACATACTCCTATACCCAACAAAGCCAAAGTTGTCACTGCCCAATAATATGGGGATCTTTCAAATTTCAAGATTAATCCAACTAAACCGGTAATTTTGAATTTAGGAGTGGACAAAAAAAGAAGAAAGATTACTACAGAAAGAATTCCTGTTTACTTGGGAGACAAAAACATTAACATTTTTAGGAATTAAAATAACACCAACAGTAGATGAACTGTACATGGTTAACTTCATTCCTTTAATAAATTAAATCAAATTAGAACTAAAAAAAATACCCTAAGAGACCCATTTCTTGGACAGGAAGGATCAACATATTGAAAATGATGATCCTACCGAAAGTGACGTATAGGCTTCAGATACTCCCAATAGATATACCACAAAAAAAATTCAAGGTGATTAAAACTATGATTTTGAAATACATATTGCCGTGTTAAAAAGGCCAGAATAAACTATACACTGCTAACCCGGAAAAAAAAATGGGGGTATGCCTCTACCAGATATAGAGATACTACAAGGCGATTATTTTAGCAAGATTAGTGGAATGGGCAAACCCATACATAAAGAAAAGTGGGCACAATTGGAAGACATATTAAGTATGACGCACTTACAAAAAAATATATGGATACCACCGAAATCCAGAGCACTGGGCACAGACACACATATAATAACTAGGAACGTATTTAAAATTTGGGACACAACATATCGACATGAAAAATGGAAATATAACTCCCCATTAATACCGTTAGTGGGCACATAGTTCTTCACACCAGGAAATGGGACACGGCTGGGAAAACAACTGGGAACTACACAATTAAAGGATATCGCTACATCAGGTAAAATAAGGACAAGACAAGACTTAATTACGAAGCACGGGTGGAACCAGCTTAACCACTTAAGGACCCCTTCACGCGATATACGTCGGCAGAATGGCACGGCTGGGCACATCCACGTACCTGTATGTTGCCCTTTAAGCCCAGCTGTGGGGTCGCGCGCACACCGCTGGCGAGTGCACCTGACCCAGTTCGAAGCTCCGTGGCCGCAGGACCCGCGGACTGTGGACTGTTTTGCTAAAAAAAAAAAAAAAAAAACATTACATAAAAAAAGCAGAGCAGTACTAAGTCCCAATTGTTGCACTTTTTGTTTTCTATGAGTCATATTGTTTAATAGGAGGATCCTGTTCGATTTAGGACGAATCATCTCAAAATTCTTTATTTATACGCAACAAAGAGCGTGTCCACACGGATCACAGTAACATTGTAAACACAGTGATATCTATAGGCACATACACAACAATTAGTCAAATACACATTGTCATCACGTTCAAACGAAATATCCGATAGGCTATCATGTAGCGTCCAGGCCTCCTGCCCTAACGGGCAACACGTGGCCGACTTCCTACCATGCCACATCCCCACCGGTGTCGTCCATAGAGTAGTAATTACCCATGGGACGCGGCATACAATCAAGGATCCGTGGACCCGCTCACTTTTTCCTATTTTCTAAGAGGTAGCAAGAAAAAAAAAGAGAGGGAGAATAAGTGGAAAGTCACGACCCCCCAGATATAGTCAGGGGAGCCAAGAGGGGTATTCACCCAGTGGGAGATACTCCCAGTCTGGGCGCAAGTGGAAGGGAGGGGGGTGGTTGGGGGGGGGAGGGGAACCCGCGAGCATGGGGCCGTGTGTCTATCGGCTCCAACTGCGTATAGCTTGGGCTGGCATATCTGTATCTATTTTGTCGAGGGTGGGAGTCTGTTCCTAAGTTCTAAGTCAGGTCTCTAAGATTTTGCCCTTCGTCTGAATAGATGTAGATGTTCCATAACTGCCTTGTTTGTTTGTACGCTTCCTGCCTGTCTTGGTTGGAAACAATCAGGTCCTCCATCCTATTAACGTCGTCTACCTTCCGTAGCCACATTGCCACAGTCGGTGGGTTTGGGGACTTCCAGCAGATGGGGATGCATGCCTTAGCAGCGTCTAGAAGGTGTCGGATGATTGATTTTTTATAAACGCGTGTAGGGATGTCATTAGCGTGTAACAAGAGAAATGCTGGGTCGTCAGGAATCTGTCGCTCTGTAAATTGTTGGGAGATTCTCCTGACTTCTGTCCAGAAGGGTCTCAACCGTGGGCAGGACCAGAAGATATGGAGCAACATGCCCGTCTCGCTCTGGCATCACCAGCATGAGTCAGACGCCGTCCGGAACAGTTTGCTGAGTAGGGCTGGTGTGCGGTACCACCGTGTCATAATTTTATAGTTTGTCTCTTGGACTTTGGTGCAGATAGAGGATTTGTGCGCGAATGTCAATATTTGTTGTTTTTTCTTGGCCGAGAATGTGCAGTGTAGTTCCTGTTCCCATTTAGCAATGCAGGGGATTTGATAACCCTCTGCCGGTGTGACCAGTATATTGTATATAATGGACAAGGCGTGTGGTAGGGCCTCCGTGTCTGAGTACAGTTCTTCTAGAGATGTAAGGAGGTGACATGGTGTGCAGGAAATGATTGAGTTGATTGGCCCTAGGACGAATCATCTCAACAGCACACTTGCTACTTATCCCAGATGGATTCAGGCATTTTACATAATTTTTTTCAATATATGACCTTGATCAATTTCTACATCACTTTTTGCCAGGATCCCTGGGTGTGTCTTTATTGGTGAATGTTTGTTTCATTTTTTCAGAACATTTTTAACATTGGCTTGAACTAAGGTTATTGTAGCATGGCATATAAACCCTGGGATGACCTTGATTTAGAGATCAAGGCCACATTTGATGATGACAGTGAGGGAGTAGAGCAGCCAGCACGGGACAATATCAGACCTCTATTTAGAGAGCACAAAAAATTAATCGTTAGATCGCTAAATTGCAAGTGGGACATATTGTCACTAGAATCCTATATTAATAGAGGAATAGTCCCTCGAGGTCTACGAGAACGCGTTGTGCCGGCGGCTCACCTCCACACTAAAAACTTTTTGGAAAAGTGGCAAAAAGAATATATCAGTCATGATATAGAGGTTATGAAATTGATAGTGGAAGAAGAAAAAAATCAGTTGTTTATACTCCAACAATCAATAACTGAAAGTGGAATAAAATTAGAACCTTTAAAGAAAGTTTGAAAAATTAAATGACATACTGAAAAAAGAAATAAAAAAACCCCAATAAATCTGAAAATGACCAAGCAGAATAAATTCCGGCGAGATCTCTAGACGACTGGGCAAAAGGGGAAATTTTTGATTTAACTACTGGGGGACATCGTGGTAGGTCACGCCAGCGGAGACATCCCTCCCAATCAGGGACTGAAGCAGGTGCCCAATCGTCAGGTAGTGAAGATGATATTCCTCGTCAGGTGTCTTTTTTAGACAAAGATCACTTAGATAATGAAGGACCCCCACTGATCAAGGGCACCTTGAAGGCAGACAGACAAGGGACAATAGGAGGAGGAGGGAATCAAGGAAAAGGAAAGAATATAAATTACAATCAGAGGAGCGATCAAACGATCAGGAGAAGTCAGAGGCGACGTTGTTAAATATCTGTTCTCCCCATATTACAGCAAAGGAAGACTTGAAAATATTAAATCTTTCTGACTTCAAATTAGAACCACGTCACATTGATTTATTAAATCGTGGTCTAATCTTTTCCCCATCTACTGATATGGGTCAGTTTGAGATCTCAACCTATTTCTTAGAAAAGTATTTTTTAGATCACTATACTCTGTCCAAAATAAGCAAGATCACAATCCAACCAACTCTGATGAGAAGGAGGCTCTTCATTTATTGGAATCGTTGCTGGAGGAGGGTGGGCCTTCCTTCAGCGATGAAGACAATGATGAATCAGATGCCGCGAAACGTAATGCAGGCCTTAGAATTAGATCACAGAATATTCCCCAGTTAAGGTAGAATAAGAGATTGGGTGTCTTTCTGGACTTAGTCCAGGAGGGTCTCAAGAAAATTAACTGGCAGACTAAACAAACCGGGAACATAACACAACAGGAACGTAAGGCCCTTCAAGAATTGCATAAAGCGGATGAGATAGTGATAAAGTCCAGTGACAAAGGGTGTAATGTAGTACTACTTTTGGTGGGCATGTACGAAAAGGAGGTGTCTAGACTATTGTCTGATTCATCGACCTATAAGAGATTGAACCATAATCCATTTTGTAATTTGGTCCAACTCATTAATGAGAAATTGTCATGGGCAGCCGAAGAAGGACTACTATCCAAAAAAGAACTTACATTTTTAAAGATGCAGGATTTCAATATCCCCACCTTTTATATCATTCCTAAAATCCATAAAAATAAGGAAAACCCACCTGGAAGACCTATTGTGTCTGCCATCAGGAGCCCCATTGAAAGAGTAGGGAAATATATATATGGTTTGATTAAGGATTTGGTCAAAATTCTACCATCGTATGATCATATCAAGGACATAATTGTTCCTGAAGTGGCTCTACTTGTCAGTATAGACGTAGAATCCCTCTATACGTCTATACCCCATGAGTGGAGAATTTTGGCAGTACACCATTTTTTTGTAACAGAAGTTCCCTTAGATGGGTATTCAAAATTAATTCATTCTGGAGTTGCTGGAACTAGCATTAAAGAATATTTTTTTTCCAATTCACTACAAACATTTTTCAACAACTCCAGGGGACCTCCATGGGAGCCCCATGGGCTCCGGCCTATGCCTGCCTCCACTTAGGATGGTGGGAGGAAGATACCGTGTTTGCCTCGTTAATGTACCTCAGCCATGTATGTACCTGGCTGAGGTACATAGACAACATGTTCATGATATGGAAAGGCACCCAGGAGGAACTAACTCAATTTATGACAGAATTAAACCAAAACTCTCGGAACATACGTTTGACCTATGTATCTGATACTTGTGTGATTTATTTCCTTGATTTGAGGATAAGTTGGTTACTAAAACGTATCGCAAATCTACAGCGGCTAACACCCTGTTACGGGCAGACAGACATCACCCCGATTCTCTGAAGCGCGGAATACCAGTGGGACAGTTTCTACGTATACAGGGGAAACTGTTTCAACGAAGCAGATTATCAAAGGGAATCAGAATCCCTATATCAGCGATTCAGAGAATGGGATTATAGACATAGGACATTACGTAGAGCAAAACGCATTGCTAGTAGTCGCTCACGCTCTGAACTTCTACAGACAAAAAGGGAAAAGGAGGTAGAACAGAAGAGCCTGGTTGGATTTATTACCCCTTTTGGGATTCAATGGCATCAGGTGAGAACAGTGCTAACCGAACATTGGCATATTCTAACAGGATGCCAAAGGGGATAGTTGGGGATAGACCCCTGATTACAGCTAAAAGAGCCAAAAATCTCAGGGACGAGCTAGTGCGTAGTGAATTCAAATGCCCAGTAGATCGAAATTGGTTAATTGATATGCCACAGACCACTGGCATGTTTGCCTGTGGTCATTGTGGCACCTGTGGTTTTGTGGAGAAAACAAAGACATTCCGAGATTCAGGCTCTAAGGAAGTTTTTGAAATAAAATCATTCATTAACTGCAGTACTTCAAGAGTTCTATATATTCTGGAATGTCCCTGTCGTCTCCTCTATGTAGGCAAAACAAAACGCCAACTTAGAATTAAATTCTCTGAACATCTGAAGAGTATTCGGTTAAAAGAAGATACCCCGGGGGCGTGGCCTGGACATGGATGCGTGAAGCAGCACTTCTCTAGAGCTCCCGGCCTGATCCCCCAATTCTGGGCAAAAATCAGACTTTGTACCGACATGTACTCAGCCAAAAAGTACAAAACCAGGGCGACTACACGGGGGACCCCAGCTGGCAAGTTTGAAGGAGAGATCCACAAATATTTCAAGCTCATTCAGGAGCTATCCCCCGGAGGAGGCCTGCCGACGCCACGAGGCCCTCCACGTGGACCTGTAGAGGAGACCCAAGCACCGGTCGTAGAGAGCCCGGCGTCCCTTCTAGAAGAGACTCAACCCCCAGAAACCGAGCCAGGGGAGATGCCTTCCCCACAACTCCCGGAGATGGGTGACCTAGATCAGGACATTAGATCGTTCCTGCAAGCCTTACCCACCAGGAACGACATTGAGGCCTTGATCCTGCGCCTCGAGGAGACTCACAGACGGGACATCCAAGAAGTGAGAGGAGAGGTGTCCGGCCTCGCAGATCGAATGTCAGCAGGGGAAGAATCGGTATCTTCTCTGGAGGCGCGTGTTGCAGCTCTCGAACACTCCAGGGACCAGCACCGGGAAACAGCTATCTCCCTGCAGCTCCACTTGGAGGATGTAGAAGACCGGAGCCGTCGCAATAATCTGCGGCTCCGGGGGGTGCCAGAGTCTGCAGACCGGGAGGACGTCGGGGCACGTATCGTGGAGATATTCAGGACAGTGCTGGGAGACCCCGAGGCGACCATCGAACTGGACAGAGCGCACAGGGCGCTCGGCCCTAAACCGACAGACAACGACAGACCGCGGGACATAGTGTGCCGCGTGCACCGCTATGTGACCAGAGAAGCCATCCTGCGGAGCGCATGGGACCAGGAGGAGATGGAGGTGGAGGGCTCGAAAATCAGGATCCTGCCAGACGTCTCAAGAGCCACACTACGGCGAAGAGCACTGCTTAGACCCCTCTTGGAGCTCGCCCGCCAGACAGGACACACTTACAGATGGGGTTACCCCCTGTCCGTTACTTTTCGGAAGGAATACAGGGCCTTTGCGCTGCAGACAACGGCGGACCTCCCTGCCCTGTTTCGATTCATGGGCGCGGAACCCATCCAAGTCCCCGACTGGCTTCAGCTTCTACCCCGTCAAACCGGACGGTCAGGTGCGGCAGCTTTGAGAGAACCCCTGCAGCCCCGACAACAGAGGGGCAGAAGACGGCGCCAATCAGCCAGAGGAGGAGCACTACGTGAGTAGGCCCTGGGCCGTACGTTCCCGACCCCCCGCTTTGCTAGCCGTACCCCCTCTTTATGCGGGTTCTCCCGCGGCGAGTAGTCCCTCATCTCCCCGTTCACGCTCCCCCGCAGACTCTGAGACGGCCCCATGCCTGACCCCAGCCGCTGTTGCGGATTCCCCCCCCCCGATAATGTGGCTAAGCTCTGTGCCCGCTCCCCACCCCCTTCCTTTTCGATTTGTTTGGGGATGACCGTGGGGAAGCTTGCCCGCGGACAGGCTGGGATCCCCGACCCTGTTGGATAGTTGTCCCCCGGAGCCACTTGGCCAGCGAGAAACCGTCACTTTTGTTTTTTGCCGCTGCGACCTACCATGCGACCTCTGAGCCCCGGACTTGATTTAGGGCCCTGGCACTACCTACGTCACCGCCCGGAGGCGGGTGTAAACCACAGACATAGGACAGCCCTCTGGTGATAACTCCGGGTCGACCCCGAGCGGGGGAGACCCCGGGAGATAGACGCAGGGGCCCCTGTTGGAGGGGAGGGAGGGGCAGAGCCTTCTGGTCCTTAGCTGGGGGATTATCTACTAGGGAATCGGAAATCCACTGCACCTGGGGAACGGACACCAAAAGGTCACGGACTCCCGAGAACGGAAATGTGCTGGGTCAGATGATGTCGGACATGAGGGAGAGGGGGGACTATGGTTGTTGCTACCCTTGGGGGACCCATGGCGGGCAGTGGGGGGGAGACCTGAGGCTTAAATCCAGCCTTCTGAGGTCACCACTTTAGATGAGTGACCCGCGTCACACAGTGCTGCTATAGCCTAACCAAAATGCACTACATAGAATGCACTTATTGTGATGCACTTGCCTATTTACTTGCATATACTGTTTTGCCTCCTTGCTGATTTCCAAATGTTTTATAATGTTCTAAGATATATATTGAGTACTGCTGTGTTGATTGCACTTTGACGTTACACCAGTTGTATTTGCCGGGGTTGGGTGGAGAAGGCAGGGAGCTCACTTCCTGACCCTGTCTAGTCCCCACCTCACATTAGGACTACGCTCGATTCCCGGGTCTCCCCGGTGAGCGTTTTTAGCCATTTTTTTTGTTCGGCTGCCTCTATAGATCCCTTTCGGCTGCACACCCTAGTGCACGCCCTTTAATACTACCTTTTTCTACACTATCCCCCTCTCCACCCTACATCTCCCCTTCTAACACCTTCCCAACTTCTTCTCCCCCTCTGCGCAGGCATGGAGGCGCTTAAGGTAATCTCCCTGAATTCTAAGGGCCTAAACACGCCTGAGAAGAGACGCATGCTACAGCAAGATATGCGTCGCATGAAGGCAGACATAGTGCTGCTGCAGGAGACTCACTTTAGGACCAGCAACTTGCCCCTCCTGAAAAATAGATATTTCCCCATTGCCTACCACTCACAGTACACAGAAGCAAAAGCCAGGGGAGTCTCGGTCATCATTTCTGCCAGAGTCCCGTGGAAGCTACTAGATATCCGGACGGATAATAATGGTCGCTACCTATTCTTAAAGGGGCTGATAGGAGATAGGAAAGTGTCCCTCGCAAACTTGTATACTCCCAACGTCCACCAGGATGTCTTCCTTAAGAAACAGCTGGAAAAATTCCACAGGTTCGCGGAGGGCCATTTGATAGTAGGGGGTGACCTTAATGTTCCCCTGAACCCGCACGAGGATACGTCCTCCGGGACATCATCAACGACACGAGACCTGCGTAAACGAATAGGCTTGACACTTCACTCCCTGCAACTAGTAGACGCGTGGCGTCTGCTGCACACGGGAGAACGGGACTACACATTCTTTTCCAAACCGCACCAATCCTACTCACGGATTGATTACTTCCTACTACCCCACAGACAGCTCCACGCGATTCAAAACATCTCCATCGGGTCAATCACATGGTCTGACCATGCCCCGATCACATTGACCTACGCCCTGTCTGACCCCGTGGGGGATCGGAGATCAGTATGGAGGCTCAACGAAAGCCTCCTGCAGGACCCTGAGGTCATGGGTGAGGTGACTAGGGAAATAGGCCACTATTTCGCAACTAACTCCACCCCAGAGAGCTCTGCTGGAGTTGTCTGGGAAGCCCACAAAGCAGTGGTCCGAGGGATACTCATGAGACACGGAGCACGCCTGAAGCGTGAAAGGCTGGCACAGCTGACAACGCTTCTCAATAAACTACATGACTTAGAGACCGCCCATAAACAGGCCCCTACCAGACAGTTAGGTGCTGAACTTGAAACCGTATGTTCACAAGTGACGGACAACTTACGCTTCAAGGCCAAGTCAGCACTACAAATCTGTAGACAGAAAGCGTACATGTCGGGCGACAAATGTGGCAGGATGCTGGCCAACTCATTGAAATCACAAAGACTTGCGTCCTATATACCCTGTATAACCTCGCGAGACGGGAAAAAGCACTCTATGCCCCAATCGATTACACAGGAATTCAGGAACTATTATAGCTCCTTGTACAATCTGGATAAGGCCCCAATTACACCCGACAAAGCTGCTGACTACATCACAGCATCCCTAATGCCCTCCCTGTCGGAAGACGCAAGAAAGGACTTGGAAGCCCCCATTACCATGCCAGAACTACAGCAGGCCTTAAAAAGTGCAAAACCGGGTAAGGCGCCGGGCCCCGATGGACTAACCATCGCTTACTACCGGACCCTGCTGCCTTCCTTAGGCCATCACATGGTGAAATTATTTAATGAACTAGGCTCAGGAGGGTCATTCCACGCCACCACACTCCAGGCCCAAATCTCGGTGATTCCCAAGGAGGGCAAGGACCCGTCCCTTTGCGGGAGCTACCGCCCGATCTCTCTTTTGAACATAGACTTGAAGTTGTTCACTAAGATACTGGCGAGTAGGTTACAACAACACCTCCCACACCTGATCCATTTAGACCAGGTGGGGTTCGTGCCTTCCAGGGAAGCCCGAGACAACACTACGAAGGTCCTTAACTTGCTGCACGTGGTGAATAATAGTGGAACGCCCTCTCTATTTTTGGGGACTGACGCCGAGAAGGCGTTCGACCGCGTCGATTGGCAATTTATGCGATCGACACTGTCCTATGTAGGGGCTGGGGAGAGAATACAGAACTGGGTCTCGGCCATCTACAGGAACCCAACAGCGACAGTGAGGGCCAATGGGGTGACTTCCGAACCATTCAACATCAACAACGGGACGAGATAAGGGTGCCCGCTATCCCCCCTGCTATTCGCACTCACATTAGAACCCTTTCTATGCCATGTACGCCTGAATCCGGACATCGCGGGCATACGAATTAAAGACACTCAGTACAAAGTCTCCGCCTACGCGGATGACTTGCTGTTCACCCTCACTAAACCTGACATTTCCCTCCCAAACCTAATGAAAGAATTTGAAACCTACGGCCGGCTATCTAACCTAAAAATAAACCTAACCAAGTCTGAAGCCATGGGGGTAGGGATTCTCCCTATCCAGCCTAAACTCCCCTCTACACCCGGTGATCGGACATCCCAAATTTGATCCGGGTCTTCGAGACCGTATATTTCTAGACCTTAGCAGAACCGGACTCTTCCAGGCATCACACTTCAGCGCTCGGGGGAAATGGAAGTCGGCGGTTGAGCTCGCAGACCCCGTCGGGCCGTTTAAACTTGACTTTCTAAGAGCGAACCAACTGAACCATTTCTTAGGCGGCCTTCCCCCCCCCCCCCGCGAAGACTCACAGACCACCCAAACGGCCCTGGAAGACCTTTGCACTGAGACTGGACCGCTCCCACACGCTCTGTCTTTGCTATACTCCTTACTAAACACCCCCCCTGATGGCTACCAGGTCCCAGCCCTCGCTAAGTGGGAAAGAGACCTAAATGTTCAATTCTCACCCCCCAAAACACAAAACATACTCAGATTCACCCACAAGTCCTCCATCTGCTCCAGAACACAGGAGACAAATTATAAGATCCTCATGCGGTGGTACAAGACCCCAGATCTCCTGAGTAAAATTTTACCAACCTCTGACCCCACTTGTTGGAGATGCAAACAAGACAGAGGTACCATCCTTCATGTCTTCTGGTCCTGTCCACGGATCAGGGGGTTCTGGGAAGAGGTACGCCGCATAGTCCAGAAATTTACAGAGAGCACGGTGCCGGATGACCCGGCTTACTTCTTGCTCCATGCGACGGACATGCCGGCCAGAGCATATAAAAAATCGATTATCCGCCATCTCCTGGACGGGGCAAGGGCGTGCGTACCCCTCCACTGGAAATCCACTCATCCGCCAACGACGGCGCTTTGGCTTAAGAAGGTGGACGAGATCAGTTACATGGAGGACCTGGTCCTTACTGGCCAACAACGGCAGGAAGCTTACACCAAGACCTGGCAGATCTGGAATGTATTTAAATATTCGGAGGAAGGACAGTCTCTCAGAGGGACGGTCTGACCTCAGTCGAACTACAGGAGAAACACTAATAAAACATCAAACCTCGGGCACTCACGAGGTAACTAACGCCCGTGAAGGGCGCCTTGGGATACCCATGCCTGCGCGGCATCCCCCCCTACCTCTCCCCCCCCCCCCCCATCCCCTCTAACTCTCTCTCTCTTTCCCCCTCTACACCTACTAGGTTTCTACCCCACTCTCTTGATGAAAAAGCGGAAAATGGAGGAAGGAGTCGGCTCCCCTGGGCCCTGATTCTTGCTCCACATCCATGGATGTGTAGTCACACCCACTGGACAGTAAAAGACAGCGGAGACCTGAAGGGCTTAGCCCGAATGGAATAGAGAAGACCTGTAACGGCCCTCAGGTTGGGGCTCCTGTTGCCTTTTTAGGAGGGCGGGAGCTCGACGGAGGCCATTTGGTGATGAAAACCAAATACGACACCTGGCAGTCATGTTCCCCTGTTGTCACCCGCTGTTTATGTTCATGTTCAAGTCTATGTAATGATATTGTTGATTCTATTGGAATGTATGGATATGCTGTGGACCGGCCTGAGCCGACCCTTCTGCTTCTTCACAAATAAAAAATTTTGAAAAAAAAAGAAGATACCCCCATTGCACAACATTTTGTTCAGTACCATCAGGGAAAAACCACGGGACTCAAGGTGAAAGGCTTTTTTGCCCTTGATCTTTCGGAAAGACGTGGTGACTTTGATTCAGTACTGATAAAGAAAGAAAGATCTTGGATATTTAGGCTCCAGACACTTCAACCTAAGGGCTTGAATACTGAACTCAGCCTGAAGATTTTTCTGCAGCCATAATATACAATATTTTATATATTTCCAATTAATTTTTTCATTTGTTTTCCATGAAGATGGCCACCATATAGACGTTAGCTTTTCTTAACACTGAAAAAGATATCCCCGAATAGATCAATGAATGCAGAATATTTAGACTATCAGTTAAATCTAGGTATTGCAATTTTTCAATTTATCTAGGTCATTCAGTAAAATAGATCTCTCTGAGTGTGTACTTTAAGATACATACCCTTCTGGTTAGGGGAGGACAGCTTAAATTAGTTTAACTTAGTTTATTTCTATTTTATTCTAATTTTGACTTTCTGCCCTTGCGGGCTGACCCCCCTGAATTAATTTAAAAACTTTGCCATGCCACATATCTGTATTGTTTGATTAAACCTTTTCTATTTAGTTTACCTTATGTTTTAGCCTTAACACACATGTAATGTTTTGTTGTCACCACAAGATGGTGCTATACAGTCTATTAGCGGTTAAGTGGATTGGCTATGCTGCCCTATTTAAAAAGTAAAAAAAATTCCTTCCGCTGCACATCCAGATGATGCACAACGATTATCAGACTTTGGGTTTGTCCCCCCGTATCTACAGTCGAACCCCCTTAGTTTAAAGCGGGGGTTCACCCCAAAAAAAAAATGTTAACATTACATTCAGGCGAGTTCAGCCGCGGTGAACATATATATATAAAACGATATGTACGGCAAGGATTTAAAAAAAAACAGCGTAATGTCATTATCATAACTCGCCTGAATGTAATGTTAAAACATTTTTTTTGGGGTGAACCCCCGCTTCAAGTAACAAATTGGGACTTGATGCATTGCCCCCAGTGGTCGAGTAGACACATTGATTTTGTCGGATACTCAAACTCAGCCTTGTGCGTCCTGTGAAACCTAACGGAAGGAACGACGTGACCTGACGCCGTTTGTACTGGTCGACTCGGGGCTCCGAGCGAACCAGTTGTCGTTGCCGCCTATTCATATCCAAGTACACGCCACCGGCTAGATTCGTCTGTCTGGACAATATACCATAGATGTAAGCCGTCGTAAGTCCGACCAAATTCATCGTTAACATTGGGAAGACATACAAGGTTTTGATTCTGAGCGCTTTGAGCCTGAACCACTGGGTGGGTAGGCATACCCTGTGTTACATCAAAACAACATGCCTGTATGAACATTTCTGGTCTGGCTGCATTTAGGACCAAGGCTGTTATTCATCACTCAGTATAACTTCAACACTTTGTGATATACAGGACTGCTACTAACTGCCTTCAAATTATTAAGCACAACCATTAGTCAGCAAGAGACCATCACCATCACTGCACAATTGCATGTTTGCTTGATTAACAGGACAGCCAACAACTATTCAAGCATTCTCTTATATTTCAGCAGAGGATGCTATATTTCAATTTGCTGTTCCGTCTGTAACAATGCATCAAATCATCAGCTGGCTACACCATTGGTAACATCTTCTTTCTCTTTTTTGATACTTTGAGTTGTTTTGGACTTTTCCCAAGTGGAATTTATCAGTATCATTATTCAAGTAATTTTGGAAAAGCATTAATATAGTTTGATGATCCCGATAGTTACTGCCATATCCTAAGACAATCATGTCCGGATAATTAGGGGGTTTAATTATTTATGGCACTGAGAGAGGGCACACTTGGATCCCATTCTGACCTTTTTAGTATATGCAACGTTGTATGTTACTTTTTTATGTGTGCTTTTATTGTTTTGTGATGTTCTGTAGGAACTTCTCCTCCGTTGGGGATGGTTATACCACTCCGGATGAGTTTTTTTTATACTTTTTTGCATTCACCAATAAAGTCCTTTTGCATAGAGCTGATTGTTGCTAGTTGTGGTTGATTCACCTATAACATTTCTGTTGGGATACTAAGTCCCAATTGTTGCACTTTTTGTTTTCTATAAATCATATTGTTTAATAGGAGGATCCCGTTCGATTTAGGACGAATCAACTCAACAGCACACTTGCTACTTAAGTTATCCCAGACAGATTCAGGCATTTTACATCATTTTTTTCAATACAGTTCATTGCTTGATCCATCCTTCTCCCATCCCATCCCATCCATTTGTGCTCTGTTCAGAAACGGGCAAAAATATCTTCTACTGTGTTCTTTAAAAACCTACAGTGCACTGGGACAAGAGTGTCATGGTGTACCCTGTATTAAATGTGTAATTGTAAAATAACAGTAAACATTTTATAAAAAAAAGATGTTGAAGAACTTACAATCTTCCAAATAAAAATGACATAAATCCATAATAGTTTCTCTTTTTTTTTTTACAGCAGACGGTGAATGAAATGATATTTACTGTTTTAATACCCATTTAGAGCAACAAAAACACACCCACTCTTTAGATCAATGTTTCACTATCAGGGTAGCAAGCCACCCTGGGCTTCCATCTTGGTTCAACCGGGGTGCCACCAGCATGGGAGCCAGTTTGGCCAGAGACGATGGAGGGCCTCTAATATGATAGGGTGATTCTGACCTCAGGGTAGTTGTGTGCACCATCCCAGGGTCAGGTTTTCCATTAATAAGAAACTATTTTTTTTTTCCATTTTAGACTGAAGTGCCTTTGGGATTTTACATAGCTTTAAATGGTGCAGTGACTGAAATAGTTTGGAAAACACTGATCTAGATTATGAGTAGGCTAACAGCCCCTTCTCCTCCTCTCCCACCAGCAGCTGTCCGCTGCTTCATTGAAAGTCACACAGGGAGATCGGTGCTTATAACTCCCCCACCACCACCACACCGATCATCCCCCAATGTCCGTCAAATATCCCGTAACCTCCTCTGGCTCCCGGTTTCTTCCTCCGGTTCTCCGGGTCCTCTTTTGGCTCCCAGCCCCCTCCTGTGGCTCCCCAGATCCCCCCCCCCCGGCTTCCCTCTGTGCTCCTAAAGCTCCCCATGCCTCCTCTGTGCTCCTCCGGTCCCAATCCCCTCCCCAATCCTGGATCTGTAAGGATGGAGAGCAAGGGAAGGAGTCGGTAAATATGTCATTTACCGGCTCCTTTCTTTTTCTGAATGAACAGTCAGTGATCACTGACTGTCCATTCATAACTGAGCATTGTAAACTGTGTTAACGATGCTACCGTTAATTAATGGGGAGGAGCCTCTGTCTCCTGGTCATTCATCTTCAGTGCAGCTGAGGCTGCAGAGAAAGGGACTGGGCAATCTGTGTTCTTTCTCTGTCTCAAAGGGAGTTGTCAGGGGTCAGTTTAGACCCATGATATCTCACCAAAGCCCCCCAACATCCTGGATTAAATAAATAAAGAATTGTAATACATTTAAAAAAAATATTGTATATATTAAAAAAAAACACTAAAATAGTTTACCATTTGCCAAAAAAAACCCCACTAAAATAGTTTACCATTTGCCCAAAAAAATGTCCCAGGATTTCATTTTAAAAACCTGGTCACCTTAATCTAGATAAATAAAGGCTGTTTGATGTTTTTTTTTTAAATGCAGTGAAAGGTTCATACCTCAACTTCTACTTTATATTTTAGTAAGTACAATACGGCTACAATCACCTCAGGTAAGTACAATGCAAGAGAGATGTTGGTATTCAGTTGCAATAATTAATATGGACACCAGATGGCAGTGCTAAGCCTTCCAGAAGACCAAACCAAATTGTTTATAATTTTTCTTATACTAAAATGTCTAGAATAAGTAGCTTTAGGTAGTTTGTCAAGTTGTGAAATATAGTATTTATAGTACCTCATAATTCAGGCTCACATTTTATAGCGGTTTGATTTTAAAGAGCTGATTCAGACTTTTGTGATCCATTACCTTGCTGTAGGGCAGCCCATACATTTTGAATGGGGTGCCTTCACACCAAGGATCACAAAACACACTTCTTTTTTTTTACTATGAAACACATCAATACTTACATTGTGGTGTACTTCAGTGCATCATGAATTGCACTTTCCTGTGACGTGCATTGCAGTCTAATTCATAATGAAAGGCACAGCCCTGTATCACACATGGAACAGGTGTGTTGAGGGAACATGTAGTTGTTTTTGACCAGGCAAAATTCTAAATGTTTCCTTATTATGGAATGTTAGGTTAATAATGGTACTGAAGTGGATAATGTGCTCTCTTTTATTTATAACACAATTTTTTTTTTAATAATGTGAAAAAATGTAAAATGACAAATTAGAATATTCCCTGAAATTACTGAAAACAATTAAGAGGGCCTTTTTCAGAAACAAAGGGCATTGCATTTTCAAGAAGAGCTCTGATAACTGATTACATAACGATGTTGTATGGATCGATTGTTTAAAGTTCAATATTTGTGGACAGAAACTTCTCTCATTCTTGTTTACATTTCCACATAGTATTTCTGGCTATGTAACTGTCCATATTTCTTAATATTTCTAATAGAATTCAAGTGAAAGAAAGCTGGAGTAGGCAGGTTTGTTTGCAAACAAACCTCATTTTGTACAATCACCATGACTGGATGTCAGGAACATGTAACTGGTAAGATTGATCTGGATCTTTTTCAATTTTATCACGTGATTAGATGGTGTATACATTCTATGCATTAAGGTGAAAAAACATCCAAGTATTAGCGGCTCCCCAGCCCCCCCCCCCCGTTTACTTACCTGACCCCTTGAAAGTCCTGCACCGTGAATGCGCAGGCTTCTCAGCCATCGTCCCGGCTCATTCATTGGTTGATTGAAAGCAGCGCAGCCATTGGCTTGCGCTGCTGTCAATCACAACCGATGACGCGGCACACCAGGGGAGGGGCAGAGTGATACAGTGAGCGGCTATGGCCGCCGGCTGTATCACGGGAGCACGCCCGCAAGGACTCAACACCATGCTCGCATGAAGGTGTTGAGTTCTTGCGGGATGAGCCGAGACAGCCGCCGAGGGACCCCAGAAGACCTCTGTGCAAAATGAGCTGCACAGTGGAGGTAAGTATAACATATTTGTTATTTTAAAAATAAAAATGTCTTTAGTGAACCTTTAAGCTCCCAACTGTCCCTGATTTCGAGGGACTGTACCTGATTTAGAGCAATGTCCCTTTGTCCCTCTTTCCTCCTCATTTGTCTCTCATTTTGGTCTGATCTGTATAAAAAATGTTTCCCAGTGCTAAACCTTTTATCCAAATTTTAAATTGCTGCATTTGTAAATTTTAAAAGCCAATGTAAAAGAATAGTAATGGTAAAAAAAAGCCCTTGTGGATTTTTTTTTCAGTTAAGTCTCCTTTAAGGGGGTGTGGCAGGAGGCGTGTCCTATGTCTACATACGTTCGCTAGTAGGTGTACCTCATTCCCATCTCAAAATGTTGTGAGGTGTGCGTTTATTACATTTTTTTTAAAATAAACATTTTCAGTCTGCGTCACTCTCAATCTGTGTCATTGACAGATCACAGCATTATGAATGGCAAAGCAGATTGAGGGAGGTGGAGGCACAACACCGGAACTGGTATCAATCATAGACACCGTCCTGATGCAGTGTGGCTTGGTGCTGTGATATAGTATCAGTGAAATTTAGAGAACTCCTGGAGTGCCAACAAATTAAAAGCGCGTAAATCAGAAATAACGATAAAAAATTTAAAACTGCGGTGTCTGGAGTATAAAGCAGAGTGCATCCTTAGTGTTTACATGCCCTATCTTCTGGCATGTGGAAAGAGGGAGCAATGGAATGGATTTTTGCTCCCATCACTTATTAGAACATTTACTGTAAGGATACATCATTGTTTATTGCTGGAAAAGTATTACAGTTGGGTAACCATTGTGCAACTCTGTTTATAATATAGTATTTTCATGCATGCTTAAACCTCACTGTTCGATAAATAGCCACCCCAAAAAGTCACAAAGTAAAGTTACTTTTTTTTATTCTTTATTTTAGTTTTTTCAAACTTAAAATGTGAAGCAAGGTCATCAGGTGCGCGTTGAGAGAACACAAACAGCAAAAAGGATCATTACAGCTGTAAAGTGACATTTAGATGAAGTTAGTCACAGAGGAATTTACTTTTTGATGAATATGTTACTATTTGTATTTCTGTGATTAAGATGATGTAGCAGGAATCTCTGAGGCCGCGTACACACGGTCATTCCAAACTGATGAGAATGGTCCGACGGGGCATTTCCATCGGTTCACCGCTGAAGTGGCCTGATGATCTGATGTGTGTACACACCATTGTTCCAAAAAACGTTCGGGTCAGAACGCGGTGACGTCAAACACACGACGTGCTGAATAAAACGAAGTTCAATGCTTCCAAGCATGCGTCGACTTGATTCTGAGCATGCGCGGGTTTAGAACCGATGCTTTCTGTACTAACCATCGGTTTGGACCGATCGGGCAGCGGGCCATCGGTTCGATTTTGAAGCATGTTTAAAATTTTGGACCGAAGGACAACAGACCGATGGGCTATACACACCGTCGATTTGGACCGATGAAACTGAACCTCGATCCATTCTCATCGGTTTTGTCCGACCGTGTGTACGCGGCCTGAGTCATCGAAATTCCAATATGATAAACTGTGGAAAGATTGTAGGGGTTTGGGCAGATGT
The DNA here is from genome assembly GCF_905171775.1 of Rana temporaria. Taxonomy (NCBI): domain Eukaryota; kingdom Metazoa; phylum Chordata; class Amphibia; order Anura; family Ranidae; genus Rana; species Rana temporaria. The sequence goes on along the minus strand of NC_053491.1, from coordinate 71,336,352 downwards.
TGATTCTCTCACCCATTCACCCAATTCTGCCGTCCTGTGACCCTCAACACCACCTTTTCGGAAGTAAAGTCCAGTGATCAAGCACACTGGTAACCGGGTCTGCTGCCAGCCGATCTTTTGCCATCCCTCTTCAAGATGTCATTGCGCTGCTGCACTCTTATGCATCCAGAGAGGACTGTGTTGCAGGGCAGCCAATGGGAAATGTCCCTGTCACCCAGATAGTGACGTTGAAGCCTGAAAAAGGACTCCCCCAATCTGAAGTCCTAAAGATACAAAACTATTAGGAATATTGTTTTAGTAGTCAGGTCTCTTTTGTGTTATTTGTGGGGGGTATCTGTATGTTGTGTGGAGGGTGGGTGCGCTGCTATAGATTCTGATCTCCCTTGGGGATGATCAAGCGCTTCTTTTGTTAGTTACTTGTATATGCCGTTATTTTGAGTGGGTATCCATGGGGAACTTTTTGGGTAGGTCCACCCAGTTTTAGGGGACCTATGTTTTTTATGCCTCACATATATGTGTCATTTTTGATATATACTTATTCTAATAAATTTGTAGTAAACTCTTAAGGGTGTGCAGCTGTCTATTTCTCTTTTTTGTTTTTTTCGTTTTGCCATATTGTATATTGGACTGCACCCCCCGATATTATCGGTGAGTACTACAGTATCTACTATTAGGTGGGAATCCCATACTCTCCCCTTTTTTCTAAGATACAAAACTTGAGACCCAGCACATCAGGGGACTATGGATTTAGAAAAGTTTTTGGGCTTTTTAGATTAGGTTGTCTTTTTTATTTATTTTCATATATTCTGCAATGATTACCTAGAGCAGGTGGGGATATATTTTTCTACGCTCATAATTAGGTTAGCATAAAACTGTAAATGCATACCTTGAATCTTAAAATGTATATTTTTTAGTAACAAGACTGTCATGTACAGGGATTCGACATTGGCAGATGATGTGATTGAATGTGAAAATCATTTAGTGCAAATCCTCTACCAATCATCTTTGATTGTTATTTTTGTTGATTATTTTTTTTTTGTTTTACCCCTGAAAAATGTATATTATTGTGCACATGCTGAACCCAATATAGCAATAGGTTGGAATATAGTTCAGTACACTATGGCCCAGATTCACCAAGCACTTACGCCGACGTAAATCACGTTAGGCCGACGTAAGTGCAAATGTGCGCCGGCATATGTGTGCGCCAGACCCATAAACCAATATGCGCCTGAAAACAGGCTACACCCCGCCGACGTAGCTTGCTTACTCCGGCGTAGAGTGGGTGCACATTTAGGCTAGGAGCATGGTGCCGCTCCCATTGATTAGCCATTCAAACATGCAAATGAGGGAAATACGGCGATTCACGAACCTGCGCGCGCCCAACGCAGGCTACGCGAGGTGCGCGTAAGTTGTACATCCGGCGTAAAGTTATTCCCCATAAAGGAGGTGCAACCCAGCAGCAGACATGCAAAGGTCTGCACCAGGGAACACAAGCCAGCGTATTTTACGTTAGATGTGTGTCTGGCTGGGCGTAGGTTACGTTCACGCCGTACGCAGTGATCCGGCGTAGTTTAGGCAGTTGTTCCGACGTGGTTGTGAGCAGGCGCAGGGGGATGCGTCCACGTCGCGGCGCATGCGCAGTTCGTGATACGTATCTGTCTGGCGCTCGGCCCATCATTTGCATGTGGTCACGCCTCATTTGCATGGGTCACGCCCACTTCCACCTACACCGGCCTGCGCCCTCGAAACCTACGCCACGCTGACGCAGCGTTGGGAGCAATAGCTTGCTGAATGCAATGCTTGCCTCTCCGCGCTACGTTGGCGCGGCGTACAGCGTTTGCGCTACGATGGCGTAATGTGCGCCCACACTCTGTGAATCTGGGCCACACTGTTTTGGTCATTATACTGAAAGAAGCAAGCTAAATAACACTTTATGGTTAGGTTAAAACAAGAAAAGTGCAGGTCCACAATATTTGAAGTCTTGATTGAAGCTTATTGGAGGGCTCACAATCTCAGCAGTAACTTCATCCCGGTGAGATTGGTGAAGGATTTTGTATAATTGGCTTGGAGAGCCATTACAGCAAAGGAACATTTCACAATTTTTGTTGTATATTTTTACACTGTTTTTCACAATCTTTTGGGACATTATAACACTGGATTATTTAATAATTTTTGCACTTTGAGGTCTTAATTTATTATTTATTTAGGATTAATGGTTTAATAATACATATTGTTGTACTTGGTGGTTTATGCACATTGCTGATTTTAACATATACTCTTTGCATTTTATCTTGTATATTTGCACAGTAGGGTACACCACTATCTATTTGATCATTCATTATATGAATTATACATTGTTTCCTATATATTGTTGATTTGCACACATGTTTTGCACTTTGTTCCGTATATTTGCACAGAAGGTATATAAGCACTTATATGATTATTTATTATATGCTGTAGAGCAGTGGCCGCAGCTGCTCAAAATATTTGGGGGTGCGCAAACAAACTGAAAAAAATTCAGTCGCCCGGCATTCCGAAAAGGGTCCGGAAGCCTGAATAGGGGGGTGGCTGCGGCGGCCATGGTTAAATTCATGCAATGCATGAATCTATACATTAGTCATATAGGGGGTGGAGTGACAGAGGGGGCACTGCCTGTGCGCCCTTAATGAACGGGCTTCCCCTGCTGTAGAGTATTGTGGACCTGCGCTAATCTTGTTTTAACTATTACTGACTTACGTCAATATTGAGAAAGCTTCGGGCCCATCTGGATTAATTGTACTCATCTGTGGCGCTGTTGAAATCTTTTCTCACAAATAACACTTTATGGCCCATTCAGATATCGTCTCCAAAAATTCACAACAATTGGGCTGTGTTTCTAGGACAGTGGTTTGTAACCACCCTGAGCTTAGATTAAATAAACACTTCTAATAATATCTGCTTTCACTCTGTGACTGCAGCAAGTACAAAGTCAAGGCTTGTCACTGTCAGTAGCACAGTAAATAGTACATCTGTATACTTGGCATTGCTGGTGATATATGGATTTCTTCAGGCACCTTATTAGTGCTAATAAATGGCCATGGTATTGCTGATCAAAAGTTAATTTTTAATGCTTATTGCATTGTTTTAAATATCTGAAACCAATTACAGGTTACTAATATGCAAAACCAAATTTAAGTTTTGTCCATTGAGGGACACAGCTCTGCTTTGCAGGAGTAGATCATCACAAATTGGGGTCACATGCTGGTAGGTAATTTGCTCCTGTCTAAACTGGCCCCAGTTTGTGTACTAGGATGAAGATTGTAAGCTCCTTGATGGCAAGGACTAATGTTAAAGGGTCACTAAAGGAAAACAATTGTTTTGCTGAAATGACTGTTTACAGGGTATAGAGACATAATAGTTAACTGATTCCTTTTAAAAATGATTAAAAATAGATAAAAACCAATCATATAATGTACCTGCAGTTTAGTTTCGTTTTTGCTGTTGTTTGCTGGTTCTCTGATGTACAGAGAGCCAATAGAGGGCAGTGATACTTTGTCTAAAACTCCTCAGCACCAATCCAGTTTCGTTTTACACACCGTAATCACACCTCCTTGATTAGTCACCACCGTGAGAAATCTCCCAGTACTGTGGTGATCAGGAAACAGACAACCAGGAAGTGTCCAGAACAGAGAGGATTTACAGCAACATCAAAGCAAAAACGAACAATAAGGACATGAAACCAGGACTGCAGTAAGGTAAAGGAAGCTATTTAGCTAAAAAAAAAAATCCTTTAGTGACCCTTTAAGGTTTGATACATGCAAAGTTTTGTGTAAATTGTCAGTGCTATATACATACTTGAAATAAATTAATAAGTAAAATATAAAGCCACCTGCAGGAGTAGGACACTGGGTACAATTAAAAAAACAAAAAGCCCAGGAACGGCCCCTGCTGGTGGCCAAAACCCCCCAGAATCTTGAACTAACTCAGTTGTTAGCCTAGTGTGTAGTAGTTAGGACTCCTGTCGTTTTATTTCAAGCAAAATGTTGGATGGGTGACGAGCCAGATAATATAGATCTTGTAGTCTTCCCAGTTAGTAGCCAGTGAGCGCATGCAATTCCTTGCTGTGTGCAGGTTCAGCTGCGTCAGCCCATTTTCATTGTGGGAAGCCTGGGGAATCTTCTACCTGGGGGTACACATCAGTGGCGTCTCCAGCTTTCATATTTAGGGGGGGCACATGGGGGGACAGGGACAAAAGTAGGGGGGCCAACTATAAAATGCAATTATATATATATATATATATATATATATATATATATATATATCCTGGGGCCCTTTACTACGATCACACTATGGGCCCTTTCACATGTTCTGCAGTGAGCTCCCTTCCTACTATACTGGGGCCCCCCAGGGTGGCAGAAAACGAGAGATATGTCACCAGCACACCAAGAAAATATAAGGGTCCAAAGCAGTGGGAGAACTATCATTGTTGCAAAGGTTGTCTTGCCACCGGGCCCTGGTGTTCTGCCACAGTGGGGATCCGACACTGTCCTGTCCCTGCTATTTACAGCGCTGGTCTGGCATCTGTCTCCTTGGCAGCGGCGGCAGTCTATTAGGACCTAGTGCTGGTGACATTATGGGTGCATGCAGGGGAAGGCTGGCACTATTGGTTATAGAGAGCTGAGCCCCCAGCTGGTCACCTAGCAGCAGTAATGCTGTATAACCTTCTCTGTTGACATGCTGATCGGCATGTGATCCAGGTGATGCTCCCAGTCAGATCTAATAAACACAGTAATTATTAGCATCAAGAGTACAACCACATAAATATAATCAAACGTATGTTCAGCAGCCATGTGGGCTGTAAAGTGTGGGCTTTGATCAATAAAATCACTGATATTTATGACTAGGATTTGACTAAGAGCATCACCTGGATTGCATCCCGATCAGCATGTCAGAGAAGGGTCCACTGCTGCTAAGCAACCTGCAGGGAACTCAACTGTCTACAACCAATAGAGATGGGCTTGGGTGTGTTTGAAATCCCACATGCCCAATCCCGCCAGGAAGCTGACACTCCACAGTGCTAATCAATGTAGGGCTGCCTAAGAGCCAAGACCAGCCATAGACAGTTTAAATCTCAGCTGGTTCAGCAGAAACTGGCTGAGATTTTAACCATTAATGAGCAGATTCTCTTATAATTATCACTAGTGGTTGCTGTATAGTCACTAGTGATAATCACTGTTTGTCGGGAGAATATAATTGCTGGGCAGGAGGGATATTCCCCTGTCACCACTGTCTTTGTTGATGGGGGAATCATGCAAGTTTCTTTCCTGCAATCTGTGGATGCAGGAAAGAAATTTGCACTGTATATTATCTGCCTAACTGAAAGTGAAAGTAAATTGTGAATGTTTTGAAAGAACAGGAGAGGGGAGGGAGACAGATGGGGGGAGAGAAGGGATGGAGATAATGTAGTTTAGTGATTACAGTGTACTGCAGTCTGCAGTGCACACACTTAAACACGGTCCAGGCTAGAATATCTGTGTGATACATTTGCCTATATGTCTCAGTGTACTGCTCCCTGCTAGCCATGGGTAGAGGTAGAAAGGAATTTCATGTGTGATTCATTCCTCTGACAGGTTATTGACGTGCTAATGTCCCCTCACTATTCTAAACGTTAATTGATCTATTGTGTTGTGTAAAGAAGATCTGTGTTTACCCTTAAAAGATGTGTATTGTATCATCAGGCTAAATGATTAGAGAAGTAGTATGTTAATTATTCTGATTGCTTCAGTGTAGTAATTAACTCCAGTGATGTCTTTATCTAAAGAAACGTGTCTGCATGGTCGGCTCCGACTTGTCTCCTATAATCTGTATGGGAAACCCCACTGTGTGAGGGGGGCGTTCCTAACAGGCTGTAACCACATATAAGCTGAGTTTTTGTGTCAATAAAGTGTCTTGGTTCCAGCATCCAGTCTTGACTCATGTGTGGGGAATCCTGTGATGTTCTTGTATGGAGAGGAGGGAATGCTTGACGGGGATATCATACCGATACCGTCACAAATTGGTTGGCAGCAGCGGGATCTTCCCTTCTACTCTCCTTCACACCCGGATTCCAAGCAGACACTGGAAGAACTACTGGAAGGATTGCTAGCAACAAAACCAAGCGGGTCATCATAGCGGAATCAATGGAGATAGACCAGGAGGACGGGATTGCAGCAACGCCAGCAGTACAAGAGATGGATACACCAGTGATTCAGGAGGAGGAATCGCCAGCCAACAAGCTAATGAGAGAGAAGCTAGCGTGGTTCGGCCCGAACCCAACGCCGGATGTGGTGCTGAAAGTGATGGACATGTTAGTAAACGCAGAACTACAGAAGGCTAAACAAATAAGGGACGCAGAACTACAGAAGGATAAACAAATAAGGGACGCAGAACTACAGTTAAAACTGGCAGCAGTCCAACAAGCAGCCGCACCTTCTCCGAACAGTGAGTACAGCACAGCAGACGCAAGGAAGATTCCGTTTAGCGCTTTTAAAGCTTTTGATGAAAAGGACTGTGAAATTGATAACTACCTGGCGGATTTTGAGCGACAATGTAACCTGCACCGAATAGCTAGAAGAGAGTGGGTTGCAATATTGTCAGGCAAACTGTCAGGCAAAGCTTCTGATGCTTTCCGGACCGTGCCAGATCAGGATATCCATAGCTACGCCCGGGTTAAAGAAGTGCTCCTGGCTCGTTATGCAGTAACCCCAGAGTCCCACCGACAGAAGTTCAGGGACTCACGCAAAACCACGAAAGACTCTTACGCAGAATGGGCATGCCAGCTGTCCCTGTCGGCCTCTAACTGGGTTAACAGCAGCCAGGCCACCACCGCAGAGGACATTTTGCAACTAATGCTCCTGGAGCAATTTTACAATCACATCCAGACGGACGTCAAGGATTGGGTGAGAGATCGCAGGCCCATGACTCTACCAGAGGCCGCGAAGTTAGCGGATGAATATGCGGATACTCGCAAGACAAACCAGGTCACACCATGGGTACAACCTCCACGACCAACGGCGCCCTCACACCCACCAGCCGCTAGATACCAACCTCCTAACAGACCGGTGACATCTAGCCCTCGCTATCCACGCCAGGAGGACAACGAACAACGCTGCTTCCGGTGCAAACAGTTGGGTCACTTCAAGCAGAATTGCCCCATGAATGACAACACCAGGTCAAATTGGTCTCAACCTGGGTACCGCCCACCAGCAGCAGCCCATTGTGTAGACTCGGCTTGGGATCCCCAGGAGCGGGGTCGGGAAGAACCATTGGGCACCCCTTACGAAGCCCTCATGGTACAATCTGCTATTACGGACAACAGGGAACACCATTGTCAGCTGGTCATGGGCTCCAGCCCTGAGCCGGAGGGGCTCTGGAGGGAGCTGGGCAGAAAGAGGCACCGCCGGCCATCCTTCAAGAAGAAGAGGTCCTGGAAGTCATATAACCAGCGGACCTGGGAGGAGAAGAAGCGACTGGAGGAGAGGGAGTCGCAGCGGGCGTCCCAGATGCGGGCCGAGATGTTCGCCAAGGGCCCACCGGTGGCCCCTTACACCACCACCCAGTTCCTGATGATGAAGGACCACGTGGAGAGCCTGCAGGACATGAGCAAGCAGGATCTGATCCGTGAGTACATAGAGCTGGAGGAGTGCATAAGCGGCATGGAGGAGGAGAACAACCACCTGAGGTCACAGCAGGCTGACCCCCCCAGGCTCCATGAACTGGAGATGGAGCTGGAGAAGCTCCAAGAGGAGAACCGGCGGCTGCGGAGGGAGCAGGGGGTGGCTGACCTTATGGGGCTCTGAGTCCCCTCTCTCTCCCCCCCCCCCCCGGACTCTGAGCACCAGTGCTACAACAAATATAACTTTTCCTTTTTATGAATCTCCTGTGACTGTCACTTCAGAGCCATAACCTGCCCCCTCCCATAGCGGGACACCTAGACGGCGGCGCACAGACCCATTCGCTGTCTTCACACTGACTTCTGGTGACTTTGCAGATCGCACAAAGACTTGGGGACTGACCGGCGTGTGATCTGACGACCCGGTGACATACCTGAGTCTGAAGCAGTTGTCAAGGGAGGTCAGTCATGCCAAACGAAGTTAACCTCGGACTAAAAGCTCTGAACCCGTCAACCCTACTGGACCAGGGAAGGTCCAACCGGATTTGCCGGAGCAGGGAGCAAAAGGGGGGCCATTGTGATACATTTGCCTATATGTCTCAGTGTACTGCTCCCTGCTAGCCATGGGTAGAGGTAGAAAGGAATTTCATGTGTGATTCATTCCTCTGACAGGTTATTGACGTGCTAATGTCCCCTCACTATTCTAAACGTTAATTGATCTATTGTGTTGTGTAAAGAAGATCTGTGTTTACCCTTAAAAGATGTGTATTGTATCATCAGGCTAAATGATTAGAGAAGTAGTATGTTAATTATTCTGATTGCTTCAGTGTAGTAATTAACTCCAGTGATGTCTTTATCTAAAGAAACGTGTCTGCATGGTCGGCTCCGACTTGTCTCCTATAATCTGTATGGGAAACTCCACTGTGTGAGGGGGGCGTTCCTAACAGGCTGTAACCACATATAAGCTGAGTTTTTGTGTCAATAAAGTGTCTTGGTTCCAGCATCCAGTCTTGACTCATGTGTGGGGAATCCTGTGATGTTCTTGTATGGAGAGGAGGGAATGCTTGACGGGGATATCATACCGATACCGTCACAATCTGGTTGTGTGAGCGCTCGCATTATGCAGTGTCGGCGATCAGAGGGAGGGGGAGGAATCCCCCGCAGAGCTGACTGGGGACGCTATCCCTCTCGGGGAGCAAAATACAAAAATTGCCAAAATTATTTTTTTTTTTGGGGGGGGGGGGGGGTTGCACATGGTGGGGCACAGCATGATGTTGGGGGGGTCAGGGCCCCCTCTGGCCCCACCCTAGGGATGCCTCTGGTACACATATAACCAGCCAGATGTGTGTCAGTGACAGGGTCTTCCCTTGCAGACTAGCAGCACCTCAGCTTCAGTTGGTGTTGTACTGCAGTCATAAATGCAGATAGCTGAGACTCCCATTTACCCCCCCTTCTCTCCTTTCTTTATGTCAGATTTAATCGATGTGGCATTCAAAACTCCAGTACCATTTTATACAAATAAGCCAAAGTGTTCAGCCAAGGTTTTTGAATACCATTTATTTTAAACTGCTTTCTTTTTAAAGGGTGGAAGTGACCAACTTGGCAGTTTTTTTCCCCACTGCACTTGTTTGGTGTATTACCCCTTTAAAGTGGAGTTTGCTAAAAAGTAGTCACCCTTGCCCCCAGGGATGGACTGGCCCTTGGGACTACAGGGAGTTTCCCGGTGGGCCCATGGCTCAGTGGGCCGGCTTCAGTGACAGCAGACGCCTCCCCCCTCTGCTCCTCTGTCTCTCCCTTCCCGCAGCGCTTACCTCCTCTCCCTCCCAGCAGCGCTCACCTGGGGGGGAACAGAGAAGCAAAATGAGAACCCGTGGAGCAGGGGGGACAATAGAGGAGCATGGGGGAGGGGACAGACAGCTGACTCAACAGCTATGGCCTGGGAGTTTCTCACTTCTGCCTAATCTTGTCCCATGAGGGGGGACACTGAACTGATTCTTTGCCCCGGGTGAAATAATGTCTAGCTTCCCCACTGGTACTGCCTATAAGAGTACCGGTACCAGCCGTTCTACTCTAATAAAGTAGAATGGCTAGTGAAGGGGGAGAGGGGGCTTGGGTGGCTGGGGGGGTGCGGGAGTTGTCCGGCCGCCATGGCAGAGACCTGTCAAAGTGGGCCAGTCTGGATGAAGTCCAGGGCCAAATTTTTGTCCCAGTCCAGCCCTGCTTTCCCCTAGTGTAGCCTACCATCTCTTGGTTACACAACGCTATGGTTATACTAGTAGAGGATTCCCTGTTTTTAAAAGATTAAAAAGATAGGAAGGCAGGAGCTATCACAAGGTCTATGTATAGTCACGGGTTGCTTACTTCGACTGAGGTTGGTCTCGGTGCTTTTTTTCTAGGCCTTGGCTGAGTGGGGTAAACTCTTAAGCAATGGTATTCCGGAGGAACGAGATTCACAGGTTTATATAGATCTGGCAGAGCAGCTGGTACAAATCTGCTATTCACAGTGAACTGCATGGGCTCATTGGCTAGAAACTTGGTAGAATACAAGATCTATAACTTTTTGCAGCAACACTGGATAGGATCATCAGGAACCTCTATAATAACAATATACAGTGTTGCCCAAAATAGGTGTACCCAACAAAAATGTGCTAAATAAAGTGTTCCATGTGCATCCCTTTCATAAATATACACCCATAAATACATAGTGATAATTGTAAACCATACACAATACATACATTTTATCAATCCTGTGAATATTTTCAAGGTGGTCATCACACTCCCTCCATCCCTGTAAAAATAAACTCACAAGAAGGCAAGATCCATTAAATTAATGAGCAAGTCAAACACACTTGATTTATTGCAGAATTACTGTACTCCTTCATTACCCTTGTTCCAGGATATTCATTAAGTAATATGCAAAGCAAAAAGCAGAGGATTCTCCATTGCATAAAACAATTTATTAGATAAAGTATGTTTAAAACAAACAGTACAATTACACTTACTGAAGTTTGTGTCTATTCCCAGCATTCAGGAAGTCTCATAAGTTCATACAATGGAGCCCTGCTTCTGTAAATACTTCCTGCTTGTGTGCAGTCTTACGCTTCACTAGTGTGGAATAGGGTAACTGCGTGTCCCGGATTTTGCAGGTCTGTCCCGGGCACCTTCATTCCAGGACAGAACAGTGTCCCAGAATGAAAGTGACACAGCTACCCCCCGGTCCAATCTGATGCCCCCAAAAATGCCCGCCACATCACTGCTTTACTCACTGACAGTACTTGCCCTGGCCGGGAATGCCTGGAGGAGCACATACCCCACCCCTGCTTGTGATTGGAGAAATCATAAACCCTGCCTCTTGTGTTCAATCACTGTGCTGTGATTCGTTACAGCACAAGCTGATTTTTAGAAAGGGGGGGTGTCCCTGAATGGTAGTTTGGAAATGTGGTCACCCTAGTGTGGAATAACATTGTGGACTTGCCCACAGTACACATTGGCAAGTGGACAATGGCAGCTGAGGTGTGGATCAATGAGAGTGGGTCTGACGTCACTCAGAGATCGTTCAACAAGTCTGCCTGCAAAGAGGGAATGCTGCTCTTCTGGCATTGTGCCTCAATCAAAATGTGGAAAAGTTTCAACCAGAGCAAAGGGCCCTTGTACAGACACCACAGAAGCATTGGTGGCTCCATGGGTTGTGTGTATACTGATATAAGTTTATTCTTAGGTAAATCTTTTGCCCTGGCTATTATGCTCAATTGAAGTTGAAGAATTATAGTTATTCTGGTTGCTTGACCCTCCCTCCTAGATTGTAAGCTCTAGCGAGCAGGGCACTCTGATTCCTCTTGTACCAAAATTGTACCAAAATTGTAATGTAATGCCCCGTACACACGCTCAAAATTTCCGACAAGAAAAGTCTCATATGAGCTTTTGGTCGGAAATTTCGACTGTGTGTAGGCTCCATTGGACTTTTCCGGACAAAATTTCCGCCAACAAAAATTTGAGAGCAGGTTCTCAAATTTTGCAACGGAAAAATCGTCTGTAGCAATTCCGATTTGCAAAGTTTCGATGCATGCTCGGAAAAAATTCAACACATGCTCGGAAGCATTGAACATTTTCTTAGCTAGTCGTAGTGTTGTACGTCACCGCATTCTTGACGGTCGAAAGAACTTTTGTGTGACTGTGTGTATGCAAGCCAAGCTTGAGCGGAATTCCGTCGGAAAAACCTTCCAAGGTTTTTCCGACCGAAAATCCGATCATGTGTAAGCAGCATAACTGTAATGTCTGCCTACATTTTGTTTAACGCTGCGCAAACTGTTGGCGCTATATAAATCCTGGATAATAATAATAAAAATAATAACTACCATATTCTCTAACACAGGTCTCCTTTAATTTGGTAAGCCAAGCTTAGTAATACCAACGGTAACCTAAAGATGGCGGCAGACAAATGCATTTCGAGTACACCGATCAGCCTTTATTATCTAAAGAATGCTTGAAATGTAATTATACAGCACCTTTACTTGTTACTGTCAAGGCATTTCAATATACACTTTATTATAATGTATTTCGCAGCGTAAATCTATTGGAAGCTAATTTTATTATCTTTAAATTTACCTTCAAGGATTGATGTTCTTGTGTTTTTGGACTTCTAGATATATGTATACAGCATTTCAGACACAACCTTGTGATAATTTATTGACTTCTGATAAAATTATTTTTTAAGCAGATAAAAAATTCTATATTTCAACAATAGATCATCCTGAGATTCCCTCATTGCTGCAGGCAGACCTGACCAATGGATGTTGCTATAAGAAATATTTGGCTGGCTTTCCCCTTCACTATCTAACAAAAGCCACAATATCATTCGGGTGGTCTTAAGCTGGCCATCCATGAAGTGAATATCAGCTGGTTCATCAGGAATTGGGGCCATTTGCTGAGTGGGTGGCCCTGTCGGTCCCCTTCTCCCCAGTATCGGGAACTCAAAGTTGCTGGGCAGAAATTTGTTGGCTGAACAGCACCTGCATCCAATCAGATGCAGGCAATGTTCAGGTATATTGACAGCTGGTGGAACCAACTATCAAAATCAAATAGTCACTGCCGGCCGAGTGAAAAAAATCTACATGTGTACGGCCAGCTTTCACATACTGTATATTCAATCTCTTTTTTTCCAGTTGAGGGTGGAGTGTCCCCTCTGTCATGCTTGGTGACTGAATAGGGGCTACACCGCAACCATGTGCAATGCACATTATATGGATTGAAACAGGTGGTGTGGAGGAGACATAATGCCTCCTCACCTCTTGTCAAAGGCCATCTGAAGAGCAATCCAACTCAGAGGGCTAACTAAAGCCTCATACACACGATCGGACTTCCACTGGACTTTTCCATGGAATTTGCTCTGAAGGGCGTTGTCCGTGAACTTGGTATGCATACACACGGTAGGACAACAAACACGAACGTAGTGACGTAATAGACGTACTACGGGTTTTTTCTGCTCTTTACTGCCACCCTTTGTGCAACTTCTGTTATTGTTGTCTGATCTTTAGCATTGGTTCTGAGCATGTGTGTTTGTACTTTGGACTTTAGTACACACGATCGGATTAGCCGACGTAGGACATTTGTTGCCGGAAAGTTTGTCTGTTCACATAGCGAGCATTTGTACGATGAAAAAGCGAATAAGTTTGTCCGATGGAGCATACACACGGTCGCATTGGCTGCAAAAAAAAGGTTCATCGGAGGTCTGTTGTCAAAATGTCAGATCGTGTGTACGGGCCTTTACCCCATGTTAAATTTGGGAAATGTCTCTTCAATTCCTGCTGTGGAGATGCAAAAGAAAGCAAATTCAAATCTTTACAAAGTGAAGGAAATTTCCCTCTTAGACAGTTGTCACGGGAAATAGGTGTCACTATTGGAAGATTTTCCCTCACATCTTGTTCTAGTGACAACTATAACATCACACCAGCGGCTAATTGCAAAGCATTGTGTTTTGCATGCGTTTGATTAGTTCTTAAATTTGGGTCTTTTTTATGGTAAAATATTTGTCAGTAGTCTATTAACCTCCTTGGCAGTAATCCAGAGTGTGGCTTGGGGTTAATTTTCAGTACCAATAGCGGTTACCCCCGAGCCACACTTGGGATTACACTGCAGTATTCTTGTATAGTTACTTACCTTGTCCCCAGGATCCTGCAATGTATCCTCCGCCGGATCCTTCACCTGATGTATCACTGTCTTGGGCTCTGTTCCCTGCGAGCATCGCAACACACGGGGGCGGAGCAGAATACATTGTAATCTGTTAGGATTACATTACCGTATCAAATCATTTCAACTCAGTTTTGTCCCTAGTGCCTTTTTCAGTGCCTTGCATGCACCTTTACCATTCTTTCTGCCTGGAAACTTCCATGGCATCCAAAAAGCATCCCTCTACATCAAAAACGGTTTTAGACCAGCTAGAAAACAGCGATAGTGAATTGGAATTACTTGCAGAATTGAGCGATAGTGATTTGTGGGGAAATTCATCATCAGACACTGAAAATGACGTCAACGACTATTCTGCGACTGAGCTCAGTGATGTGCGAACTTGATGCTCTATTGACTGTGGTGCAGATCACACAGCACTGAGCTCAGTCGCTGAATTGTCGCTGTCTGATGATGAATTTCCCCACGAATCACTATCGTTCAATTCTGCAAGTGATTCTAATTCACTATCACAGTTTTCTAGCTGGTCTAAAACCACTTTTGATGTAGGGGGTCACTTTCCATTGTTCTAAATGTGACGTCCGACTTTGTGTAGTCCCATGTTTCAAACATTTTCATACCCAGGATGTTTACTAAACCAATATGCAGTGTCTAGTAATATTGAAAAATAAATTATACTAATAATGCGCTAATACCAACATTTGTTGCTGTAAGTACAATAGACAACTTGCCACAAGATGAGTGATACCCATGACTAAGTCACGTGCCGAGTGACGCAACGTGTGGGGGAGGAGCCTAGTGACGCGATCGACGGACACCTGTCCGTATGAGGAGATCGCTACACTGAGCGGCAAACCAGGCTGCATTTGAAGCTGTCTTTGATCGGGGGGTTACAAGTGTCATCTTGAAGCACTGAGTACCAGCTGGAGCTGAATTTAAGCATTGTGATCACTCCTAGTACACCATAGGATTGCTCCTTCCTGGCCCCAGTCGTTGCTGATCTGTGTCTGGAAGGGGGAGGTTCTCTTTGCATTATCAAGGACATCTTTCTCATGCTCTGTTGTCTGTTGTCTGTTGTATATATATTTCTTTATTCACATTGCACATGTTTATTTTGCACCTTTTGATACCCTTACCCCCTCTGTTTGGAGTTTTTTTTTGGTATCTTGTGGCAATTGTGGCAAAATCTTGTCTATTGTACTTACAGCAACAAATGTTGGTATTAGCGCATTATTAGTATAATTTATTTTTCACATTGCTACCGGTTTTGTACACCTTTTTTGTATGCAGCTTTTGTCATTTAGTTATTTTTGTTGTGGGGTTTTCTTGTTTATATTAAGTAGTAGCGCTGTAGTACCACTCCATCTATAGTAATATTGAACCCTTTTATGGACAAATTGGTGATATTGGGGTTACAATAGGTATTTTAGATCCCCAGCCAGAGTCATGTGGACTTTGCTTGATAACCCCCAACATGTTCTACAAATACACGCCACATAATAAATATATTGGGAGATAACTGTAGCGGCTCTCGTGAACGTGAGTGAACCACAACTGCGGCTAGCAAGGAATTTCAATGCACTTCTGTATGTGAGAATTCAGTATTGGACCCCAGGCATCACTCCACACAAACAGGAGTTTGGGGGTTCTCTACATCATATCACTTAAAAATACAGCAGTGCATTAGGCCACTAAGGGAGTTGGCATGAATTACCTTCAACCCTTAGCATAGAAAAGTTAGAGCGAACATGTTCAGTAACTTAGGGCATTGGCCCTTTAACAAGTAAGAACTTATGTCAGGCACGTAGCAATTAAGAATACAGTATGCAAGTAATATTTGCGCAAGTATAGCTGAGCTGAGTTGAGAATGTATATCCCTTTAAGATATTCTACAGCGACAGCTAAAGACACACCAGTCAATCCCAAGAAGTATGTTAATAGTTAGCAAGCCAGAGTAATGAAAATAAATGTTTAAGAGCAATTATATGTAGCAGGTTTTCCTGTAGAACTACAAGTGAAACAATTGCTACTTATCCGTTTTGTAGGGATGAATGATTGCAGTAGGTTGGTAGCAGGCCTGGGAATCTGTAGTGTAGGGTGTCTTGTAGGTAGTTCTGTTTAGGGTGTCCCAGCAATGGCAATCAGAAATTTAAAAAGGTAACAAAATAAAAAGGTAAGTGAGTATGAAGAAAATGCTACCAACTCCTAAAGTGTCACTGACACCAATAAAAGCATGTAATGAATAAAAGAGCTGCTCTAAAATCACACTGAGACAGTTCGCAGGCACTATTGCGCTAAAAATAGCGCCTACAAACCAACCCTAAACAGCGGCTGCTGTTTCTCCAGTGTGAAAGCCCAAGGGCTTTCACACTGGAGCGGTGCGCTAGCAGGACCTCTCAAAAAGTCCTGCTAGCAGCATCTTTGGACCGGTGAGAGGAGCGGTGTGTATACTGCTCTTCCACCACTCCTTCCCATTGAAAGCAATGGGAAACCGCCGCTACACCGCCGGCAATGCGCCTCTCCAGAGCCGCCTCTCCAGAGACGGTATTAACCCTTTTTCAGGCTGCTAGCGGAGGTTAAAACCGCACCGCTAGCAGCCGAATACCGCAGCAATTCCGACGGTATAGCGGCGCTATACCGCCACCGCACCGCCCGCACCAGTGTGAAAGGGGCCTAAAAGTGATAAATAACATGAAAACTATAAGTAATTATATAAATATTCAAAGAATAAACAAACACATCTGATCTAATAACTATTTAATTCTGGCACTTTACTTATTAACACTTATTGGTGAAAAAGGATATCCCAGTGTGAGCGATCACCATCCAGTGCTAAATCCAGAGACACAAATACACTCCACCACCATGTGCAATGGCCGCTCACCTCCAGTCCAAATACAATAGATATCAAACTGCTGGAGCGAACTCCTTAAGATGTAATCCATCACACATGAAATAAGGAAAAAAAACTCCTCATGGCGTAGTATTAAGATGCATTTATTAAAAAAACAATGTGCAGACTTACAGTTAAAATGGCAGTAAAGTAAGTGGTAATGGGGACCAAAGGGTCACACATCAGCTGAACGCTGTAAAAATTGAAATTCCCATTTCAGCCATAACCGGAAGTGACTTCGCTCATCTCCCCCCGGCGCGTTGCGTCACTCTCACATGACTTTCTCATTAAATATTTTATTAATTACATCCTTTTTTGTGGCTTTCTATGCCAATTCAGAGGTTTTCTTTTCATCTGACTGATGCTTTTTAGGTGCAAAATAAAGTCATCCAGCAAAAAACTTTTCTTTGTTTTAGTAGAGTATCGAAAGAATCTTTGTTTAGATTTTTGATGTCTGTGACTCCATTGGAATTACCAGTGACATCAGGACATGATATCATGGAAGTGGGGATCAGGGAACAGATAAATACGGCAATGAAAAACTTAACACCACATTTGTGAATTTTTTTTTGAGTTTCGTTTTTTTTCTCAACAAAGGTAAAGTTACTCTTTAAAGTAGAAGTTTTTGATATAACAAAAAACATACAAACTTGCCTCCATGATGCAGTATCAATGTGATGCTGCAGCTATCCAACACTGACTCTAAATCTGGCTACACATTATAAAAAATGTTTTGTTTAATTTCCTTTAGATTTACAGTACCTTTAACCACTTGCCGTCGCTGCACCGCCGAAATACGTCCACAAGGTGGCTCTCCTAGGCGAGACCACGTAAATGGACGTCCTGCCTATTAGCCGCCACTAGGGGCGCACGCGCGCCGCCGGAGGCGCGCGCGCGCGCCCCCCGCTCGCCCCCGACTCCCGTGCGTGTGCCCGGCGGGCGCGATCGCCGCCGGGCACACGCGATCGCTCGGTACAGAGCGGGGAACGGGAGCTGTGTGTGTAAACACACAGCTCTCGTTCCTGTCAGCAGGGGAAATGCTGATTTTCTGTTCATACAATGTATGAACAGAAAATCAGTGTTTCCCCTAGTGAGGCCACCCCCCCCCCCACAGTAAGAACACACCCAGGCATACTTAACCCCTTCCCCGCCCCCTAGTGTTAACCCCTTCACTGCCAGTGGCATTTTTATAGTAATCTAATGCATTTTTATAGCACTGATCGCTATAAAAATGCCAATGGTCCCAAAAATGTGTCAAAAATGTCCGAAGTGTCCGCCATAATGTCGCAATACCAAAAAAAAAATCGCTGATCGCCCCCATTACTAGTAAAAAAAATATTAATAAAAATGCCATAAAAATACCCCCTATTTTGTAAACGCTATAACTTTTGCGCAAACCAATCAATAAACGCTTATTGCGATTTTTTTTTTAGAAAAATATGTAGAAGAATACGTATCGGCCTAAACTGAGGAAAAAAAATGTTTTTCTATATATTTTTGGGGGATATTTATTACAGCAAAAAGTAAAAAATATTCATTTTTTTCAAAATTGTCGTTCTATTTTTGTTTATAGCGCAAAAAATAAAAAACGCAGAGGTGATCAAATACCACCAAAAGAAAGCTCTATTTGTGGGAAAAAAAGGACGCCAATTTTGTTTGGGAGCCACGTCGCACGACCGCGCAATTGTCTGTTAAAGCGACGCAGTCCCGAATCGCAAAAAGTACTCTGGTCTTTGGGCAGCAATATGGTCCGGGGGGTAAGTGGTTAAAGTGATTGTAAAGTCTTGTTTTTTTTCCCTATAAAAATAACAAACATGTTATACTTGCCTGCTCTGTGTAGTGGTTTTGCACAGAGCAGCCCAGATCCTCCTCTTCTCGGGTCCCTCATCTGATCTCCTGGCCCCTCCCTCCTGTCGAGTGCCCCCACAGCAAGAAGCTTGCTATGGGGGCACCCAAGCTCCCTGTGTCCATTCAGACACTGTGCCCTGGTTCAGCCCCACCCCCTCTCTCCCGATTGACTAACTGACTTTGATTATCAGCAGTGGGAGCCAATGGTGCCACTGCTGTGTCTCAGCCAATCAGGAGGAGAGTCATGGACAGCTGAGAAACTTGTGCACATTGATGGCAAGAGATGTGGCTCAGGTAAGTATTAGGGAGTGCTGGAGAGCAGCACACAGAAGGTTTTTATCTTAATGCATAGAAAGCATTAAGATGAAAAACCTTCTGACTTTACAACCACATTGACTACAGTGCCTTAAAAAGTATTTATACCACTTGAAATTTTCCACATTTTGTCATGTTACAGCCAAAAGTGTAAATGTATTTTATTGGGATTTTATTTGATATACCAACATAAAGAGGCATGTAATTGTGAAGTAGAAGGGAAATGATAAATGATTATCACATTTTTTAAAAATAAATATGTGAAAAGTGTGGCATGCATTTGAATTCAGCCCCTCTTACTCTGATACCCCCAACTAAAATCTAGTGGAACCATTTGCCTTCAGAAGTCACCTAATTAGTAAATAGTAATTTAATTTCAGTATAAATACAGCTGTTCTGTGAAGCCCTCAGAGGTTTATTAGAGAACCTTAGTGAACAAACAGCCTTATAAAGGCCAAGGAACACACCAGACAGATCTGAGATAAAGTTGTGGAGAAGTTAGAAAAAAAAAAGAAGCAGGGTTAGGTTAGAAAAAAATATCCCAAGCTTTGAACATCTCGCGAAGCACTGTTCAATCCATCATCCAAAAATGTAAAGAGTATGGCACAACTGAAAACCTACCAAGACATGGCCGTCCACCTAAACTGACAGGCCGGCCAAGGACACCATTAATCAGAGAAGCAGCCAAGAGCCCCATGGTAACTCTGGAGGAGCTGCAGAGATCCACAGCTCAGGTGGGAGAATCTGGACAATTATTTGTCATGTACTCCACAAATCTGGCCTCTATGGAAGAGTTTCAGAAAGAAAAAGCCATTGGCCCTTTAACAAGTAAGAACTTATGTCAGGCACGTAGCAATTAAGAATACAGTATGCAAGTAATATTTGCGTAGGAGAGGCAAGTTTAGCTGAGCTGAGTTGAGAATGTATATCCCTTTAAGATATTCTACAGCGACAGCTAAAGACACACCAGTCAATCCCAAGAAGTATGTTAATAGTTAGCAAGCCAGAGTAATTACAATAAATGTTTAAGAGCAATTATATGTAGCAGGTTTTCCTGTAGAACTACAAGTGAAACAATTGCTACTTATCCGTTTTGTAGGGATGAATGACTGCAGTAGGTTGGTAGCAGGCCTGGGAATCCGTAGTGTAGGGTGTCCTGTAGGTAGTTCTGTTTAGGGTGTCCCAGCAATGGCAATCAGGAATTGCTTTGTTAAGGCAGGCATCCAGGATGGCATGGGTTGCAGGCTGGGGATTGATGGTACCTGTAGTTCGTTAGCCAAGCCGTCTACGGCCGACAATAATAGAATGGTGTGCATTCTGCACACCGCTCTCTTTATAGGTGAGAGGCAGGTGCCTTGCATTCAGTGGTGATCTGCAGCGCACTTCCGCGTTCCACGGTGGAACGCACTTTGCGCCGGGCGATGACGTCATTGCGCGGTCGCCGTATGCGTTCCAGCACGGAACGCATTACGACGACGCGAGGAGCGCCTGTTACAATAACATGGCTTGATGGATGTCACTGTTTACATGTACTGGTTGCCTAATGCCGCGTACACACGATCGGATCGTCTGATGAAAACGATCGTGTGTGGGCCCCATCGGTTTTTTATCCATCGGTTAAAAACCGAGGAACTTGTTTTAAAATCATCTGATGGTTAACTAACGGATAGGAAAAAAACAATCGTCTGTAGGCACGTCCATCGGTTAAAAATCCATGCATGCTCAGACTAAATTAGGGGGCGTAGCAGCCCCAAGGGTGGCGCCATCCGCATGAAACTTCCCCTTTATAGTGCCGTCGTACGTATTGTACGTCACCGCGATTTGCTTTGTAAAATCGAGAAATTATACATATCACGTGACGTGTGATTTGTGCATACCACAATGGGGCGTGAACTATGAATGATGCCACCCGTTGTGATGGCAACCATTTAGTTTACGACGCTACTCATCGTAAACACTGCGCAGGCACGAGAATGAGCGGTGAATGCTGGGAGATGAGCATTCACCACTTCCAGGAAGTGATTGCTTGTGGGCTTCACAATGCCCACAAGCAAAATGGAAACTCCCTCACATGAATTTTATAACTCCTTTGCTGAGAAAACGGACAGCGGTTATAAGCAGCGACCAAAGAAGTGAGTGTACCTTACTATTGTTATACCCCAGTGAATGCTGAAAAAAAAATCTTGGCCGCGGAACCTCCGCTTACAGCCTGGCGTGGCTCTGTCCAGTTAGCTGATATCAGGTAATTGCCTGCTATCAGCTGATTCTGGGTCACAGAAGTGCAAAAGTAAATATATTCCTGTGATCCTAAAAAGAAGTATAGCCAAATACTGGGAATACTTCTCTTGAATTAGTGATTCTAAAATGTTTCAGCACAAAAAAAAAAAAAGATTTTGCTGCTGTAAGCTAGAGATTTGCCTTTATTTCCTATCCCCCCTGGACAGGAAGTAAAGTGCAATTCTCCAAATAAATCACAGACAGAAATAATTACCGTTCATGTTGAGCAACAAATGAGTACTGCCTAGTTTGTTGTTTGTCAGCTGTTGGAATATCTGATCTATATTCAGACAGGGAGGAACACTGGCGTAGCGTGGGGGATGCAGGGGGGCCGTGGCACCGGGCGCAACATTTAGGGGGGCGCCTCCACCCGAGAGCCGAGGGACAGATCGGCTTTGGGTGCCAACATCGCGGCGCCCTGGACAGGTAAGTGTCCATATATTAAAAGTCAGCAGCTGCTATTGTATATAGTATTTAGCTGTAGTATTTGTAGCTGCTGACTTAAAATTTTTTTGTTTTTCGACGGAACTCCGATTTTTCCGTAAGGTTCGATCAAATATGTAATCATGTATGGCCAGCTTTAGAGATACTTCCATTATTAATTTGGGCATGTTAGTACTTGCTTGTTAACCTTTTCTCACCCTGATTATCTAAAAAAATAAAAGACTTGCATCACTGCATGCATGACTGCCCTTAGAAAACTGCTGAACTGTGGACAATCAGTAATAGGTAGAAAGAGGACAAGCAAAGAGTGACCCAGGTAGCCTGGCCTTTTCTTTGAGTAAAAAGATTTTGCAAACACACATCTAACCCTTTCCATAGGCTCTGGGCTTGCCATGAGATTTATGACACCAGTTGGGGGTCGAGAATTTCCCTCTTTGTTAGCTGTCTAACTCACAAAGCTGCTAACACATAACACATGGGGGGGGACTATAGAATTCAAGGAGGAGGCTGAGATGCCTAGTTTACACAGTACATTTAAGGAGATGTACACGGAAGCGTCTCTCTTTCATTTACGTCCATAAAGTGTGTATGAAGTGTATTTGTTACCGATGCAGTGTTCATGCCATATTAATAAAAAAATTTAATAACCCTAACAAACAAGTTGTTAATGTAAACCTGTGCCTAGTACAGATTTACTTCAAGTAGTAAGAAACCCAAAAGCAAACATTTATTACATTGCATCTTACAAACTCTGATGCCGCGTACACACGATAATTTTTCGGCTTGTAATAAACAACGTTTTTTCCAACTTCATCATTAAAACGACGTTGCCCACACACGATCGTGAAAAAAAAATGCTCTAGCAAAGCGCGGTGACGTAAAACACGTACGACGGCACTATAAAGGGGAAGTTCCATGCAGATGGCGCCACCCTTGGTGCTGCTTTAGCTGATTTCGTCTTAGTAAAAGACGATTCGTGCTTTTCTGTCTGTTACAGTGTGATGAATGTGCTTACTCCATTACGAACGCTAGTTTTACCAGAACGAGCGCTCCCATCTCATAACTTGCTTCTGAGCATGCGCGGGTTTTTCACGTCGTTAAAGCCCACACACGACCATTTTTTACAACCCGAAAAACGACAACGTTAAAAACGTTGTTAAAAAATAGAGCATGTTCGAATTTTTTTTTTTGACGTTTTTCAGAACCTGAAAAATGCTCTGAAGCCCACACACGATAATTTTAAATGACATTTTTAAAAAACTACGTTTTTTACAACCCGAAAGATGATCGTGTGTACGCAGAATTAGAGGTGATTACGGCATTTGGTTTCATTTTTAGTCTTTCTTTCTTTTATTTTCATCTAGTGACCTGGCCAGTAAGTCTGTTGTTTTTTTTAAAAGAACAAGGGGCTAGATTCAGCAAAGAATTATGCCGGCGTATCCATAGATACGCCGCGTAAATTCTAAGCTGCGCCGGCGTATCTACTTTCTGTATTCAGAAAGCTAGATACGCCGATATTAGCCTAAGATACGACTGACATAAGTCTCTTACGCCGTCGTATCTTAGGGTGCATTCTCACGCTGGCCGCTAGGTGGCGCTCCCGTCGTTTTCGGCAGAGAGTATGCAAATTACCTAGATACGCTGATTCACAAACGTACGTGCGCTTGGCGTTCGTTTTTTTTACGTAGTTTGCGTAAGGCTTTTTCGGCTTAACGTTGTGCCTGCTTCTATGAGGCGCACTCAATGTTAAGTATGGACGTCGTTCCCGCTTCCATTTTTGATTTTTTTACGTCGTTTGCATAAGTCGTTCGCGAATAGGGCTGGACGTAATTTACGTTCAAGTCGAAACCAATGACGTCCTTGCGACGTCATTTGGAGCAATGCACACTGGGATATGTACACGGACGGCGCATGCACCGTTCGTACAAAACGTCAATCACGTCAGGTCAACACACATTAACATAAAACACGCCCCCCTTACACATTTGAATTACGCGCGCTTACGCCGGCCCCATTTACGCTACGCCGCCGCAACTTACGGAGCAAGTGCTTTGTGAATACTGCACTTGCTCCTGTAAGTTGTGGCGGCGTAGCATAAATACGATACGCTGTGCCGCCGTTAGATTGAGCGCCCCTACCTGAATCTAGCCCAAGCTCTCTTACAGATTGTATCAGTTACAGGGATGAGACAAACCATTTACCACTGACAAGGTTGATTGCAATGGTCAGCTTTTTTAGATTTTTTTATGAAAACCGTTTTCCCCGAAAAAGGACACAACTGTTGCTGTAACTGCTTATAAAGTGTTAGCTGGAATTTGGCTTCAATTTGTTAGTGTGTTAGTGTATCTAAATACTAATACATCTACATGCTAATATATATAACACTTCCCTCCCCCAGACTGACAATGCTGCTGTCGTAAATTGTCTCTGTAAGGCCGAGATTCTGAGCCATTAGTGGGCAAGCTGAATGTACCAAGTTGATAGATCGATCAACGTGGGTACAATCAAGCATGCCAGAAAGGTTATCGCTAGTGGCTGCTATAGCTGCTTGCGATAATCACTGTCATCTCCTGGTGGGGAGATATAGTTGCAATGTTTCCTTTTGCTTTAAACAAACTTTTTCATAGCTAAGTTATTCTACTGCAGTTAACGCTGTATCATACTGTAGCAGTATTAGCCACATACAGTATGCAGTGCTGAGTTCCAGCAGCATCTAAGGGCACTTCCCATCTGCTGCTTGAACAAAATAGAGTCAGGCTGAGTGCTTCTTAGGGTCCATTTACACAGGCTCTTCGATCAGGTCTGTCTGTCAGTCTTTCAGGTGGACCTGATCGGACCCTCTATTCACTCCTATGGAGCAATGGATGTCAGCGGTGACATGTCTGCTGACACCCGCCGATATCTGATCTAAAACCTGTCCACCAAATCCAGACGGATGGTGACCCTACGTTCCATCCGTCTGCAGGATCGGATCAGATAAGATCCGGTGAAAACGGACAGGCGGTTCAGCAAATGAGCAAATTGGAGTCCGCCAAGCGGATCGTCCGTGTGAAAAGACCTTTAGGCATTTTTTGAATGAATGCAAGACCTCCTCTGATAGGCTGAGGTGGGCTGTGACATCATGATTTTCATCTTGGACATGCAGAGAAAGCCTTCTAGTAGACTAAAACTGGGCATAGATGGATGGAAATTCAGCCAGTTCAGCAGGGAACGGTCATATTTTGATCCATCTATGGCCGTTCCTGTAACAGAGAAGTTGATCTAATGATTGCCTTCTCTTGAACTTGCTGTGGTGCTGATCAGTGTATTCTGACAGAGGAGGAGCTGCTACTGTCAGAATACAATAGCACAGCGGGGAGAATTCCTATTCACCTCACTTGTGTGGATGGGGGACTCCGTTCAGTTTTTTTCTGTTTAGACTTATTGTTGTTTTTGTCCAGGGAGCTGATATGTGGAATGTTCTTCCCCATACCAGTTCTTGTTTAGGGGAATAAAGCGGACACGTGGGGGTGGTGGTCTGGGAGGGGGTAATTGGGGAGTTATGTTACTGTTTCTGTACTGATTCTGTCTTGTGCTTTAATTTTATATGTACATATCGAGGTTGTTCTTGATCTGGCCTTGATTGATAACTACACCACTATGCTGAATAATGCAGATCCCCACTTACCTAATCTCTCCCCGGTGACTACATCGAGATTGTTAAGCTGAAGTGTATGGGGTCTAAACTCCAAAATCAAATGCTCCCTTGTATTTTGATTATGTAAAAAAGACGTAGCTCCATATCATACTCTTACAAGAAACATCTAATGGATGAAAAAAGTTATGGCCCTAAAGGGACCCTCAATGACACATGCTTTCCTCTCCACTGATTTCTAGTCAAGGGGAGTCTCTGACCTTTTTGAGGGGTTGCTTTACTAAAGCTGGAGGGGGGGGCAGAGGGGGCTGACCCCCCAACATTATGCTGTGCCCCACCATGTGCCCCCCAAAAATAAAAACAAAATGTTTTTTTTTGTATTTTGCTTGGGCCACCGCTGGAGTAACACAGTCTCTGCTGAGAGGGAGAGCGTATCCAGTCAGCTCCTGCGGGGGATTCCTCCCTCCCTCTGCTCGCTGACACTGCATAATGCGAGTGCTCACACAACCACAGCCACCCGATCTGCTCTTTCCCCTACATCCTCATTGGCACGGAGAATAGCGAGTTGCAGGAAAGACTCCACGAGCCCTGTGGGGGGGAGGGGCTCAAGTCTTCATCTCAGTTACTGGAAAAACAGACTGATTTCTCCCGTCCTTAGGACAGGAGAACCAGCCTGTAAATTCAGAGAGTGGTGACTGCAAGCTGAGCCGAGTGTCAGTCTATGACACTCTTTCACAGCCCAGCGAGTCCAGCCACCCCCCCCCCTCACTCTCCTCACATACGAGCAGGGAGGAATACAGCTCCTCCTCCTCCTTCCAGTCCCGCCCACACTATCCCAGTGTACTGTATCTGAAGAGAGGGGATGTGTGGGTGGGAAATATGAAAATCAGCAGCATTCCTGGCTGTGTGTGAATGATGCCTGAGATTATAGCCTGGACCATGGGTAAGTGTGTGCACTGCAGACTGCAGTACACTGTAATCACTGAACTGCATTATCTCCATCCCTTCTCTCCCCCATCTGTCTCCCTCCCCCTCTCCTGTTCTTTCAAGACATTCACAATTTACTTTCACTTTCAGTTAGGCAGGTAATATATGGTGCAAATTTCTTTCCTGCATCCACAGATTGCAGGAAAGAAACTTGCATGATTCCCCCATCAACACAGACAGTGCTGACAGGGAATATCCCTCCTGCCCAGCAATTGTATTCTCCCGACAAACAGTGATTAGCAATAGTGGCTATAGCAACCACTAGTGATAATCATAAGAGAATCTGCTCATTAATGGTTCAAATCTCAGCTAGATCCTGCTGAACCAGCTGAGATTTAAACTGTCTATGGCTAGTCTTAGCTCTTAGGCAGCCCATACATTGATCACTTTTTTCATTCAACTATTAGGTTGAATGAAAAAAAAAAAAAGAAATTATCCAATTCCCCCATCTACACATTATAGGTGGATGGAGGAATCCTCCCAGTGTGGACCAGTGCTGGAACAACCAGAGTTGCTGTCCTGTCCCGGCTATTCACAGCACTGGTCTCTGTCTCCATGGCAGCGGCAGCAGCACATTGGAACCCAGTGATGGTTACTTTATGGGGCTGATGTACAGGAGGGCCAGCACAATTTGTTGTTAGAGATGGGATGGGCATGTTCAAAATTCCACATGCCAGAGCCTGCCAGGAAGCCCACACTGCACAGCGCTATTCACAGGCAGTGAGACATTTCCCATTTCGCAGCTGCACAGATCAGGAAATGTCTCACTGGCTGTGATTAGCACTGTGGAGTGTCGGCTTCCTGGCGGGATCGGGCATGTGAGATTTCAAACACACCCGAGCCAAGGAGACAGATGCCAGATGAGCTCTGTCAATAGCAGGGACAGGACAGCTGGGGAACCCCACAGTGGCAGAACACCAGGGCCCGGTGGCAAGAGAACCTTTGCAACCCTGATAGTTTCCCACTGCTTTGGACCCTTATATTTTCTTGGTGTGCTGGTGACATATATCTCTTGTTTTCTGCCACCCTGGGGGGCCCCAGTATAGTAGGAAGGGAGCTCACTGCAGAACATGTGAAAGGGGCCATTGTGGGATCGTAGTAAAAGGGCCCCAGGATATATATTTATATATATATATATATATAATTGCATTTTATAGTTGGCCCCCCTACTTTTGTCCCTGTCCCCCCATGTGCCCTCCCTAAATATGAAAGCTAGAGACGCCACTGCTGGAGAGTGCAAAATGGTGCAGCTCTGCATAGAAACCAATCGCCTTCCAATTTTATGTTTGTCAAAGCTTAAAGTGGATGTAAACCCTCATAAATACCAAGTGAAATGAACAGCCTCAGATGATACACAGATGAAACAAATCTCCCTACATAATTATTACATGAGTATCGGCTGTCTTCAGCTTTATATATTCTTTAGAAAGTTCAGATAGTGTTAGGAGATTTTCTCTTCCTGTTCAGCACTACAGTGAAGCCTGGACATACTTCCAAGACAGCTGATTGAAGGAAAGGCGCACACCCCCTCTCCTCATAGGTAGAGACGTTCAGTTCTGTTTGTTGAATTGTTCAGCACACTGCTATTCTATTTATAGCATCCTCCCCAACACAAAACTCAGGCTGCATTTATCTCCCGTGTCTGAGAACTTGTCAGACGTTCTCATGCTGGTAACAGACGAATGGGGCAGGAGAAAGCTACAGGACTTAGTGCTTTGAGGAGAGATAAGAAAACACTCCAGATTTGTGTGCCCAGCTTAATTTTCATGAATCTGGTGTACATACATGTGACGGGAGTCACTTTGGGCTGGGGGGCCCTTGGAACCCAGAATCCCTTGGGGAGGTTGGGAAACCATTGTTTCAGCTCCCCATGCACCTCATATGTCTAAGTCACCCTGTGTCTCAAATAGGGGCAAAGGGTGACTGGAAAATCAAGTCTGATCTGTACTAATCTGACTCACTATTTTACCTGTGTACCTGTGTTTCAATATTGTTAAGCATGTTAAGCAACAAATGAGTACTGCCTAGTTTGTGGTTGTCAGCAGTTGGAATATCTGATATCTATATTCGGACAGGAAGGAAGAGGTATATGACCAAAGCACTCAAGCGGAGTGTGGGACATTTCGTACAATCCACTATAATTGAACAAGCTGAAGTTAGAAGCTGATTGGCTACCATGCACAGCTGCACCAGATTGTTCACTCTCCAGGTTTAGTAAATTAACCCCTATGTGTCAATGTGTTAGAGGTGAAAACTGACCACTTTGACTGGTATATTATTTTAGTAGTAGACTATAATAAACATTGTCGCTGATCTCACCAAACTGAACAGATGTATATGCTCACTCCTTTCCCTTACTAAAGCACATTTTTTTTAATTTAAGTGTTGGACACCAAAATTGATAGGTTGGGTAGTCTAGACAGATACCCTATGCTACTGCCACTTTGAAATACGCAAGACTTTATCTTTATTAGATATGATTCTTTCCACTCCAAACATCCTTCCACTGGTATCACAAGTTGAATACCTACTGAGAGCAGTATTTGATCACTCTCCACTTGCTCTTACCCTAACAAACCCTATGGTGTTCTTAATAAAGAGAATGGGGCTACTGTGGCCCCCTCAGATCTTATCATACAATACAGATGTATTGAGGATATTAAAAAGTATAGGAGTGAGAGTGGAGAGAAAACCTCTGCAGGAGCCAAATAGCAAGCAATTGAGGTCTCACTGAGAAGCTTTTTATGTCAGTGGCAGGGATAGTGATGAAACCCAATAGAAAAAAAAAAATCTTTACATTCAAGATGAAATGATCCAGGGCTGAGTAAACCTATATTCAAAGAGGTATTGAAAGTCTATTGCGCTACTGCGAGTAACGAAATGTGAATAGAGTGAAAAATAAATTATATATATATATATATATATAATAAATACTAAAGCCGCTATAAAAGGTGCACAAAACCATAAACAAATGAATAATAAAAAATGATGTTAAGCGCTAAAGTAATGGTGAAAAAACATATAAGCTAAATAGTCAACACACTGTGCACTTAAAGCAGAGTTCCGGCCACAATTTCACTTTTTAAATATAAATACCCCTGTAATACACAAGCTTAATGTATTCTAGTAAAGTTAGTCTGTAAACTAAGGTCCGTTTTGTTAGGTTGTTACAGCATTTAGACACTTTATAAAATAGAAATTGACTGGGGCCATCTTAAGTGTGGGCATCATGAAGCCAGACTGTATGACTTCCTGGATTTCAGCCTTGCAGATCTAGCACATGCTCAGTGCTGCACAAGCAGTGTCAGATCAGGTTTCAGCACCTGTGCTGTCCAAGTCACATGATTCTTTGAGACTGGGGAGTGCACAGAATCCTGGAAAGTTACACCCACTACATTCCCAGGAGTCTGTGCGGTGTAGGTTAGGAAGCATTAAGAACCTAGGTGCAGGAAGTGGGAAGATTAACTATTCTACCTAGCAACAACACTTTGAAGGCATCTAAAAAAAATATATATATTCGTAAAGGACTAATGACATTTTTTTAAATGTTTAAATGTTATATTTATGGGTGGAACTCCACTTTAAAAGTGATAAGGTGGGCTGAAGGCCCTGCGAGTGGAGATGGGTCTCCCCACAAATGTGACAAACAAATAATGAACACTGTAAAATAGGAGAGTCTATAGGTGAATAATCAAATGGAGCAGATGGAATGGATGAATCTTCTAAACATGATGAGTGTATCCAATAATTGATCTCATATTGCCCTTACCTTCAAATGATGGTATATACGCATAAAGGGCAAGTGGTTCCTTCTCCTGCTGTTTCAGCGCCGCTGCTCCTTGGAAAATCCTAATGGTGTCCTGGGATGATGAAAAATCCTAGGGTCCGTGTGTCTCGTGGATAAGAGCCAAAAGCGTGAGGTGGGAGAAATAATGCCACAATAGTGAAGATCGTAAATGCAGGGGGTACTGGTATTTTAATAAAAAAATGGACTCTTACAGTTAAAAGATTTAAAACAGGCAGATCACGCTCAGAACAGGACGCGGCAAAATGACAAGCCGGCTTACGTCTCGAGAGATGAGCTCTGGCTTAGCTGCGCTAACCACAGGCAGGGAGACATTTCACGATCTCTGCAGACGAGCATCGGGACAATGTCTCCCTGCCTGTGGTTAGCCCGGCGCGGTGCAGACTTCCTGTCGGGCTCTGCACGTGGACTGTGCGAATACGCCGGAGGTCGTCCCTAGTTCTCAACCCTGTCCTCAAGTACCCCCAACAGGCCATGTCTGCAGGTTTTCTTTTATCGTGCACATGTGTTATAAATCAAAGTCAATGGCTTGGTATTTTGGACAGCTATTTCATCTAAGAGAAATTCCCAAAACATGGCCTGTTAGGGGTATTTGAGGACAGGGTTGAGAACCACTGCTATATATGACTGAAACCTTAAACAAAATGGATTCGGCCATTATTTTATCTCCTGGATTTAAATTCTTTATAATAATCCCACAACATGTGTCCGTGTCAATGTCTCAGACCCATTCCCTATACAGAGAAGGAATGAGCAGGGCTTGTTTCTCTCTCCTCTCCTTTTCACACTAGCCAGAGAGCCATTAGCTGAAATCTCATCAAACTCACAGGCCCGGATTCAGAAAGAAGATACGACGGCGTATCTCCTGATACGCGGTCGCATCTCTGAGTCCGGCCGTCGTATCTATGCACCTGATTCATAGAATCAGGTTTTGCATAGATTTCCCTAAGATCCGACAGGTGTAAGTGTCTTACACCGTCGGATCTTAGGCTGCAATCTCACGCTGGCCGCTAGGTGGCGCTTCCGTTTGTATACGCGAGGAATATGCAAATGAGGAGTTACGCCGATTCAGAAATGAACGACCGCCTGTCGCTTTTTTTTGACGTCGTTTGCGTTCGGCTTTTTTTCGGCGTATAGTTACCCCTGCTATATGCGGCGTATCCTATGTTAAGTATGGCCGTCGTTCCCGGGTCGAATTTTGAATTTTTTACGTTGTTTGCGTAAGTCGTTCGCGAATACTGATGGACGTAATTTACGTTCACGTCAAAACCAAATTTACAGGCAGGTGCTTTCTGAATAAAGCACTTGCCTCAAAAACTTGCGGCGGCGGATCGTAAATGAGATAGGTTACGCAGATCTAAAGATCTGCTAACCTATCTGAATCCAGCCCACAGAGTCCAATGTGGATCTCCAAAAGAAAGTGTTTCTTTGTATGTGGATAACATGTCAGTATATTTGTCAGATCCTAGTACCTCTAGAGAGCCACTACCAAGTCTCATCATGGGACTCAGTGTCTTTTCAGGTTTTCAAGTAAATTGGGAAAAATCACATATAGATGATTTGATATACAGGGACCTTCCTGCATCCTGTCCCATTAAGATTATTAAAAACTTCAGATATTTGGGTGTATATAATCAGTTGCCTCTCACCTGTTATATAGAAAATAACCTAATCTGCTAATAGCTACCTTTAAAAACAGAATCTCCACATGGTCCACTCTGCCATTTAATCTAGTAGGTAGACACAATCTATTTAAATTGGTGTATCTTCACTAATTTCTATACATCCTAGCTAACTCTTATACATGTATTCCTGTTGCACTACCCCCAAAGGAGCTGCTGGTAAATGATAGGCTCTCCTACTGTTGCCAGTGATGACCTGTCCTGTAACTGACAATACAGTGACACACCAATGGCAATAATTGGACTTTATTAAAGTAGCAAAAAGCCCTGCAGGAAAGTACTGGTTAAACATTTCTGACAATTGTTAAAAGTAATGGTTCTGTTAAAAGTAATGATTCTATGAAAGCAATAATTCAATGATATAATTAAATAAATGAAAGGCCTTGCCTGAAACATACTAGGTGAATGGAGAATGATGCTGCAGGCAGCAATCAATGCAACAAATATCCCAGATATCTAGCAGGAGGGATGCAGCTATCGATTGGACCATAACTAACCATTGACCAGTGGGTAAATCTGCACAAAGTCTGCTGGATGTGGGGTCCTTTCAACCTTTGTGTAAGGGTACTGGTAATCCACAGAATTAACATATCATTGCAAAGTGTCCTAAAATAACTGTCATTGAAAAGAACGGGTGGTCCCCTTTAAATAAAAAATGTGTCTAACTCTCAGACAGTTCTTGCAGATGCTGAGTGATCCCCTCTGGCAGCCTGTCCTCCCAGCTTCCCTGGTGGCTAGAAGTCTTGCAGAGGCAGAATGGGAGGTGGGCCACTATATCCTGGCCTCCATGGGCATTCCCAAATCTTGTCTGCTGTCTAGTGGATTTCCCCGTGTATTCTATCTATGGGAGTTGCCGTGACTTGGTGTTTGGCACTTCTGCCTTACAGCACTGGGTTCCATGGTTCGAATCTCAGCCAGGACACTATCTGCCTGGAATTTGCATGTTCTCACTGTGTTTGTGTTGGTTTACACCAGGTATTTGGTTTCTTCATACACTCCAAAGACATGCTTAATTAGTTTCTGTTTTGCTTGGCCCTGGTATGTGTGTGCATGTATGTAAACATGTGAGATACATAGATACCTTAGATTGTAAGCTTCGTGTGACTGCACATTATATAAAGCGCTGCATGAATTGTCGATACTATATAAAAGCCTGTAACAAATAAATATTTCCCTGGCAGACTGCCTGACCATTGTCCCTGACCTGTGCTCTGCCTTTTTTGTCGTGAATGTAAATTACGTCCAGCCGTATTCGCGAACGACTTACGCAAACGACGTAAAAATGTTGAATCTCGGCGCGGGAACGACGGCCATACTTAACATTAGCTACCCCTCATATAGCAGGGGTAACTATACACTGGAAAAAGCCGAACGCAAACGACGTAAAAAAAAAAAAGCGCCGGGCGGTCGTTCGTTTCTGAATCAGCGTAAATCCTCATTTGCATATTCCTTGCGTAATAATACGGAAGCGCCACCTAGCGGCCAGCCTGGAATTGCAGCCTAAGATCTTAGGGATATCTATGCGTAACCTGATTCTATGAATCAGGCGCATAGATACGACGGCCGGACTCAGAGATACGACAGCGTTTCAGGAGATACGCCGTCGTATCTCTTTTCTGAATCCGGCCCACTAACTATAGGAATGGGATCTCCCTATGTAAAAATCTTATAAATCAAATGCTACTGCAGTACAAACTGACATTTGAGGCTCAGAGATATCTGGGGAAATGTGTCAAAGTTGGAGTAGGTGAATTTGTCTAACAAAGGTTACCAACAACTGATGCCCTGTACACATGATCGGTTCGTCTGATGAAAACTGGCCGATGGATTTTTTCATCAGATATCCGATGAAGCTGACTTTCATCAGTCTTGCCTACACATCATCGTTTAAAAATCCGATCGTGTCGAACGCGGTGACGTAAAACACAACGACGTGCTGAGAAAAATTAAGTTCAATGCTTCCGAGCATACGTCGACTTGATTCTGAGCATGTGTGGATTTTTGACCGATGGATTTCCCCACAGAAAATCGTTTTTTTTTCTATCGGTTTTTTAACCATAAGAAAAATTTAAAAGAGGTTCTATTTTTTTTCACCGATGGGGCCCACACACGATCGGTTCGTCCGATGAAAACGGTCCATCAGTCCGTTTTCATCAGACGAACCGATCGTGTGTACAGGGCATTAGGCTCTGAACACCTTATTACCTATCTTGTTGTTAAGCTGGAGGATAACCGTCCTAAATGCTTTGCTGGATTATTAGTAACTGACAACAGACATCAACCTAAGGTTCATGTTTGAACCCTTTATTCAAAATCATAAGCACAGATCCATCTGTAACCATACAGAACAACTCTCACAGATCATCTTTTGTAGCTGATCTCCTACTTGTGATTCCAAAGATCAGCAGCAAGTCCCTTGTAGTTCCACAAATATGCAAGGCTGGTTTGCCTCTTGTACAGTGGGGATCGAAAGTTTGGGCACCACAGGTAAAAATTTGTATTAATGTGCATAACGAAGTCAAGGAAAGATGGAAAAATCTCCAAAAGGCATGAAATTACAGATTAGACATTCTTATAATATGTCAAAAAAAGTTAGATTTTATTTCCATCATTTACACTTTCAAAATTACAGAAAACAAAAAAATGGCACATTGCAAAAGTTTGGGCACCCTGCAGAATTTATAGCATGCACTGCCCCCTTTGCAAAGCTGAGACCTGCCAGTGTCATGGATTGTTCTCAATCATCGTTTGGGAAGACCAGGCAATGTCAATATCAAAGGTTTTAAATGCCCAAACTCATCTGACCTTGCCCCAACAATCAGCACCATGGGTTCTTCTAAGCAGTTGTCTAGAAAACTGAAACTGAAAATAGTTGACGCTCACAAAGCTGGAGAAGGCTATAAGAAGATAGCAAAGCGTTTTCAGATGTCAATATCCTCTGTTCGGAATGTAATTAAGAAATGGCAGTCATCAGGAACAGTGGAAGTTAAAGCAACATCTGGAAGACCAAGAAAAATATCAGACAGAACAGCTCGCAGGATTGTGAGAAAAGCAATTCAAAACCCACGTTTGACTGCACGATCCCTCCAGAAAGATCTGGCCGACACTGGAGTTGTGGTACACTATTTCACTATAAAGAGATACTTGTACAAATATGGTCTTCATGGAAGAGTCATCAGAAGAAAACCTCTTCTACGTCCTCACCACATAAATTAGCGTTTGAACTTTGCAAATGAACATATAGACAAGCCTGATGCATTTTGGAAACAAGTTCTGTGGACCGATGAGGTTAAAATAGAACTTTCTGGCCGGAATGAGCAAAGGTACCTTTGGAGAACAAAGGGCACAGAATTGAATAAAAAGAACCTCTGTCCAACTGTTAAGCATGGGGGTGGATCATTTATTCTTTGGGGTTGTATTGCAGCCAGTGGCACAGGGAACATTTCACGAGTAGAAGGAAAATGGATTCAATAAAATTTCAGCAAATTTTGAATGGTAACTTGATGCCATCTGTGAAAAAGCTGAAGTTAAAGAGAGGATGGCTTCTACAAATGGATAATGATCCTAAACACACCTCAAAATCCACGGAGGATTACATCAAGAGGCGTAAACTAAAGGTTTTGCCATGGCCTTCACAATCTCCTGACCTCAACATAATTGAAAATCTATGGATAGACCTTAAAAGAGGAGTGTGTGACAGACAGCCCAAATCTCAAAGAACTGGAAGACTTTTGTAAGGAAGAATGGGCAAAGATACCTCAAACAGGAATTGAAAGACTCTTGGCTGGCTACAAAAAGCGTGATACTGTGAAGCTGTGATACTTGCCAATAGGGCCAGTACAAGATATTAACTCTGCAGGGTGCCCAAACTTTTGCAGACACCATTTTTTTGTTTTCTGTAATTTTGAAAGTGTAAATGATGTAAATAAAATCTAACTTTTTTTGACATATTATAAGAATGTCTAATCTGCAATTTGATGCATTTTGGAGAAATTTTCCATCTTTCCTTGGCTTCGTTATGCTCATTAATACAATTTTTTTTTTCACAAGAAAATTAATACAAATTTTTACCTGGGGTGCCCAAACTTTCGATCCTCACTGTATTTCTACAAACACATGGTCTGGTCTTACCTCCTTGCTGCACATAACAGGAAGCGATAGATTCTTTGCATATCACCTGCTGATTAATATCGTTTGTATTATGGCCATTTCTTGTCCAGCCTTCCAATCCATCCATGAACACTCCTGTGACCCGACTGTCTCCAGTAACCTCTATATTGTGTCCCCCAGTGTCTTCAAGTCCATTATCCCAGAATTCTGCAGTTGTCAAATTCATATCTCTTCAGTTATCATTCTCGACCATGCTCTGACTATACTTGTCCACAGCCTGCCCTGTCCCTTGACCTGTCTCTGTTTCCCAGATTGCTTATTGATGCAGTACTTCATTCTGGTTCTTCCCCTGGTCAATTGCCTTCTGCATGGTATCCAAGGACCACGACCTTGGAGCCATCATGCAGCACAGCCCACACCCCTTTGCGGGGTACACTAATAAATAACAGACAGCAGGGCCGGACTGGCCTACCGGGATACCGGGACATTTCCCGGTAAGCTGCCTACCCTCAGCAGCCCCTAGACTCTGTGCCTTTGTCCTATTTGGGGCTCACACCTCTGCCAATTGTGCAGATGGCCCAGAGAGCCCACAATCCTACTAGCTCATAACAACATCATTTTATTGTTACTTGCCATGTGCTCACTGTTTTTGTTATCCCTTCGTACACTGTACTTTTCCACTGTACAGTATCTGCCAAAACAGGCATAGAGGACGATGCTCATGTTCTGTAATGCATGCTGAATGTATCACTTTTTACTATCACTTTGTACATACATGGCGATATGTACTAATGTGCACTGAGCTTCCTAAATTGAAAAAGTGGACGCCTTAGTCTACCAGTTGTTGAAGGGGCTTTCCCACTTTTGGAACCAAATCTCTTTGTCCCTCTTTCTTCCTTAGTTTTCCCTCTGTTAGTTAGGCCTCTATAATAAATGAAATACCTAACTACCAATACACCTTTTTATTATCACAGTAATATTTTAAAAAGTCAGTATAATGGAAAGATAGTAATCAAAAATAGCATTTGTGGGTTTATTTTATTTAATTTACTTATTAATTCCTAATGGTCCATGCAACCTGGAGTGCAGGGCCGTTTGAAGGAATTTGGGGGCCCCAAGCAAAAAGCGGGGGATGGGGTGTTGCTGAGCTTCAAGTTGAGAAGCGGGGGGGGGGGGGGGTTGTCGCTGTGGAACCAGAGATGGTTTTGGCAGCTACAAATATTAAGTTAAGAGCATTTCTGGCAGAATCACCAATTATTCTTTTGCACTTGCATCATTTTTAAAGGGCTAAAACAGGGGGGACATGCAGGTATTGCAGAGATGTACTGTTTATTTTTTATTTTTATTTTGCCCAGGCATTAACTTTAAAGGGTTTATCCACTCAATACTCACAGATTTTCCACCCAAGATTAAAATGAAAATATGTATGAATCTGATATTCGGCAATCAACTGTGCCCCGCGGTGTCATTACTGCGCAGACGCGAGCGGGGGGGGGGGGGGGGTTGTGCTACTGCCGCCGCCGAACGGGGAGTACTTCTGACTGCCTCCCCCCTTACTCCCCCCATGTTCTTTTTACCCCCCCCCCTACCGCATACCGCGCAGAAGGAAATTCAGTTTGCTGTTTCTGGCCGGACTGAAAGGAAGTGAGCACTGAGTGTGTGCACTTCCTGTCAGTCCTGGAACAGAAAACTGAATCTCCTGTACCGCGCGGTTACGGTACCTGGCTGCACTGCAGAAGGAGCTAGGAAGAGGAGCTCGGCCACACTACAGGCTGCAGCCCTGCTGGGGCCCCAGGCCAGCTCTGGGCCCCAAGCAGTTGCTTGTTTTGCCTGTCTTGTTCCGACGGGCCTGCTGGAGTGCCTCCTTGGCCTACAGACTTTGCGCTTAAACGTGGTGCTCATTTTCCAATCTCAAAAAGTTGGGAGGTTTGTTTTAGTTTGTTTAAATTAGGTGTGACGATGGTTCATACTAAACTACAACCACAGATAGCTTGATAGCTGGACTCTCCAAATTAAAACAAGCAGGGGGCAACCACACCTCATAATCTACAGATCCCAGATTGTCACAAAGCCAGAGAGGAGTGTGAAAGGAAGACTGAGAAGCTGGAGATGTGAGGTGATCTGAACCCTAGTGTGATACTCTCTTCACTAATGTATTTTCAATCATAAGGAAACTAGTAGAAGCCAGCAGTAATTGCAAATGCAGCAAATCCAGGGACTTGCTGTATGTTGCCGACTAACTGTTAGAGTGGGGTGAGAATACAGGTGACACCATTAATAGCTAAGAAATAGGGTCACAAGTTCAAGGAATTGCATTTAATAATAACAATTAATCTTTGAATATGTAGCATGCCCTGAATATTTGCAACTACTTTATCCCTTAAATGCTTGGAACAATTCTCAATAATGTTACCTTCAAGTAGGTAAGGCTGGGTTCACACATGTCCAGCTGTGGTTTGCATTCTGGAGCATTTCTATTCACTGATTCTGGTGCTATTCTGATGCGATTCCGGTGTGAGTGTTTGCCTGCATTTGCACCTGAATCTGACCCAAAAATGCACAGGACCCTTTTCAAAACTGCACTGCAGCCGCCCTGGACATGTGTGAACTGGCTCCATTGAGAGTCGATCACATTCACATGTTATACGAATTGGATACGGTTAAAAATGCATCCAATTTGCATAAATGTGAACCCAGCCTCAAGCTGTATTATCCAATGTTTGTATTTTATCTCCTGTTATGTATGACCTGTGAGTGGATAGATTGTTTCAACAAAGAAAGAAAAAACATCTGCAATATACAGTGCCTTGAAAAAGTATTCATACCCCTTGAAATTTTCCACATTTTGTCATCCTACAACCAAAAATATAAATGTTTTTTATGTGATAGACCAACACAAAGTGGCACATGATTGTGAAGTAGAAGGAAAATGATTAATGGTTTTAAACTTTTTTTTACAAATAAATATCTGAAAAGTGTGGCGTGCATTTGTATTCAGCACCCTTTACTCTGATACCACTAACTAAAATCGAATGGAACCAATTACCTTCAGAAGTCACCTAATTAGTAAATAGAGTCCACCCTCAGAGGTTTGTTAGAGAACCTTAGTGAACAAACAGCATCATGAAGGCCAAAGAACACACCAGACAGGTCAGGGATAAAGTTGTGGTGAAGTTTAAAGCAGGGTTAGGTTATAAAAAAATATCCCAAGCTTTAAACATCTCACAGAGCACTGTTCAATCCATCATCTGAAAATGGAAAGAGTATGGCACAACTGCAAACCTACCAAGACATGGCCGTCCACCTAAACTGACAGGTCGGGCAAGGAGAGCATTAATCAGAGAAGCAGCCAAGAGCCCCATGGTAACTCTAGAGGAGCTGCAGAGACTCACAGCTCAGGTGGGGGAATCTGGACAATTATTAGTTGTGCACCCCACAAATCTGGCCTCTATGGAAGAGTGGCAAGAAGAACGCCATAAGAAGAACCATTTGCAGTTTGCGAGAAGCCATGTGGGGGACACAGCAAATATATGGAAGAATGTGCTCTGGTCAGATGAGACCAAAATGTTACTTCTTGTCCTAAAAGCAAAACACTGTGTGTGGTAGAAAACTAACACAGCACATCCCCCTGAACACACCATCCCCACTGTGAAGCATGGTGGTGGCAGCATCATGTTGTGGGGATGCTTTTCTTTAGCAGGGACAGGGGAGCTGATCAGAGTTGATGGGAAGATGGATGGAGCCAAATACAGGGCGATCTTAGAAGATTTGAATGCAAGCTCTCACTGGTTGTTGGGAGAGTCACTAAACTTACTGTCACTGTGGGAAGAAACTTATTCCATCCTGACCAAGGGAATAAAGCTATTTTTTGTTACATATTAACCTGGAAAGGGAAGAGGCTCTGCCATTTTATATCTTGTATTACTCATGTAAAAACCTCTAATGCATGAAAGAGCAGATGCCTCTCACAACAGAGATTTGGGAGACACCTGTGCCTAAACCTGCTGACTAAACCCCTTGTTATCACTTACATACAGCCTAATATACCATTTTTTTTCTGCAGGTGGCCGACTTTCTCATAAAACCATTCTGAATGGCTCATGAGCCACAGGGCCGGTTTCCAAAATGGCAGGAGGGGACGTCCCCCCCCACTTCTCGCTGGTGTTTCTGGGGCTTACCGTTTCCGCCGGTTCTCCCAAGAAACAATCCTACGGTGCAGCTGGCTACTCCCATAGGCGATTAACACTCTTTGATTGATTCTATGGCCTTGGAGGACTGAATCACTTTTTTTTTCTCTTTTGCTTTTAATGGTAAAGAAGAGATTTGGGGCCTTTTTGACCCCAGATCTCTACATAAAGAGGACCTGTCATCCTTTTTTCTATTACAAGGGATGTTCACATTCCTGGTAATAGGAATAAAAGTGATAAAAAAAAAATTAAAGGGACAGTGTAAAAATAAAAAGTTAAATAAAATAACAATTAAAAAATAAAGCGCCCCGTCCCTCCGTGCTCGCATGCAGAAGCAAACACATACGTGAGTTGCGCACACATATGTAATCTGTATTCAAAACCACACATATGCGGTATCGCCACGACTTTTATAGCAGGAGCAATAATTATAGTGCTAAATCTCTTCTGTAACTCTGTGTTTAAGGTGTTTAAAATGTTGCATATGGAGATTTTTATGTACTGTAGTTTGTTGCCATTCTACGAGCGTGCGCAAATTTAAAGCATGACATGTTTGGTATCTATTTACTCTGCGTAACATCATCTTTCACATTATACAAAAACATTGGGGTAACTATTGCATTTTTTTAATTGTGTATTTAATGTGTATGTGTATCAAGTGTATTTTTTTCCAAAAAATTGCATTTGAGAACCACTGTGTGACATAAAAAATTGCAACAATCGCCATTTTATTCCCATGGATCTCTGCTAAAAATAAAAAGGAATAATATTTGGGGGTTAGAAGTAATTTTCTAGCAAGAAATGCTGATTTAAACTTGTGAACAAAAAGTGCCAGAAAAATCCAGGTCAGTAAGTGGCTAAAGTAATAATAAACCCTTAAACCCCTACGGGCTTGCCTACACACGATCATGAAAATAAAATGCTCTAGCAAAGCGTGGTGACGTACATTACGTACGGCAGCACTATAAAGGGGAAGTTCCATTCGGATGACGCCACCCTTTGGGCTGCTTTAGCTGATTCTGTGTTAGTAAAAGACGATTCACGCTTTTCTGTCTGTTACAGCGTGATAAATGTGCTTACTCCATTACGAACGGTAGTTTTACCAGAACGAGCGCTCCCGTCTCATAACTTGCTTCTGAGAATGCCGGGTTTTTCACGTCTTTAAAGCCCACACACGACCATTTTTTACAACCCGAAAAACTACATTGTTAAAAACGTCGTTAAAAAATACAGCATGTTCGAATTTTTTTTTGCCCGTTTTTCAGAACGCGAAAAATGCTGTGAAGCCCACACACGATAGTTTTTATTGACATTTTAAAAAAACGTAATTTTTTACAACCCAAAAAATGATTGTGTGTACGCGGCATTAGTGTTTTTTAGTCTAACACATTGGGCATAATAAAATAAACAATCCCCAGTAAACTATTTGATAAATTACCCTAGCACTTGCAGTTTACAACTTTCAATGCTGCTGTCACCTGCTTCCTTAGTGCTGCTTCTCTATACTTCCAGTTTTTACAGCAACAAATTAAAAGCAGACTGTGCAGTCTCCAGCCAATCTGTTAGCTTGGAGAAGGAAGAGGGAGGAGCAGGGGAGTTCCTTGCCATCCTATGCTATGGTGGTGTGAGTTTCTATTGATGCACAAAGTGTAGGAAGAAACAACTTTAGTCCCTACATGCAAGGGTGGCTCCATAGAATTGCTGCAGGAGAAAGGAGCCACCCTGGAACAGAAAATCTGGGGTAGTGGTCATGGCACCAGCTTAAACAAGAGGCATAAGCAAGCATTAACAGTCAGATAAAGACGCTGCATACAGGGCTGTCTTAATTAGAGGGCACACCTGGGCACTTCCCAGGGGCCCCAGCTGCATGGGGGGCCCTGCACTTTCCCCAAAGCAGCTGGTCCTTGAGCCCACACTGCCCTGAAATTGGGGGCCCCATGATGGCACTGAGAGTGATAGATGCCAAGGGGAGTCAGTCTGCCTCCTACCTACTTAGGGCCAGATCCACAGTGAGAGTACGCTGGCGTATCTACTGATACGCCGGCGTACTTTCAAATTTCCCTCGTCGTATCTTTAGTTTGAATCCTCAAACCAAGATACGACGGCATCTGGGTTTGATCCGACAGACGTACGGCTTCGTATGCCTTCGGATCGTAGATGCAATACTTCGGCGTCCGCTGGGTGGAGTTTGCGTCGTTTTCCGCGTCGGGTATGCAAATTAGCTATTTCTGACGATCCACGAACGTACGCGCGGCCGTCGCATTCTCTTACGTCGTCTCTAGTCGGCTTTTTCCGGCGTATAGTTAGATTTGCCATGTTAAGTATGGCCGTCGTTCCCGCATCGAAATTTTAATTTTTTATTTTTTTTGCGTAAGTCGTCCGTGAATCGGGATGGACGTAAGTCACGTCTAAGTTTAAAAAATGACGTCCTTGCGACGTCATTTCGCGCAATGCACGGCGGGAAATTTAGAAACGGAGCATGCGCAGTTCATTCGGCGTGGGGACGCGCTTCATTTAAATTAATCACGCCCCCTAATCGCCGATTTGAATTCCGCCGCCAGAGATACACTACGCTGCCGTAACTTACGGCGCAAATTCGTTGTGGATTTGAAACAAAGCCAAGTAAGTTACGGCGGCGTAGCGTATCTTAGATACGCTGCGCCGGTGCCGATCTATGTGGATCTGTCCCTTAATGTCTGTTTACCTGCACTGTCATCATTGTAGGGGCCCCAGAGCATTACTTTGCCCAGGGGCCCATGGTGCTATTAAGACGGCCCTGGCTGCATACTTAGTAAGTGATTAAATCAGCTGCTAAAAGTGTTTAAAAACTGATGGTTTAGGATCACTTTAATACTGACAAAGGCAAGCTGAAAGTCACAAAAACATTAAAGGGGTTGTAAAGGTAAACGTTTTTTCACCTTAATGCATTCTATGCATTAAGGTGAAAGAACTTCGAACAATACCGGCCTCCCCAGCCCCCCCTGTTTACTTACTTGTCCCCTCGAAAGTCCCGCGCCGTGAACGCGCTGGCATCTTGGCTCATTCATTGGTGAATTGAAGCAGCGCAGCCATCGGCTCGCGCTGCTGTCAATCACAACCAATGACGCGGTGCGTGTAGGGGTGGGGCCGAGTGATACAGTCGGCGGCTATGGCTATCGGCTGTATCACGGGAGCACGCCCGCAAGGACTCCACACCATGCGAGCTCTCTCATATGAATGTGGTGAGTTCTTGCAGGGAGGAC
Organism: Rana temporaria; assembly: GCF_905171775.1. Taxonomy (NCBI): domain Eukaryota; kingdom Metazoa; phylum Chordata; class Amphibia; order Anura; family Ranidae; genus Rana; species Rana temporaria. Next base: position 71,293,115 of record NC_053491.1, on the reverse strand, counting down.
CAGAGACAGCCGCCGAGGGACCCCATAAGACGTGGTTTGGGGACACACTGTGCAAAACGAGCTGCACAGTGGAGGTAAGTATAACATGTTTGTTATTTTTCAAAAATAAAAAAAAATTCCTTTACAAACCCTTTAAGGAGAATTATTTTAATTGCATGTGTTATATGTAATACTATTTGTAACATAAAAAAAAATGTGCATATACCTATTTTATAGGCCTAACCCAAGCACTACATAGATCACAGGGACATTCTTAGAGTAAAGTAGCAGATGAGGATACTTCGAGGATAAACACAGCTCAGCAGTACATCATTTGTTTCTTGGAAGCCATAAATCAAAGAGCTCACCAGTGTCTGATATGTGTCACGTCTCTCCATGGAGTGAGTAAGAGTTTTTATGGGATTACCGTGTATGTGGTCCTATAATCTCCCTTCCTCCTAAAACACTATGAAATATGGAGAGATTTATAATGTTGTTTTACACAAGATTTCCACACAGATTGTAATACTAAAATGTTTATAGGTTTAAATCTTAGTGACATCCCTGTGACCTAATGCTCAGCGAAGCTGATGTAAAGACAGCTTATGAAATATGAGGCTTCCTTCCTTTGAACTGTACGTTTAGGATTTATGCATTCTATGTCCACATAGCTAACATAGGTCAATACTCTGCTATTTAGAGGCTACCTTTGTCTAGAGGATTGTAAAAATTGCAGACCCTCCAATGTTAGCTCTAGCTTTTCATGTAACTGAAGCATCCATCATATCACAAGCGGTTATACCATGAAATTTGGCAGCAAAGGTGATATTTGTGTTAACATTTGACTAAAGTCACCCGTTGACATCAGAGAATGTCAGACATGGATGCTCCGATATGGCCATCCTTAAGCCTAGTACACAGGGGTCGAATGTCGGGTGGCATTGGCCGGTTCAATAGAAACTGGCCAACATTTGGCCCTGTTGGTATGGCAGCCGGTCCGACTGTTGAAGGGTCATGATCGTAAAATTTCTGCTGACCAGCTCCCGATCAGTGCTGAGATCTCTGACCGGAGTGTTCTGGTGTGATCTCCAATAGCACAGTAGGAGAGAGCACTATACTAACATTGCATGATTAGTACATCAGCTCCTCCTGAGCTTTTTTTCAGCCCTGCATGGCAGATGAACATCAAGATGGTGAGCAAGTGTCCCAGCTTAGCTACAGTATTATTGTCAGGGACGTACGCTCATGCGCCAACCATGGACCTTGCACGCAGCTATGCAGCCGTTGCGCGCTCCTGCGCGCATGCGTCAACAGCCTAAACAGCCATTGCGCGTGCATGCGCGCGCATTAGACGCACCTTTTGGTGCCCAGCAAGCATATAAAAGACACTGTGGTGATGATGCACCTCGTGGCTTGATCTGCATCTGTTCCCTGAGCTCCTGTTGCTGTTTGAAAGCATTCTGTTCCAAGTGTATGACCCGGCTTCCTGACTCTGCTTCCTGCTCCAATCCTGACAATCCGGCTTGTTGACCTTGCTCTGTCCCCTGCTTGATTACCCGTTGCCGAGACCCGGCCTGGACTCTGACTACTCTTCTGCCTATTGCTTCTGCTATGACTCCAAGTGTATGACCCGGCCTGCCTGACTCCGCTCACCTGCACCTGTTGCGCTGCTAACCTGCATCCACGGCTCTGCTGACCTGCATCCACTAAGTCTGCAAACCTGCATCATCTGCTTCCTGTCTCTCGGTTCCCATCTCACCAGCAGCAACAACCAGAAGAGCCACCTGTACCCCACCGCGCTCCTACCACCACTGTCCCCATTCCAGTGGTCTCCGAGCGGGGTTGTACGGGAGGTCTCCCTCCACACATCAGGCTCACACCCAGGTACGTAACAATTATGCTCTGTCTTTAAGCAGCCTCTGGTTGCTTTGATCAACAAAAGTTGCCTGCTAACTCTTCTAGCAGAGGCATTGACTGTTGATAAGACCGTTCACCCCAATCATCCAACTGTGCACTGGGTTGTGTGCAGTTTTGTAGTGTGTGTCTACATGATGTAGCCCTGCAGGCTCCTCCTCCTCACTAGTCTTGAAGGGTGAGTCTACATGATGGAACCATGCAGGCTCCTCCTCCCTGCCCTTCTGGAAGAGATCTTTCACACTGTGCCGCCCCTAGCATCGACAGTAAAACGCTGCTATTTTTAGAGGCGCTTTACCGCCAGATTTGCGGCGCTATTCGGCCGCTAGCAAGGCACTTTTAATCCCCCGCTGGCAACCAAAAAGGGTTAAAACCGCCGCTACAGCAATGTTTTGCCGGTGGTACGGTGGCGCTGCCCATTGATTTCCCTGTTTTAGGGCGCTTTGCAGCCACTATTTTTGATGCTATAGCGCAGAGGTGTCAAACTCAATTTCATCGTGGGCCACATCAGCATTATGATAGCCCTCAAAAGGGCCGGTTGTATCTGTAAGATTAGATGTCCAGAAAGTAAGGGTCTTGAGGAGGACCAGAGGAGGGCTGCAGTTGCAGGAGAGGTGCGAGGGCCACGTGAAATGGCCTGAAGGGCCGGATTCGGCCCGCGGGCCTTGTGTTTGCCACCTATGCTATAGCGCCTGCAAAACCCCCCCAGTGTGAAAGGGGTCGAAGAGAAGGAAGTCAAACAATTACATCAACCAGGCTCCTTCCAACAGGATAAAGGTAAGTTCTGGGTTCTTCAGCGATGCCTGGGCAAAATGCCTAAAAATTGCCTCATATTGCTCAAACATTTTCAGCAAGCCAGATCAAGCTTGCCATTTTTGTTACCCAAAGCCACAAGTTTTATTGTGCAGCATTACAACCTAGGGAACTGTGCAGGTCAGCTGTCACTAAGCTAAGAACCAATGACATCATAGGTTGATAATGATGAAGTTGGGTGCCTGATGATGTACTTGTTTGCCTCTCCCAGTCAGCACTGGGGTCAAGTAAGTTAGTGAGGGAGAGAAAGGGAGGAAAAAGAGAAATGCTGGAATAATAAATCAGCACCAGTGTGGAAAGGTTTATTTGCTTTGTTAGAATAAATCACCTCTAGTCCTGGTCATCCTACGTGTGTAGATGCTGCTATGTTATGTAAAACTATTACATTTGTTTTTACATTTTAGAATGGGTTGCCTTAAGATTGTGCATAATTTTAAATGGTACCTTGACTAAAAAAAGGTTGCTCTGTGGTTTTCAAACTTATTAAGACCCGGGCCCTGAAAATTCTTCCAAAAACCTTTCATGCCCCAATATATATAAAAAAAGTTAATATTTACAGAATGAAATTGGGATGCATAATATGTATTGAAACACTGGAAGATTCTGTATGAGTGTCAGTGTGGGGGGGATAGGGTTTATGGAGGGAATTAGGGGACTCTGCAGCAGACCTGGTGGCCCAGTAGGGACTGAGGTTTTTAGAGGGAGCTGGGGACAGCTGTGGGGGTTAAGGGGCTAGATCCACAAAGAAAGTTCCCCGGTACTATTGATACGCCGGTGTAATTTCAAAATTCCCGCGTTGTATCTTTGTTTTGAATCCTCAAAACAAGGTACGACGGCATCTGGGTTAGATCCGACAGGCGTACGTCTTCGTACGCCTTCGGATCTTAGATGCAATTTTTCGACGTCTGCTAGGTGGCGTTCCCGGCGTAATCCGCGTTGAGTATGCAAATTAGCTATTTCCGACGATCCACGAACGTACGAGCGGCCATCGCATTTTTTTACGTCGTTTCCGTTCGGCTTTTTCCGGCGTATAGTTAAAGCTGCTATCTGGTGGCGTACTCAATGTTAAGTATGGCCGTCGTTCCCCGCATATAATTCGTGAATGGGGCTGGATGCATTTTTTTACGTCGTTTCCGTTCGGCTTTTTCCGGCGTATAGTTAAAGCTGCTATCTGGTGGCGTACTCAATGTTAAGTATGGCCGTCGTTCCCGCATGTAATTCGTGAATGGGGCTGGACGCCATTTACGTACACGTCGAATACAATGACGTCCTTGCGACGTCATTTGGAGCAATGCACCCTGGGAGTTTTGACGGACGGGGCATGCGCAGTTCGTTCGGCGCGGGGACACGCTTCATTTAAATGAAATACGCCCCCTACCCGCCCAATTTGAATTCCGCACCCTTACACCGTGAGAAATACACTACGCCGCCGTAACTTATGGCGCAAATTCTTTGAGGATTCAAACCAAGTCAAAGTAAGTTATCGCGGCGTAGCGTATCTGACATCTGCGCCGGGCGCAGTGTATGTATGTGGATCTGCCCCTAGGTCTCTACAGGAGGATTTACAGGGGCACTGTGGGAGGCTCTAGGGCCCATGCAGGCTGGGGGACACAAGGGAGGGTGGGGGCATTGCAGCAAGCTAGGGGTATTACAGGGTCCTGGGTGGCACTGTGGGAGATTGGGGGCACTGTGGATGCTGTCTGGTGGCAGTCTAGGCGGTTGAGCATCACTTTGGGCCACTATGAGAGGTTGGTGGCACAATGGAAGCTGAAAGGCACTGTAGTAGCGGATCTGCAGTTGCCTGAAGGCCAGGAAGGAGGGAGGCCGTGGCTCTTTAGGGAGCCACAGTATGGTGGTTGAGAACCACTGCTCTTGAAGGCTCCAAAATCTGACTTTTCTTGAAATGCCTATGATGGATTTTAAGTAAATGTATTTGCCATGAAATAGTTACAGCTGTAAACATTCCTTTTAGCTGATTTAATTATTTATTATGGCAATTTCCAAAGTTATAATTATGCGCTACTATGTGTAATTACCTGTAATCACTTAAAGTAAAAAACATATTTTTTATCAGGGTTTGTCACTAGTATTTTTGCCACCAAAAAAATGACAGGACTGGGATAAACCCAAGGGAACCCGTTGAAGCCTATATTTTATGCCACGTACATAACAAAACTCTGACAACAAAACCGTGGATTTTTTTTCCGACGGGTGTTGGCTTAAACTTGTCATGCATACACACGGTTGCACAAATGTTGTCTGAAGTTCCGAACGCCAGGAACGCGGTGACGTACAAGACGTACAATGGCACTATTAAAGGAAAGTTCAATACCAGTCGTGTTAGTAGAAGTTTGGTGAGAGACGATTGACGCTTTTCAGCCTCCTGCTTTTCAGTCCATAACAGCTTGACAAATGTGCTATCTCCATTACGAACGCTAGTTTTACCAGACCGCTTCCGTCTCATACTTGATTCAGAGCGTGGAATTTTATGCGTCGGAATTGTCTACACGCGATAAGAATTTGCAAGAACGGATTTTGTTGTCAGAAAATTGAGAACTAGCTCTCAAATTGTTGTTGTCGTTAGTTCCGACAGCAAATGTCCGATGGAACCTACACACAGTAGGAATTTCCGACAAAAAGCTCCTATCGAACATTTGTTGTCGGAAATTCCGACCGTGTGTCATTACTCTTTTTTTCTTATTTAACATAAAAACAGAGGTCTAAATTGAATGATGGTATCCTACTCTAATCATCCTCTAACATATGAGAACAACCACGAAGCACACTGTACATTTTTACAATATGTAAACTGTGAGCAATCTAGTCTAGGAAAAGACACATGAACACTTCTCATTTCCCACCAAATACAAAAACTAAGAAAACATTAGCTACTCTACCAATTTATAAAAATAATTATGTGTGCACAGTGGAGGGGTCGCTTGCATTCAGGAGTCACTGAAGAAATAGAAAAAATAATGATTCTCAGAGATATATATATATATATATATATATATACACAAGGGGCCGGATTCAGATACCTCCGCGTATCTGTCCATCTGGCATAACGTATCTCAGATACGTTACGCCGCTCTAACTTTGGGCGCGAGTTCTTTATTCAGAAAGAACTTGCGCCCTTAGTTACAGCGGCGTAACGTATGTGTTGCGGCGTAAGGCCGCGTAATTCAAATGGGGATGTAGGGGGCGTGTTTTATTTAAATTATGCTTGACCCCGCGTATTTGACGTTTTTTTTTTTGAACGGCATGCGCCGTTCTTGAAAACATCCCAGTGCGCATGCTCGAAAATCCGCCGCAAAACGTCATTGCTTTCGACGTCCATCCGTATTCGCGAACGACTTACGCAAGCGACGTAAAAAAATCAAAACTCGGCGCGGGAACGACAGCCATACTTAACATTAGCGACCCCCCATATAGCAGAGGTAACTATACGCCGGAAAAAGCCGAACGCAAACGACGTAAAAAAAAACGCCTGGCGGTCGTTCGTTTCTGAATCGGCGTAACTCCTCATTTGCATATTCCTTGCGTAATAATACGGAAGCGCCACCTAGCGGCAGGCCTGGAATTGCAGCCTAAGATCCGACGGTGTAAGTCACTTACACCAGTCGGATCTTAGGGATATCTATGCGTAACCTGATTCTATGAATCAGTCGCATAGATACGACCGTCGGAACTCAGAGATACGACGGCGTATCAGGAGATACGCCGTCGTATCTCTTTCTGAATCCGGCCCAGTGTGTATATATACAATGAGTTTGCCCTATTTCTTTTAATATATATATATATATATATATATATATATATATATATATATATATATATATATATATATATTAAAAGAAATAGGGCAAACTCATTGGACCACATGGTCTTTTTTCAGTTGTCACTTTTCTATTAGTAAAAACATGTCTGCATCTAAATTAGCTAGTGCTACAATTACAATTATTACTCTTAAATATTGATTCTTAAATATAATAACCCACAGCAACCAAACTGAATCCACATTATATGGGTCTGCCTTCATGCTTCAGCAAAGTAAATTCCGGTTGGTTATTACGGTTATTGCACTAAAGAATTAGTAGCAAAGAATAAGAACTTTGTTATGAATTAGGCTGCTCGTGAACAGCAGACCCTGATCTAATTAACAAATTCAGAAACCCTCATGACCTTTCTCCTAGTCTGAGAAGACTGAAAAAAAAGTATTAAATGTGAGCATACTGCATGACTTCACTGGATGAGAACTTAGATGACCCCATTGCTATGAACAGTGGCAGATGTCTCTCCATCCATCGTTCTCTGGGTGACATCAACTTGTCTATGCCCAGCCTTAGGCTGTGATTTTTAAATACATGAAAGATCATTATATTCAGTTATACCAACCCTGTTTTGAAGGAAAATCTGCTAGATCGTCCGTTAGATAAAGTGATGTCAATCTGCACAACAAAAGAGACCAATAAAACACAAGCTAAAGCAATGGGTGCCTTTACATGATGGGCCAGTGCAAACGTTTTTTTTTAGTGTAAGCAAGGTATAGAATCTGAAAAAGGCAAAAATAATGATTTACACAAAGTACGGTAATACATAAACTGGTAAAAAATCTTGTGAGAGTGGTCAATAGTTCATCTACAACTGTCTACTGTGTGCAGAACACTATACATTTTATTTCAATAGAGAGGTAAGGGATGGGGATCTGCAAGCAAAATGCTAACCTTGGTTTTATGGGGGGCGGGAGGAACAATAGTGATGCAAACGGGTTTTTGACCAGTCTGGTTACATTTTTGATGGGGTTGAAGTCCTCCCACAGACCCAAGGTCATCACCCAACACCCAATCTGGCAGAAAACATCTGGTTTAGGCAACTAGCCTGCACCTCACTCTGGTCTTCCGGCGCCTGGAGTCTTTCTACCATCAATCTTCAGTCCACTCTTGTTTAAAGGCCTTATTCACCTCACCTATCCACTCTGGCCCTAAAAATGTCAGTGGAGGTGCTTCATTTACCAGGATACTATTGGTCCCTTCTGCCACCTGACCTCTGTCTAATGACACTTGGTACATTTGAAGATTTATACATTTGGATGCTGTAATTTTTGCCCAACTTTTTTTTACAATACCCCAAGAGGTCTGTCAGTTTGCATTGAGCTAAAGTAAACATACATTTAAAAAGTGTATTTACACTTGTACAGTCACATTTGAGAACCCCCTACTATATGTTTGTGATGTGTTCCCATTCACACAGCATATCTATAATATATTTCTTGCCTTTCTAGTTGTTTCTTTGGAGCAGGATCATACTCAGGACTTGAAGCTATACAATTTCAGAGGGTCATAGTGGGGACAGAGTCAATTTCCTCTCAGTAACATATAATGCAGACTCCAAACCTCAAGATCTTTACCCCTTTGTTAGTTAAGACTGTGTTGAAATCAATTTACAACCTATAATGAGATTTGCCAGCACAGTACAGACAGCGCTGATTATAGTAAACATTAACTCCACAGACCCTCCTTAACATTACATAGGGGGTAGCTGGTAAGCTAGTTTAAGCAAGTAAAGAGCATGTGCAAATATACACAGCAATTTAAATTTGTTTTAAGTTATGCTATATGAATATAAACATGTAACAAATTCCATGTAACAAAGTGGAAATATGCCTGGAGTCCACCCAAAAACTCTTTATTGGGTTCAGATCTGAGCTCTTTTTTGGCCGGTCCAGGATATTACCATTGTTATTTTAAAAAATTCTTGTGTAGGTTTGGCTTTATATTTAAGTCATTGTCTTGCTAGAAAGACAAATCACCACCCTAGGCAGACTGCATTCATTTTCCTCTAGGATATTCCTGTACATTGCTGCATTCATTCTACCATTTACCCTCACAAGCTTTCCAAGTCTGCTGTAGTGAACCATCACGTTCACCATACGTTATAGTATATTTATGATGATGTGAAGTGTTTGGCTTACACCAAAAAGGTCTTTGGTCTAATGCAGAGGTCTCCAAACTGCGGACAGAGAGCCAGATGTGGCCCTTTGCTAGCCTTTATCCGGCCCTCTGGGCACTATTCCTCCCACTGACACCAACAATGGGGCACTATATCTTCCACCGATACCAATGAGGGGATTCTATTCCTCCTACTAATAGGGGCACTATTCCTCCTCCTATTGACCACCAACCCTGAAGCCATATTTATTTTCACCGATGTCGGGCCCGGGACATTTTCTGCCTCTGCTGGCCACAATCCGGCCCTCCTAAAGTCTAAAGGACAATAAACTGGCCCTTTGTTTGAAAAGTTTGGGGACCCCTGGTCTAATGGACAAAAAAGCACAGTTTTGAACTCATTAGGTCATAAAATCTTCTTCCTACTACTTTCAAAGTCTTTCAGGTGCCATCTGACAAATTGTTGACTAAATGCCATGTTGATGTAGCACCCTCCTTGGCAGGGGCGTTGCTAGGTCTACAAAAGTCTGGGGCTAGAGCATATAGCAGCGAAGTAAAGAAAGTCATACGCTTGGGCGGGCATACACATGTATATAATATAAATGTGTGTGTGTATGTGTATATTTATATATATATAAATAGCAAGAGGTGCAATCAGCGCAAAAATATATAATAAATGTGTAAATGAATCCCCTCCCCAAATGAATGCAAGCAAAATCCATTAAGATACGTATTAAAAAAAAATCAGTGCAGCGCATAAAATTCAAATGATGCAATAAAGGTGTAAAAAAGTAAAAAAAACAGCAAAAACTGAACAAAAATGTCCAAATAAACGTGAATAATAGTCCAAAGAATTGTGTGACGAACAAATTCCAAAATCCTCATATGATTCACCAGTGACGTAGATTCAAACAATAAGTGATCCCTCCACCACTATAGGATTGGCCACTTTCACCTTAAAGTGGAGGTTCCCCTAAAAATAAACTTGTAACATTGCATTTATGAGATTAATGACTATTAGAATCGGCTGTTTTTTTTTAAAAAATACGTCCGTACATACCGTTTCCTATATGTGTTCTCACCGCCGCTTCCGGGTATGATGGTCGGGGCTAGGCGTTCCTACTTGATTGACAGGCATCCGACCGACGCATACATTGTGTCACGAGATGCCGAAAGAAGCCGAACGTCGGTGCGCAGGCGCCGTATAGAGCCGCGCCGACGTTCGGCTGCCTGTCAATCAAGTAGGAACGCCCAGCCCCGACCATCATACCCGGAAGCGGCGGTGAGAACACATATAGGAAACAGTATGTACGGACGTATTTTTTTTAAAAAAACAGCCAATTCTAATAGTCATTAATCTCATAAATGCAATGTTAAAAGTTTATTTTTAGGGGAACCTCCACTTTAAGGCATGGACTCCTGTGTTACCAGGTAGTCATGCAAGCAGATATCATAAATGCAGATACATCCGATGGCAAAATGTCATGTCAGGTCCCTTAGCAATCCGCAGCAGGGTAGTGCACCATATATGGAAGAAAAATAGATCTAAGTGCTCTCCGTTTCAAAGTACTAAAATGTATTGGGTAAGCATAAAAACTACTCACAAAGATCCGAACAATCGATAGCATGTAAGACAAATAAATGACAGGTTTGTTTCCCAAAAGGACGGCAGCGAGCGACGTCTGTGTCCTTTCGAGAAACAAACCTGTCGTTTGTTTGTCTTACATGCTATCGATCGTTCGGATCTTTGGCAGCGAGCGACGTTTGAAACGGAGAGCACTTAGATCAATTTTTCTTCCATATATGGTGCACTACCCTGCTGTGAATTGCTGAGGGACCTGACATGACATTTTGCCAGGAGATGTCAGAGGCTGCAGGCATGGTACAGGAGATGCAGAGACTGCAGGCATGGTACAGACCACCTCCCTCCATCAGTACATACCAACCCTCAGTACAGACCACCCTCAATTCAGACCACCCCTCTCCATTAGTACAGACCACCCCCTCCATCAGTATAGACCTCCTCCCTCAGTGCAGACCCCCTCATCAGTATAGACACACCCTCCTCAGGCAAACCTCCATCAGTATAGGCACTCCACCTCAGTGCAGACCCCCCCCATCAGTATAGGCACCCCTCTCCCCTCCCATAGCGCCCCCCTGCACATGTTTACCCACCTACTGTATAGTAAAGTGTACAGACCTCAGAACAGCGTGGATGGATATACTGTACACAGCGGTGTGTCCTCTGGGTCCTCCTCCTCCTGTGTGGATGTCGAAGGACGAGGGGGAGGCGGCTTCGGTCTGCTCCACTGAGGGAGATAGCCGACCAGACCCAAGAGTGTAGGGCAGCAGGCGGTGTTAGCGGTGCCGCTACCCACGGGTGTCACCCCTCTGGCGGGTGTCACCTGGGTGCGGCATGCCCCCCCTGTGCCACTGCATGCCACTGCCTCGGGCTCACACTGTGTCACTTAGATTACGTGACATCACTGGTTGCTAGACTCCGGGCGGTTCCAGCAACCAGTGCAGTGGCAGAACAAAGTAAAACGGCCAAGATGTTAGTTATCTGTGCGGCACCCACATCCGTGGCTGATGGCACCGCTGCACCTGGTGAGAGATTTGGGACTATAGCCCCAATAGCCACCCCTAGCGACACCTCTGCTCCTAGGTAGGTTGTAAGGGTGATACAGTAAGTACATTTAGTTATTTTTGGCTCCTCTGTAATCATTGGAACAGCTATTTATTCCTAGATTGCACAGGCTGTTTTTTTTTAAAACAGTGTTTTGGAAATCGTCTTGTATGCATCACTTGACTAGTTTTCTATTACCTTTTCACTGAGGTTCTTCAAGTATTTATGTGTCTTCCTGCTGTCAGAACTGATGTACGGGCACCTGGGCTGGAGCCTAATGGCATTTAGTGTCTCCTAAACAAGCTATCATAAGGAGCTATCATAGGGAACTACCAGAATACTCTAGTTATAAGTGTAATATATGGATTGCGCTACCCTGGTGGTTGGTCTAAATCCACCTAGTTCTGGGCAATAATTTCAATTATTAGCCCCTATATATATCACCCCTATTGACAATCCACCAAACTTTTATGTGTATTTAAATGTGTACCGAGTGCTCACATGTAAATATTCCTCTCAGGACAGTGTAAAAAACACATACATATGCATACCATACATATATTAAATAGTGCACTTAAAAAACGTGCGTTCCCCTATATCAGAAAAAAGATCCTTACCACGAAAACAAACAATTTTTTAAGTGACAACGAAAAAAATATATAAAACAATATATATATATATATATATAAAAAATTAATATATATGAAAATTAAGTAGAGGTCTTCTAGATTGATCCTCCCCTTTAAAGTCCCAATATGATAACCAGGTGCTCATAAGTGAATAGTGCAATACAGGGGGCGCTACAATATTAACTTAAACAAAAAATAAAGAATTAATAAATATATATGTGCCAACAATAGTTAGTTGAGTGCAGTCTCCCAAAAAAAACACCCGGCTGGTGGATTTTAAGCCAAGTGAAAAATGCAAAGATTCATAAGTAAATAATTGAAGCAAAAGTCCATAAAGAAATGAATCAGTGAATAGACGAATGTCCATATAAATACAATGAATAAGTGCTGGTGCACAGATAATCTTCAATTTGCGCTGTGCAAGAGAAGTTTCCACCTTCACCAATTAGAGATACACCACAACGTGTTCAAAGGATGGCACCTTACCAGATGGTGTTGACCTGTTTATTTAAAAAGAGGTCAGTAGTAGCTTTGTGTCACAATGGACTATATAGGCAGCTTGATTCCTTTTGGTTCAGCCTGACTTCAACATCATATAGCGGGACAAAGAAAAGAAGAAACCGCCATAGTATAATTCCATTTATTAAAAGCGTTAAAAAGAACACAGTGCCGAGTGGCTCCTTACTTGTGTTGGTGCTCGTGACCCGGCACTGAGGCTGTACGGCTTGTAGGTTGTGAGCGATGGCTCCTCGCTGGGGAAGCTGGCGTGCATTCCACCTCTGGCATCAGAGAACCAGTGGGACCGGAAGTGGATAGCTGTGCGTGCCCAGGTACCGCCTGGACGTACGTTTCGTCTATAACGTCATCAGGTGCTCATAAGCGATCAATGCTTCTCCTGTGAGGTATTATAACACAACGTGATTTCACCACTTCCGTGATAGTCCCGTCACCGTTAAGAATGGCCACTCACCAGATCACATTTACTAAATGCCTTTGGTTCATTCCCAGGATAACCACTCCTCTTTTTTGCGTCTCCACAACTGTCAGGTGTCTTGGGTATATTAGTGTGGTCTCTTTTTCTCTATAAAAGCTCACAGAAAATGAGTGCCCCTCATAGTGCAGTATGTAAAAAAATATATTATTTAAAATCAAAGCATATATTGCCCGTATGCCGGCACCAAGCTTCTCCAGCAGTGTATGCAAACATGTGAAAGACAAAAAGCCGTTCCTCTCTCGTGTTCCCCCTACACCTGTCTTACGGTCAGTGTGTTGTAGATGTCAGCAGCCTCTACGCGTTTCGCAAGGTATATTGCGTCCTCAGGAAGCCGAGGGCGAGCGTTTCACAATACGAGCAAATATTTGACTTCTATGGGGAAACTCACTTTGATATGCAAGTGCTTTGGATTACAAGCATTCTCCTGGAACAGATTATTCTCGTAATCCAAGGTTCCACTGTATTCCCTACAGTCAAATGTTACCCTGATAGAGTCACAGAGACATTGCTCTGAGGAGTCCCTGTTTGTGCAGCTTTCATTATTCTGCAATGTATGCACGTTTTTTTGCCACCCTGAACCTGTTTTGTTCTATTACTTCTAGCTTTCCTCCTGTTCAATAAACTGCAAGTGATTCTATGTCTTCTATTCTGGTAAACTATTAGCTTTTGTGAAATACATGCATACATGTATAAGAAATATAGTTTCAAAGGAAAGTGAAAAATATGTAAACTATTTTTCTTTCATCCTTTTAAGCTGAAATAGGGCCTCAGTATTTGAGGTATTTCTGCAGGAATAGTGAATAATTGATTTCAGTGCTTGATTGCTGGTACCTTCAACAAATAAACACAAGTACACAACAGTGTTAGCAGTAATTTGTTCATTATTTTAAAATTAGAATTTTGAAAGCTGAGATTGTCACATCTTTCCCATTAAAGTAAGAAAGATGGTGTCTTTACACCGTTTTTCAGGATGAGAAAAATGCCATTTTTTAAATTGGTCATGAAAAACGGTTGTGTGTAGGCTCCAGACTATTTTTCTAGACGAGAAAAATGGGTGTTAAAAATTTAGAACCTGCTCTATTTTTTCTCGTTGTTTTTCACGTGGTAGTTTTTCTCATCGTGTAACTATGTAACTGTATGTTTCTTGTGAACTGTGGGAGGAAATAAAAACAAATGTCTGAGACAAGTTTTATTTTACATGGTGAAGTTGGCTATAGGATCAGCTTCTATTATTAATTTTCTCCACACAGCTTAGAAAATCTAAATTTAATCATTGATTGGCTAATGCCCAAAATTGAGACAAATTTTGTCTTAGAGACTTTTTATTGATTCCCCCTATGTGTCTTAGCTTAGAAAAGGGCAAGGATTACCAAAACTGTTGCTGTACTAAAAGTTATGAGTTATATCAAAAATAACCACTGTACTTTTTAGTGTATGTAAAATAAAATGATTATACACAACTTATCTCAAATTTCTGGTGCTGATACATCTGCAGTTGGCAGAGCTACAACATTGGTAAGTGTGATTTGTGCATCTACATAAAGTGGCCTACTACAATGCCTTTCCTATGTGCCCATGGTCTGTTGTGTTTTTTAGTGACTGCCAGGACTGATTAGACATCTCTCTCTGTATGTGTATAGACAATGTAATGACCCCCATACACACATTGATATGCCCTACTAGTTTAATCATAGAGTAGGCATTTGTGAAGTGGTCTCTTGATACTTCAATGGTTAAATGCCATCTATGCATTGATGATTCAAACACGCATTTATCTGGCCTTGAATAATGCCGCATACACACGATCGGTTTGTCTGATGAAAACGGTCCATTGGTTATTTATCAATCGGTTAAAAAAAATGGAACTTGCTTTAAAATTATCTGATGGATACCTAAGCGATAGATAAAAAACGATCGTCTGTAGGCACGTCCATCGGTTAAAAATCCATGCATGCTCAGAATCAAGTCGACGCATGCTTGGAAGCATTGAACTTCATTTTTTTCAGCATGTCGTTGTGTTTTACGTCACTGCGTTCTGACACGATCGTTTTTTTAACTGATGGTGTAGGCGCGACTGACCATTAGTCAGCCTCATCGGATAACTGATGGAAAAATCCATCAGACCGTTTTCATCAGACTAACCTATCGTGTATACGCGGCATTAGAATGGGATTCTCTGGAAGTCTTTTTAATCAAACTAGCCTCAGTCTCCTTGACAACATATCTGCCATGCTCTCCTTCAGACCTTCAGAAAAGCAAGGATTGCATAGATCCTCCTCCTTTAAATATTATATAGAGAAAAAAAAAGCTCTGGAAAACTGTGGTTGTGTAAAAGTTACCAAAATTGAAAAGTCAACACAGAGCATATAAAGCATATTTGATACTGTGTATGGTGTTATACAGTATTTGTTCAGTTGAGATATGTTAGATCTTATCATACACACTGACTGGAGTCTAGTGATGTTTGGCAAGGATCAGGGTTTAGGTGTAAAGGTTTTCTTTTTAGGCTCCCTGCACACTGGCGTAAAAAACGTTGCTTCTACAGGAGTTTTGAGTTTTGCCTGTAGATTGTAAAAGCTACTCAATGTTATCCTATGTGCCCATGCACATTAGAATGTTTAGAGGCATATTTTGAGATCAACGTCTAGAGCAGTGGTTCTCAACCTTCTAGTGCCGTGACCCCTTGATACAATTTTCCAAGTTGTGGGGACCCCTAACTGTAAAATGATTTTCGTAGCGTGGGTTGAAAGCACACATGGCAAGACAAGTAATTTGCTCCCCTAATCCGCGGACATTTAGCGGTCCCTGAGTGCCTTCCACTCGTACAGTATTAAAACCCGATATGGTACATTTTAGGATGTACCACTCTTTATCTTTGTTCTCCTTTCTTTCCCTTTCATCTCTCTCTATCCTAATGTCTTATTTTTTCCCCCTATCCCTCCCTCTAACTGTCTTTCTTACTCTCTCTTTTTTTCCTTTCTCTTCCTTTTTCTTTGTTCCTCCCCCTCTTATCATCTCACTTCCTGGGAGAACAGTGCAGGCTTCAGGAACAGCCCAGGATTGGTGACCCCTGGCAAATCATCATTTGACCCCCAAGGGGGTCCCGACCCCAGGTTGAGAACCACTGGTCTAGAGACAGGGAAAAAAAACCTTCTCATTCACATTTCTGATTGGAGCTCACTGGCAGAACATTTTTAAAACTCTCCTTAACTTGTCTAAACTGTGTACAAAAATGCATTATATTAGCATTTTTTACTCCAAAGAGAACAGACGTTTTTTTAAGCCAATGGTCTTTTTAAGCCCAGTGTGCATGGAGCCTGAAAGGACAACTCCTTAGAAAATTGGTATTTTAGTTATAAGTAGTAACTAGCAGGGCCGGGGGAAAGGGGTGGGCAGGAAGGGCGGCTGCCCTGGGTGCAATGGTTTATTTCAGGGATGCAGGTGCCCTGACACTAACCCTAAGGAAGGGGGGGGCGCAGTTTGACATCTTTGCCCTGGGCGCTGGGTGGCCTTGTCCCGACACAGGTAACTAGTATATTGAATCACCACTGTTTTTTTTTTACATATTTTGGACTATACACTAGTGAGATTCCCCTGTGATCGTTTGTGACTGCATTCACAATGGCTCTAATAAAGCAGGCACCACCTTTTGTGTCTTTGTAGTGGCATGCAAAAAAAAACTGATGTAAAGTTTGTCATGTGAAATGCATTGAGCAAGGTCAATGAACTCAGAACATACAGAGATGACAATTCTTGCTCTCAGAGATAGAAGAAGATGAGGTGGACTGGGTGCATTAGCTGATGTTAGTATAGCACCAGAAGACTAAGTGTTTTAACATGTTTTAATTGAATAAAGAGGAAAACCTTTACACTATGGTTATATATTTTTTTTCTCTGTTTAATGCACTTATGTGGATTGCTGGTGATTAAATGTCCCTTGAGGAGGACAAATTGGCTGAAAGTGGTGTATGTTGCCATTTGAGGAAAGCACTGTAAGACCTTTGATGATTTAATGATCATCAGTATTTGGTGAATCAATCGAAACTAAAAGGGCATGAAGGGGTTGAAAGAGCACTGATAATATCCTGGTTACAGCTTGGTTTACATGTATTTATTTATTACAGGTACTTATATAGCGCCATCGATTTATGCAGGGCTTCCACATATACTGTACAATAAATAATATTTTCAGTGGATGATTAGTGGCTGCTATTGGATACTGTTCTGCATCGATGAAGGGGAGAAGAACTCGTCCCCCATAGACATGAGTCTGAAGGTCAAATAAATTAATCATAGGACATTCAGACTATCACAATTAAGGGTTGGTAAAGCTTAGGTGAGCCATGGTTCACAAATTTTGAGAGATTTAGATTGTGAATCGTTAGTGATATTAGACATCTTCTCATTCACTAGCATCAGCTCCATAATATTTTTGACCTCCTGAAAAGAGACTATTATTTAATGTGTAGATAAAAAGTGTGGTGCTAAAGAAAATAACCTAGCAGAACCTATATGAAAGGTTAACTAATCAGGGCGATTGGATTAATCAGTGAAGTGTAAAGAAGTGTCTTACAATACAAAACCTAGCATATACATATAACACTGTAAGTGTATATAAATGCCCTCATGCGATGTTAAGTCGCAAGATAAATGCACACACTTCTGCAGCAAATAATCAGGGGTCAAGTCCTGGGGAAAAAGTGTGGGAAGTCCCACCCAAGATTCACTCCACCACCAAAAAAAAAAAAAAATGATACGCTCATATGCATAATTTTTTTTTTTGATCCACTGTACCTTAGTAATCCTTTATGTTACTGGCCGCTTCCTGTATATGGATTCATCGTGTAGTGTGCGGGTATTCCGTCACTTCCTCGATGCCGCAATGTCTCCTGGGAGCTTTTGTCATTGTTCCCAGGAGACATTGCGGAGGTCTGCCGCGAGTTATCGCGGGATTTAGAAAGAAGCACACTACCTGATAAATCCATATACAGGAAGCAGCCAGTAACATAAAGGATTATTACGGTTTGCCTGCCCCTGACAGTGACTTGAGCTGGGCATCGCCGCTTAGGCTCAGGCGGCTCGGCTGCTCTCGGCTGCTCTAGTCCTGCAAAGGGAACTGAGATCCTGCTGTGAAAAAAGTGTAGGGACTCCGTTCTCACAAATTACCCGCAGGACTTGAGCCCTACAAATAATGATTATATAGAGTTCATTAATCAATCTATAAAGTGCAGAAAAGGTATAGAAAAATGCATCATGTACATATCACCTGTGAGTGTATGCAAATGTCCTCATGTGATGTCTAATCGGTGGGACGATTGCACGCACTATCAAAAGAAAATGGTGTAATGAACCATTCTTACTTCCACAGTATCGTAATCAGAGAAGTAAAATCATATACAAACTAAATACATATAACAATACGTGAGTATGATGATATAAAAATAATGGTGACTGTGTTCAGTGACAAACACCTATATATTACAAAAATGTAGCATACAAGGTATTCACCAAAAAAAATAAAACGTGATAGTCCATAAAAATGAGATATCTGGGCTAAACAATGAGTCCTGAAAAGGACATTCTATAGCTGTACACGTTAGCCAGGCTCTTGTATAGATGTAATCAACATTGACTAGATAAACCCAGGAGTGGGGGAGAGAAAACGGTACTCTTACCAGAAGTAATGCACCCAACTCACCATCTATCGCACATGGAAACAGAGACACCCAAACGAACTTCTGGGGCGAAACTTTCAATCCCCTCCTCTGCAAATTGGTGGTGAATCCAGCATGTCCATGATAGGAAGATTCCAAACGCTGGACGATCGCAAATCCGGCTCTCCAAATTATGTTTCCGCCCGAGGATGAGTTTTCAAATGTGAAAGTGTGAGGCCTCCACATAGTGTAAATCCGGTTAACGGAATTTATTAGATAAAAGGTGGCTTAGGCCAGCGTATTAACCCTACGTGTTTCGTCTGCAAAGACTGGAGTATCAACTATTATTTAATGCTTGCTTTGCCACTGAATAAAAACATAATTTTGTAATTTTGTAATATCTAGGACTACATTGAGATTAAAGGGTAGAATATTAGCTTATTTAATATATCCAGGGACACAATTTAACCTCTTAAAGGATACGTTCACCTTTTGGGAACAGGAAATACACATATTTTTGTGAATTTATTATTTTTTCCCTAAGGAGTCTTAAAAGCATTTCACACGTGATCAGTGGATCAGGTTGCAACGCCAGACTGCTTTCAGCCTGTACCTCCATTTGGGCTAACTCTTTACAAGCTGCAGGGCTTGTGAATGAACTATGAGGCTGCTCTTCAGTGACCTCGCAGTCCATTCAGAACTATAAGTCGTCAGTTGCAATGGCTGGCGATATTTGTAGTTTGTGCATTCACAGGAAACAGAGCCCCGCATGGCCATGTTATTTTTAAATAGTGACAGTGGGCATGGGGAAAAGATCCCTGGCTCGCTGTCACAGAAGGGGAGGGGGAGTCTACAGCTGCTGGAACATGTTACATGTTTCACCCTAAATATGGGTGGAACATGTAACATGCTCCAAAAGGTAAACGTATCCTTTAAAGTGCTGTCAGATGAGAAAAAGGGGAGTTAGTCACATGAACCCAACCCAACCTAGAAGTAAGCTGAACTCTCCCACCCCCACAGAACACAACAAAATCACATACTTAAAGTCATGGTGATGTGATGTACCAGGTCCAAAGTCTTCTCTCTTCTTGACCAACAGAGAATAATAGTCCTTCTTCAGATATCTACATGTCCAGCAGCTTTATTATCTCATAATTGAAAATATTGCAGCGGCATGATGATGTCACAAACAGGTGAGTAGTCAGCGTGGGCATAGATGGCAGAAATTGAACCACCAGTCACCACATCCGGAAGAGGACATTAACAGTGGAGTTAGGTTAGAGTTAAAAAAAGACTTCAGAAGGTATTTATCATTTAATAAGTGCTAATTGGGTGAGAGGTATTTGAAGAAGGGACATAGAGAAGACAGATTTGCCAGGAAAGGGCTTTGTCCTGCATGAGGGGGCAACTAATGAACATTGCTAACTGCCAAAGCATTTGCAGGTTTCATATAGGATTCACTATAAATAGTTGCATTTGTCAGGAAAGGGGGCAGAAAATCAAAACAGCTCCACCAAAGTACAATGTAGGAAAACAAGAGAAGACTACACTTACCGTAGGATTGTTAGGCTGAAACTGGTATACCATAAAAATCATAAATACTACAACTTAACGTTATCACTATCTATACTATTGATAACAATCATATTAAAGAGGACTGAAAGTTTGCTTACATAATTTGTAATAAAAACATCTTTGTCATTCTGAAGCTTCCCTCCAACCACTTTGCATATTATTTTATATATATTGCGATTCTGTAGTTGCCAAATATGCTACAGAAATCTCCTTCCACTGAGTATGGCCGCATCCATTTTAACTGTGGGCAGCTGAAGCTGCTGCCTGTTCACTTCCTGTATTTACACAGACACACAGAGGCACACCTCCAGCTCTGCAGCTCTCCCTTTTATGACTCATCCCTTCTCCCTTCCTGGCAAACTCTCACGAAAGTGAGAGAGGCTAGCCTTTATTCCAGACAAGGAACAGGAAGTGGGCTATATAGGGAATTTTACTATCCAAAGATGAAAAAATTACTGAAGTTCTACTTTAATAGGAAGAGAAAAACAATTATTAGAGGTGGAAAGAATTGCTCCAATGTAATTCTATAGCAATGCAATTTTTTTTGTTTGTTTTTTTAGATAGCGGTACTTGTATTTAGGCGCAAATAAGAATAAATGATAAAAATGGCCATAAATGTGTTGTGTCTTATTATCTCCGTGCAGGAACATTCCTCTGCTTGCACTGCATGTGTTTTATTAAATCTTTTATCTTTGCTAAACCTCTTTTTGACAAATATTAAAACATGCTTATTTTCATGTATGTGTAATTTAATGTTTGAGAGTTATTTAATTATATTTAGGTAACAAAGGATATCACCAAGCAGCCACTGTGTCAGTTAATTTAACAGCTGTCCGGATCTCTCGCTTTTCATTTTGACAAGCACAAATGTAATTGTTACTATTCAAGATCCATATTCCTCTGAATGAGGCACCTGTGTGAAATTATGTTCATGTTAGTGCAACATCTTGTAGCAGAAGATACCAAGCATCCACTTGTTCTGTAGAAACCAATCTTAAGGAATAAAGTAATATCGACACACAGGCGATGTATAGTAGACACTATAGCTATGAAATCACTTGGGTGTGTGTCGAATCAATGCTTTCTACCACTATTCAGCTAAGACTCATACTAGTTAAAGAAATTCTCATTACTCAATTGACCGTTGGGAAACAAAAGAAATGTGGAAAGTACCCAGGCTAATGATGCAGAAAAAGACCTGTTTGTTCTTGATTTTTCTTTGCTGGTTGCACACATCATCACCATTTTTTGTTGTTGTTGGTAAGCATTTTATGCTATATTCAGCAGCAAACTGAATAGATTTTAAGAAGCTAGATGTGGCCTCCTATCCATGTCCTCCTTTATGATGCTTGTCTGTTTTTTTTTTGTCTTGCCCTCCTTCTCCAGCTTTGGATTCCTAGAAATTCTCCTTCAATTTCATTTATACATTCTTTTGGTGTAACAATACCTTATTTGCATATTGATTTTCTATATAGATTTCGTAACTACTTGCCGACCAGCCGCAGGTCGGCTCCCCTGCGCTAGAGCACGTAGCTCCACATTACCTCGCAAAGCGGCCACTAGGAGCGCGCGCGCCCCCGCTCGTCCCTGATCCCGACGTGTGTCCCGACGATCACCGCCAGGCACCCACGATCGCTCGTAAACACACAGCTCCCGGTCCTGTCAGGGGCAAAAATGCCTGACAATGTATGAACAGCGATCAGTCATTTCCCCTAGTGAGTCCACCCCCCCCCCCCACAGTTAGAACACACCCAGGGAACATACTTAACCCCTTCCCCGCCCCCTAGTGTTAACCCATTCCCTGCCAGTGGCGTTTTTATAGTAATCCAATGCATTTTTATAGCACTGATCGCTATAAAAATGCCAATGGTCCCAAAAATGTGTCAAAAGTGGCCGATGTGTCCGTCCATTAATGTCGCAGTACCGAAAAAAAATCGCTGATCGCCGCCATTACTAGTAAAAAAAAAATATGAATAAAAATGCCATAAAACTACCCCCTATTTTGTAAACGCTATAACTTTTGCGCAAACCAAATAATAAACATTTATTGCGTTTTTTTTTACAAAAAATATGTAGAAGAATACGTATCGACCTAAACTGAGGGAAAAAAAATGTTTTTTATATATTTTTGGGGGATATTTATTATAGCAAAAATAAAAAAATATTCATTTTTTTTCAAAATTGTCGCTCTATTTTTGTTTATAGCGCAAAAACTAAAAACCCGCAGAGGTGATCAAATACCACCAAAAGAAAGCTCTCTTTGTGGGAAAAAAAGGATGCCAATTTTGTTTGGGAGCCACGTCACACGACCGCGCAATTGTCAGTTAAAGTGACGCAGTGCCGAATCGCAAAAAGTGCTCTGGTATTTGACCAGCAATATGGTCCGGGGGTTAAGTGGCTAAAGATGATCTCCAGGTTTAATTTAACCTTAAATAGTTTGTTTTTTTGGACCATGTTGGCCCAAATGAACTATTACCTTCACTTTCAGATGCAGCGGCTGTGTGCACTATATGAACTATATGCATCCTCAGCTACATACAGTATACAGCACCAAGTTCCAGCAGCAGGACGGGGACTTCCCTTCGCACTCCCAGAACTAAATCCAGTCAGGCTGAGCGGCGATCAGTCTTTCATAGAGAGCTTTCTACTCTATGATTTGGCTAAGGTGGAGTTTGTATTGTCCTTTGTCTCAGCCAATCAGAGGAAGCTTTGTAGTCATTCACAGAAGACAAAGCTCCCTATGAAAAGCTGAACGACACTCAGCCTGACTTAGTTTAGTTTCTGGAGTGAGGTGGGAAGTCCCTGTCCTGCTGCCGATACACAAATCTGTATACTGTATGTAGCTGAAGCTACATACAATATATACAGCGCCACCAGCCGCTGCAAATGTGATGTAAATAGTTATTTTGGACCAGCTTAAACTATTTAAAGTTAAATGAAAGTTGGAAACTGGCTTTTTTTCATGAAATAAATAAGGCTAATTTACTAAGTAGGAAAGATTACATGTTAATGCTTATTTGAGATTTTAGTGATTGGGTTTACATATGTTAACAATTCTAATCTGATTGCCACATTTTTGATTGTTACTGAATATGTGGCAGTTAACAAGGAGACAACACAATGATTCTTCTGTATAGCTTTGCCTAATAATCTTTCAAGATTGGGCTAATTATACTCAATTTTCATTCTTCTAGCATTTGTTCCTCCTTTTAAAGATACATCTCCATAAAGTTGGTTAATATAGTCTTATCAAGTATTAGCTCATACCATTTTGCCCAAAAAATATTTCCAATTCTATTTCTGGGTCATAAAAAATGATTTTTTTTACTTTCTATTCTCTGATTTTAAATCTATTTGTCTATTAGCCCTTCAAAGTACTCTGCCCAGCATTCTAATATTTTCAGTTCCAATTAAGTTTCCATTTTTATCCCTACACATCCTACCATTCGTGGTTGGAACCCTCCCTTTAAAGGGGTTGTAAAGGATTTTTTTTCTTCCCCTAAATAGCTTCCTTTACCTTAGTGCCGTCCTCCTTCACTTACCTCATCCTTCCATTATGCTTTTAAATGTCCTTATTTCTTCTGAGAAATCCTCACTTCCTGTTCTTCTATCTGTAACTCACCACCGTAATGCAAGGCTTTCTTCCTGGTGTGGAGAAAGCCTCTTGAGGGGGGAGGGGGCGAGCAGACAAGTCAGGACACTCTCTACTTTTCAGATAGAGAAAGGATCGGTGTGTTAGTGGGCGTCCTGACACTCCTGCTCGCAAACACAAACCAAATTGTTCTCTTCATTCCTCCCAAGACCTCCTGCTCTCTAGTTCCCTCATCACGTCCTCCCATACTCACCCCCAGGACTTCTTCCAAGCCTCTCCCATCCTATAGAATTTCCTTTCCCCAATCTGTCGACTATCTTCTACTTTAGGTAAGTTTTAAGAAAGACAGTGCACACAGCAGGGAAATCCCAGTCCAATTTGCAAGATCCTCTTTCAGGTGCTCAAGCTCAGTGTGTCCTTACACACTACAACAGAAAAAAGTATTGCATTGCATGAATCTATGTATTGCCGCTGCCGCCAACTATTCAGATGGCCGGCCCCCTGGTGAGCGCCGGCCATCTGAATAACGGCAGCTGGTTGGCTGTGGAAGTGCCTATCAGAGCCAGCGGCTATGATAGGTTTTCCGATTACAGCCCTCAGGCTGTAATAGGCTTTCAAATACTTATCCAGGGACGCACGGGGGGTGCATTCCTTGGATAAGACTGACAAGCGTCTCAGCCAATCAGGTTCACCGGTTCTGGTTACCGGAAACCTGATTGGCGGAAGCGTCATCGAGGGCGGGAGAAGACATCGAGGGACCGTGGAAGGAGGGGGGCCGACCCCAGAAATGTAAGGGGCAGCATTTTACAGGGCACAATGGCGACAATTACAGGGCACAGTGGCGACAATTAAAGGGCACAGAGGCGACAATTGGCACAGTGGTGACAATTACAGGGCACAGTGGCGACAATTAAAGGGCACAGTGGCGACAATTAAAGGGCACAGTGGTGACAATTACAGGGCACAGTGGCGACAATTAAAGGGCACAGTGGCGACAATTAAAGGGCACAGTGGTGACAATTGGCACAGTGGCGACAATTACAGGGCACAGTGGCGACAATTGGCACAGTGGCGACAATTACAGGGCACAGTGGTGACAATTAAAAGGCACAGTGGCGACTATTGGCACAGTGGCTGCGTTTGATGGCATGGCACATTGGTGACAATTGATGGCACAGTGGCTGCGTTTGATGGCATGGCACAGTGGTGACAATTGATGGCACAGTGGCTGCGTTTGATAGGCCCAGTGGCTGCATTTGATGGGCACAGTGAGGCTGCAATTGTTTTTTTTCCGTTTGTTTGCGCCCCCCCCCAAAAATTTGGAGCACCAGTGCCACTGGTTCTCTGATTTCTGCTGTTTTGAATTGCATTGTAACCGTACTGTTTTCCCTCATGTTGTAAAACTGTTGGCACTATATAAATCCTGTATACTAATATTAATAATAAAATACAGTACATAGCACATAGGAGAAACCCCCTGGTACAGATTTGACCTTAACCACTTCAGATCCTGCCCATAGTCAAATGACGTCCACAGATGGGATCTCCCATCCTGGGTGGACGTCATATGACCAGGGCCGCCATCAGGGGGGTACAGGCATTATACCTGTAAGGGGCCCGATGGTCCCCAGGGGCCCGGCTGCCACCCCCCTCGTTTTTTTTTACCCCCCCACCTTTAGAAACGTGCAGCAGGGGCCCGGGCTCGCCCCCCAAGCCCCCCGCCCCGTTTTACTTGACTTTGTTTTGTTCATCAGCACCAAGCCCCCCCTACCCCGCTTATCATCTTGCGGCAGGAGAGAGAAGAGAAGAGATGACACTTTCGATACCACAACCGCCCCCCCCCCGCTTATCATCTTGCGGTGGGGGGGCCCTGCCTAAAGCTGTGTAAGCGGCCCCAAAATTTGTAATGGCTGCTCTGCATATGACATCCTGGGCTTCTAGGGGGCGCGCGGCATCGCTCTGGACCCAGTGCGCTTGCCCGGCAATCACGATGTCCGCCAGACCCGCAATCACGACAGGACCGTGGATCTGTGTGTGTAAACACACAGATCCATGTCCTGTCAGAGGTGAGGAGACCGATGTGTGTTCCCAGTACAGATTGTGTTAGTAAAAGTTTGGTGAGCGACGATTCGCGCTTTTCAGTCTTCGTGCTTTTCAGTCTGTTACAGCGTGACGAATGAGCTATCTCCATTACAAACGCTCGTTTTATCAGAATGAGTGCTCCCGTCTCATAACTTGCTTCTGAGAATGCGCGTTTTATTTCCCGTCGTTCAAGCCTACACACGTGAAAAACGACAACGTGAAAAACGACGAAAAAATTAGAGCATGTTCTAAATTTTTAATGCCCATTTTATCACGTCGAGAAAAATGCTCTGGAGCCTACACACAATCGTTTTTAATGACCATCTTAAAAAATGTAATTTTTCACGCCAACAGCAAGTTAAAATTAAAACAGTGGGGAGGCATATACATATACTTATATATAACGCACACTCGTGAAATGGCGACAAACAACGGTACTTAAAAAATCTCCATATGTAACGCTTAAATTGTTTTTTACAGGTTACCAGTAATAGAGGAGGTCTAGTGTTAATAGTATTGCTCTCGCTCTAACTATCGCGGCATTACCTTACATGTGTGGTTTAAACACGGTTTAAATTTGTGGGCGTGACTTACGTATGCGTTCGCTTCTGCGCACGAGCGTGGAGGGATGGGGCCCTTTCAATTTTTTCCCCTTATTTATTTATTTAGTTAAATTTTTTACACCCTCGCTTAATTTTTTTTTTCTGATCACTTTTATTGCTGTCAGAAGGAATGTAAACATCCCTTGTGACAGTAATAGGCAGTGACAGGTACTCTTTATGGAAAGATCTGGGTTCTATAAGACCCCAAATCCCTCCTTTCCTCTTAAAAGCATTCAAAATGCCAAGTTTGACTGTTTTGAATACTGTAATTTTTTTAAATCTGACGCCTTTAAGTTTTCTGTAAACCGGAACGGATGTCATGACATCGCTTCCAGATTACGAGACCCGAGACCCAATCCAACGGCTTCGTTTTGGATATCCGGCCAGCTGGCAGGCCGGGTGGACGTGAATTTCTCACGTGGACTGACGGGCCGCACATTTCGTGGCTGGGGGCCGTAGGTTGCTGACCCCTTCTAAAGTCAGTAAAACAAATCTAATTGTCCATTACAGAAAATGTATTGTTTTACTATATGAAAGAATTGTATACAATTATTGTTATGTGCATGCATATTACAGATACAATGCCTTTAAAAAGTATTCATACCCCTTGAAATTTTCCACATTTTGTTATGTTACAACCAAAAATTCAAATGTATTTAATTGGGATTTTATGTGATAGACCAGGGGTCTCCAAACTTTCTAAACAAAGGTCCAGTTTATTGTCCTTCAGACTTTAGGGGGGCCGGACTGTGGCCAGCAGGAGAGGACATTTTTCTGGCATCAGTGGGAGCAAAAATCGCCCCATTTGGTATCAGAAGGAGGAATAGTGCCCTATGGTTGGTATCATTGGGAAGAAAAGTGACCTATTGTTAATGTCAGTGGGAGAAATGGTTGTTGTTGATGTCAATTGAAAGAATAGTGGGGGAAATAGTGCTCCAAGGGCCGGGTTCAGCAAGCAAAGGGCCGCATCTGGCCCCTGGGCCGCAGTTTGGAGACCACTGTGATAGACCAACACAAAGTGGCAAATAATTGAGTAGTGTAAGACAAATGATAAATGGTTCTTCCAAAAATGTTTACAAATAAATATCTGAAAAGTGTGGCATGCGTTTGTATTCAAACCCCTATAACTCTGATACCCCTACCTAAAATCCAGTGGAACCAATTGCATTCAGTAGTCAGATAATTAGTAAATAGAGTCCATCTGTGTGTCATTTAATCTCAGTATAAATACAGCTGTTCTGTAAAGCCCTCAGAGGTTTGTTAGATAACCTTAGTGAACAAACAGCATTATGAAGGCCAAGGAACACACCAGACAGGTCAGGGATAAAGTTGTGGAGAAGTTTAAAGCAGGGTTAAGTTAAAAAAAAATATCCCAAGCTTTGAACATCTCACATAGCACTGTTCAATCCATCATCCGAAAATGGAAAGAGTATGACACAACTGCAAACCTACCAAGACATGTCTGTCCACCTAAACAAGAAAAGCATTAATCAGAAAAGCATCCAAGAACCCCATGGTAACTCTGTTAACTCTGCTAGTGGCTGAATCCATCTTCGCCCCTCTTTCTTCCAGGGCTGCGGACTCTGGCTCTGTGATAGGCTGGAGTTGCTTGACGTCACCTTTCTCGCATGCGTGTGGGAGCCATCAGTGAAGAAACGGCACGGAGGGCCATTTCTTTACAAGGCATGTGCCGATGACATCATCGGCACACTACAAGGTAAATATCTCCTAAACGGCGCATGTTTAGGAGATATTTACAGTACCTATAGCTAAGCCTTATTTTAGGCTTAGCTATAGGTACAACTTCCGTATTGGGGGGTATACAACCACTTTAAATGTTCATAATTATGGTGTATCACAGTGAGAAAGGGTAAGTATGTGGACAGGGGCGGACTGACAACTCATGGGACCCCCCCGGGCAATAGGAGATTATGGGGCCCCCGGGCAATAGGAGATTATGGGGCCCCTGGGCAATAGGAGATTATGGGGCCCTGGGCAATAGGAGATTATGGGGCCCCCGGGCAATAGGGGATTATGGGGCTCCCAAGCAATAGATTATGGGGCCACACAGTATACACATACAGTATACATACACAGTATACACACTGTAAGGGGTTAGCTCGGTAGCGGGGTGTGTGACCCCCTCAATGGGTTCACCACACACTGAATTTATACAGACAGGTAGTCGAAGACGGTTGAAAACAAAGATTTTGGTTTATTCTTCCATCTTGCTAGAAACAAGTGCAAGCATCCAAACAGCATAAACAAAATCAAATATAACTAAACCCTGGCCACTTTGGGCGTCTACCTTCCACACAGGAACCTATCTATGGAGTCTAGCACAGCCTACTGCTGGGTAGACAGTGCTGGTCATACAGCAGAAAATCAATAGTCTTGATTTTTATCACACAGAAAAATCAATCCTCTCCTCACCTCCTCAGAAGACCTTCAGCTACTGCTCTCTTTCACTCAGAAAGCCTCAGCATGCAGCTAATCAGTGGTAATTCTCTGGACTACTTATAGAGGCCTTAATTGCCTCATTCTGAACAGCTGAAGTCTTCCAACGCCCTTAGATCTTTTTCTGGCTACATTTGCAGCCAACGCCTACTACCAATTGGTGCATTGTCTAAACAAGGCAGAAATGTATGTCCCGTCAGTGACAACACCCACAGATTTACCTGACTTCCTGTCACAACACACAGACACACAATATACACACACACAGTATACATACACAGACACACAGTATTCGCACACACAGAATACACATACACACACTGAAAAGGTACTGGAGAGGCGGGGCAGCTATAATCTTGGGATTTTTGAAAAAACACATATTTTGACATACTGTCCCTGGTTTTACTGAGGCTGGCAACCCTGATGGGGCCCCCTCGTGGCATGGGGCCCTCGGGTAGTGCCCGAGTGCCCGAATAGTCAGTCCGCCCCTGTATGTGGACATTCTCATGGTGTGCTCATCTAAAGATAAACATTGGCAATTTGATGTGGTTTTCCAACCTATCTGATCTCTATCTTCTCCAAGATCTCCAACAAAACCCCTACACATGAGATGACCACTTGGTCAGATGAAGGTCATTTCATGTCTATGGCTAGCTTTATTGCTAGTCTGAACACAATGCCGTACTTTTTAAAGGCATAATAATACAGCATAAGATGGTCATTGTAAACAACAATATTAACAAAAATTGAGTCGTCTTCTTTTGTCTGTAAAAGAATGGAAGCAGCTATATTACAAATAGATATTTTTCCCTTTAAGTAAAAAAAGAATCTATTTTTCACGCTTAGCTGATATAGCTTTTTTTGTTGCTTTGGTACTGACTAGTGGCACTGGGGAACTGCAGGAGTTTGAAAGTGATTCCTATTGTTCTGCACCTCAGGACATCTTTTCTTGTGAGGTCTGATCACAATTCATTATCTTCACTGAAGAAGAGAGAGAAATGATCTGCACAAAGCCTGTAACCAAACTCTCCGGAAAGGGCTCTGGGGACAAGAATAATCCACATTCTATGCCTTCATTCTAGAAGCTCATACACTCGCAAGTTACACAAGTCAGCAGATAACAGCAGTAGTCAGAGCTACATTGCAAAGATATTTCTAAACAGATCTACCACCCAGGTAGATGTATTTTATTTATAAAAAAATTAGCATACAGATTCAGGTACATTTGCGCTTTATTTGCGGAGGCACAGGGCAACGATTTTGCCCTGCGCCCCGCAAATATTTTGCGCTGCCCTCGATTCACGGAGCAGTAGCTCCGTAAATTGCGAGGGCGTGCCGTCAAAATTGCCTGGCGTAAGCGCGCGCAATGTAAATGATCCCACTGGGGGCGGGAATCATTTAAATTAGGCGCGCTCCCGCGCCAAGCGTAGAGTGCATGCTCCGTCGGGAAACTTTCCCGACGTGCATTGCGGCAAATGACGTCGCAAGGACGTCATTTGCTTCAAAGTGAACGTGAATGGCGTCCAGCGCCATTCACGATTCACTTACGCAAACGACGTAGATTTTAAATATCGCGACGCGGGAACGTGGGTATCCTATAGCATTGGCTGCGCCTGCTATTAGGATGTGTAACCTTACGCGAAACCCGATGTACGCAAACTACGTAATTTGCGTACGCAGGGCTCGCGCAACGTTGTGAATCGGTGTTAGTATGCAATTTGCATACTATACACAGATCACAATGGGAGCGCCCCTTAGCGGCCAACGCAAGAATGCAGCCTAAAATCTGCGTGGCATAAGAGCCTTATGCCACGCAGATTTTAGGCTGCAGTCGGCGTAGCGATGTTCCTGAATCAGGAGCATTCGCTACGCCGGAGCAAGTAAGCAATTGCGCTGTGTAACCTATGGTTACACAGGCGCAATTGCTTCTTGAATCTGGCCCATTGATTTGAGCAAACCCAGTATTTTAGCTTCCTGAGTAGTATACCTGAAACACATTCCAGCAAGCAGTTAATGCCTATATGAGGCTAAAAGGTATTCCTTCGGTGCTGTAAATACCTAAAGTGAACCTGTGCTTGCCTAAAGTGATTATAACGGATCCAATTTTATTTTTTGTAAATAACAAAATTTGCCTGGTTTATATGATTTTAAACAGAAAAGCCCCAATCCTCCTCTTCTTGGGTCCCCCGCCAGTGCTCCTTGCTCCTTCCCCCCACTGAGTGCCCACCATAACAAGCTGCTTGCTATGGGGCACTCGAACGGCCTCGCTCCCGAGTCAGCTCAGTGTGTCCATAGAGCATGGTTTGGCCCCACCCCCTTGGAGCCAATGGGGCAGATCCACAAAGATATTACGCCGGCGTATCTCTTGATACGCCGCGTAATTTCAAATTTTGCGTGTCGTATCTTTGTTTTGTATCCTCAAAACAACATACGACGGCATCTCGGCTAGATCCGACAGGCGTACGTCTTATGCCAGGTACAGACGAGAGGATTGATCCTGTCGTATAATGATATATGATATATGATATAAGGATACCCACGCATGCGTCGAATCATTACGACGCATGCGAGGGAGGGAATCGGACGGACCGATCCGGTGAGTCTGTACAGACCACCGGATCAATCCGCTGAAGCCGATTCCAGCGGATAGATTTCTTAGCATGCTAAGAAATTTGTATCTGCTGGAAATCGGTCGGCCCGAAAAAAATCAGCGGAAAAAGATCCGCTGGGTTGTACACACCAGCGGATCTATCCGCTGGAACTGATCCGCAGATCAATTCCAGCGGATAGATCCTCTCGTGTGTACGGGGCCTTAGTATGCCGTCGGATATACGCTGCAATTTTTCGGCGGCCGCTAGGTGGCGTTTCTGTCGAATTCCCCGTCGAGTATGCAAATTAGCTAGTTACGGTGATCCACGAACGTACGTCCGGCCGGCGCATTTTTTTACGTCGTTTGCGTTCGGCTTTTTCCGGCGTATAGTTAAAGCTGCTGTTATGAGGTGTACTCAATGTTAAGTATGGCCGGCATTCCCGCGAATAGGGATTTGCGTAGAATGACGTCACCGTCGTGAGCATTGGCTTGTTCCGGGTTAATTTCGAGCATGCGCACTGGGATACCCCCACGGACGGCGCATGCGCAGTAAAAAAAAAAACGTTGTTTACGTCGGGTCACGTATTAACATAAAACACGCCCCCATTACTTCCATTTGAATTCCGCGCCATTACGCCGCCAAAGATACACTATGCCGCCGTAACTTACGACGCAAATTCTTTGAGGATTCGAAAAAAATAAAATAAAGTTACGGCGGCGTAGTGTATCTTAGATACGATGCGCCCCGGCGCAGAGGTACGTGGATATGCCCCAATGTCTCCTGCT
Source organism: Rana temporaria (assembly GCF_905171775.1). Classification (NCBI taxonomy): domain Eukaryota; kingdom Metazoa; phylum Chordata; class Amphibia; order Anura; family Ranidae; genus Rana; species Rana temporaria. The sequence continues at coordinate 71,260,877 of NC_053491.1, read as the reverse complement.
GCTGCCTCCGTTTCCAATGAGGAGAGAGAGAGCAGAGAGCGCTAGATTGAGATTGGGCTCATGTAAGTATAAAAGGGGGCTGGGGGTTAAGCTGAATACAGAAGTTTTTTTTGCCTTAACCCTTTCGCTGACAGGTCCGTACATTGTATGGACCTAACAGCAGGGTTTTTACACACAATCCAGTGGTTGCAGCCATGGGGATTGTGTGTACAACTTACAGGCACTGCCGCCTGTTTGCTCACACATACCACCAGTACCGCCCCCCTGTGCACACACGCCCCACCATAATTTCTGGGCTCCGCTTGCCCTTCTGCAGGCCCGGGACCGACATAGCGGGTGCTGCCAGCTGGGGAGGGGGGGGAGGAGAATAGCAGACACACATCCACTCTCCTCCCTTTTTGCTGAGACCTCGAAAACGACATCTATATATATGACATCACTTCCGCGTCAGCCTCTCCATGTCTCCGGCTAACATAGCCGGGAAGCAATGTATTGCAATGCGACCTGCATTGCAAAACATTCAGTGGAGCCCAGAGGAGACATTCAGGGTCTAAAAAAGATCGATTGTGATACCCATATTACATTTAGCCACGCACACTGGAGCGAGAGCAATAATTTTAGCACCAGACCTCACCTGTAACACCGATGACCTATAGGTGGCTTTTGAAGCGTCACATATAGAAAATATAGGGTACTGAATGTTGTCACCGCTTTGCGGCACACACAAACTTAAAGTGGTTGTTAACCCACTTATATAAAATCATCCCATCCGCGCTGTAATATACCAATAAATGTTCCTGTGCCTGTGTTATGTAAAAAATATGCTAATCTGTATCTATATCAGCGCTCTTCACTTTCACAACATGCTGCTGCCACCACCATGTTTCACGGTGGGGATGGTATGTTCAGAGTGATGTGCAGTATTAATTTTCTGCCACACACAGCGTTTTGCTTTTAGGCCCCGTACACACGACCGAACAAGTCCGCTGAAACTGGTCTGCTGACCAGTTTCAGCGGACATGTTCGGTCGTCTGTACGTCCGACCGGACAATTTTCCGGCGGATCGGACAGGTTTCCAGCGGACAAATGTTTCTTAGCATGCTAAGAAACATGTCCGCTGGAAGCCTGTCCGTCGGACCTGTTCGGTCATCTGTACAGACTCACCGGACAGGTCCGATCGGCCGCCATCCCTCGCATGCGTCGAAGTGATTCGACGCATACGTGGAAGCATTGAACTTCCAGGGCCGCGCACATCGCCGCGTCATCGTCGTGGCGACGGCGCAGCCACGTCACCGCGTATCGTGTACGCGCGGATTTCTGTCTGATGGTGTGTACAACCATCAGACAGAAATCTCCGGGCGGACATGTCCGCTGAAAACGGTCCGGCGGACCGTTTTCAGCGGACAGTCCGTCCATGTGTACGAGGCCTTAGGTGAAAAAGTTCAATTGGAATAGAAACAGTGAAAAAATATGCAGCGCTAAAAATTCTTATAAAGAGCAAATTATGCATCAATGTGATGAGAACACAGTGACCTGTAAATGAGTGTCCATTTAGAACAACCAACACAAAAGAAAACACAGAAGAAAAGTCCATCAATATGGGGTGTATGACCACATCCTCATCATTGGAAAAACTTTCTGCACGGTAAAATCAGAGGTAGATGGAATACTCTTACCAGATGACGTGGATCTGCTTGTCAGCGACAACAGATCATAAAAGCATGTAAGGACTCCCCTCGGCTCTGCTCGGCTGGATGATGGCACAGTAGTAGACTCACCACGGGGTATCCTGATGGATGGCTGTGAGCCTGGACTGGAACTTCACCGTAGGTGTACTTGCTCCAACTCCAATTCGTGAACAGGAACAGAGGGTCCGCTTGTTTAAACGCCAACTGGTGATGTGAACAGTGGTGTCCACTGATGCAAGGTGCACACAGATATGGAGTTTGAAAAAACTTTGCATCCAAGCAAGTCATGCAGGGAAAAGAAAGAAAACAATGCTCCGGATGGTGCAGGTAAAAGAGGGTAGGTTTTATTGTAATAAAACCAACAACATAAAAGTGATCACTTCAATATAAAAAGAGAGTAAAAGCAATATGGGGTGCAGGTATAGCAAGCCCGACGCATTTCGTCCAAGTGGACTTCAACTGGGGCATCTACCTTCACCCCCATATTGCCACATATATATAATAAAAATGCTTGGTCAAACTGAGTCCAACTGAGATGGACTTTTCTTCTGTGTTTTCTTTTGTGTTGGTTGTTCTAAATGGACACTCATTTACAGGTCACTGTGTTCTCATCACATTGATGCATAATTTGCTCTTTATAAGAATTTTTAGCGCTGCATATTTTTTCACTGTTTCTATTTCAATTTTTGTCATATTGCTTATGTAGCTGCTCACTTTATATATTTTTAGATTAGCGCAGTATTTTTCCCTTTTTTCTCACATTTTCGAAAAAGTTCAATTGTGTTTACGTTTTTGGTTGTAACATGCCAAAGGGTATGACTACTTTTTCAAGGCACTGTTTCTAATCTCAGCTGGTTCCTGCTGAACCGGCCAAGAGTCAAACCATCAATGCTTGGATTTAGCAGCCATGCTAGTGTTAAACTGTTTGTCTCAATTCCCTACTTACTACATCTGCCGAACAGCTTGTTCTGTTGAAAAGCAACAGACTTACTGGCAGGATCCCCAGGTGAAAATATAAGAAAGCCTAAAAAATAAAACGACCGCAGCCATCACATCTAAGTATTGGTAATCTGGAATAGAATACATCTACATTGCTTTTTGGGCTCATACTGCTTTAAGCAAAGCACTGCATTGCGTCAGCTTCATACATGGAATAGAGATCAGAATGCCAAACAAATACCTTTTTTGCCAATGAGATATCTATTTGGTATATATGCTTCATCTGTTGCAGGGCTGCCAAACCTGAATGTATTTAAATAAGATAGTTTAATGCCAATAATATCCTTACAATGGAGATGGTCTCCGATTATTTAGTCTTCAGTTTCTTGTGTTCAGTGCATATATAATGCAGGTAATGTGTAAGTGAAACCCTTAGGGCCAGGGGCGGACTGACAACTCATGGGGCCCCCGGGCAATAGAAGATTATGGGGCCCCTGGGCTTACAGATGGCCACCACGCCAGGAGGCAGTGCAGAGGCAGGGCAGCTAAAATCTCAAGATTTTCAAATTAAAAGCATGTTGGTTTCGGACCTATCAGAGACAGATGTAAAAAAAACACAGAATTTTACATACTGCCCCTGATTTTTTTGAGCCTGGCAACACTGATGGGGCCCCCTAGTGGCATGGGGCCCTCGGGCAGTGCCCGAGAGCCTCAATGGTCAGTCCGCCCCTGCTTAGGGCTCATTCACATCACCAAGCCACACTGAGTACACAGCTGCTGGGGAATGCTGGGAGGAAACACTGCCGATGCTCAGGATGCTCTTTCCAGGCTTAAGTTTTCCCATTAATTAATTCAAGCTGACCATTCTAAGCACCCCTGTCAGTGGTAAATGGTATGTCTCATCCCCCTAACTGCTACATCTGCAGGATTGCTTGTTCTGTTGAAAAAAAAAGACAGAAAGAAAGAAAGCCTACACACGATCATTTTGCGGCATTAAAAAAACATAGGGCCAAATCCACAAAAGAGATACGACGGAGTAACTGCTGTTACGCCGTCGTATCCCTGTTCCTTACTATGGAACTGATCCACAGAATCAGTTTCTCATAGATAGGCAGAAGATCCGGCATGTGTAAGGGACTTACACTGCCGGATCTTAGGATGCAGTACCGCATCCGCCGCTGGGGGCATTTTGTGTCGAAATGCCGCCTCGGGTATGCAAATTAGCACTTACGGAGATCCACAAAGCTTTTCAGCTTCGTTTTTTCTCCGTAAGTTTTAGTTTGCATACGCAAAATTAGGGCTGCTTTTACAAAGTGTAAAGTTAGTACACCATGTAAAAGCAGACCTTTCTGTCCAGCGACGCGATTTTTTTTTAATTTTTAATTTTTTTTTTTCCGCCGTATCTTTTTTTTTTCCCGACGCAACTTTATTGACCCGTCGCAATCCACAAAGCTCGGCGTAACGTAATTTCGCGCTATGCACGTCGGGAAAATGACGTCACGAGCATGCGCAGTACGGCCGGCGCGGGAGCGCGCCTAATTTAAATGGGAATCGCCCCCATGAAAATAGGAACGCCTTGCGCCGGCGGAATTTAAGTTACACAGCCCAAAATTTCTAGGTAAGTGCTTTGTGGATCGGGCACTTGTAACTTAAATGGAAAAAAATAAGTTACGCCGGATCTTTGTGGATTTGGCCCATAGTTTTTCAAAAATGTCATTTAAAATGATCGTGTGTGGGCTTCACATCATTTTTCAGGTTCTGAAAAACGACAAAAAAAAATTCGAACATGCTGCATTTTTTAACGTTGTTTTGAACATTGTCGTTTTTCGGGTTGTAAAAAATGATCGTGTGTGGGCTAAAACTACGTAAAAAAACACACGCATGCTCAGAAGCAAGTTATGAGATGGGAGGGCTCGTTCTGGTAAAACTACCGTTCATAATGGAGTAAGCACATTCATCACGCTGTAACAGACAGAAAAACGCGAATCGTCTTTTACTAACACAAAATCAGCTAAAGCAGCTCAAAGGCAAATGGAACTTCCCCTTTATAGTGCCGTCGTACGTGTTGTACGTCACCGCGCTTTGCTAGATCATTTTTTAAAAATGATGGTGTGTAGGCAACGTCGTTTTAATGATGGGAAAAAGTTGGGAAAAAGTTGTTTTTTCGACATGCTGAAAAATGATCGTGTGTACACGGCATAAGAAAAAAAACAAATGCAGCTATCACATGTAAGAATCGGTAAGTTGCAATATAATAAATGCTTGCTTTTGGGTTTAATACAGCTTTAAAGATTGAATGATTTTTTTATGATACTGTTGATGCATATTGTGGCATGATAAGAATTTATTAGTGAAAACATGGATAGTTACAGATGAGTCTGCTTTAAGCAGCCCAAATATGTGACATGTCAGTCTCAGGGATCTCATGGTGGAAATTGGATCCAGGCAAACTAATAGCTCTGGGGGGAAAACCCAATCTGGCAGGTCAGAAAACATGTCACCCATGATACGTCCTACTCACAGGATCTGCCACCACTGCTCACCTCCCCCTAATTGAGTTAAACATGCCAACAGAGATGACGTGGAAAGATTATGGAGTGTTCTGCGGTACTCTGTTGTGCCAAACCATCCAACCACTCTCTAATGTCTCTGGACACTCAGTATCAATTGAAACATCATGCATGCATGATTATTGTAAAACAAAGCACTAATATAACAATTTTCTATCCACTACTGGTGATTGGCTAAAAAAATTAATATGTTATAAAATTCAATTTTGCTTTAAAAAAATAAATACATTGTCATTACTGCTCTGCAAGAGAATACCAATGGCGACATCTAGGTTTGCACCGATACCGATACCGATTACTCAGGGCTGTCTTTAAGTCAGGGCAGAAGGGGAAGCTGCCCTGGGCCCTGACATTGTTGTGGGGCCCAAAGCAACTGCTTCATACTTGCCAACTATCCTAGTTTAAATTCCCTTGTCCCTTGAAGTTTTAGTCCTGTGCTGTGTCGCGATATCTCAGTGTAAAGTGCTGCTACTAATGCTGCCCAGCTCTGCCCTATTGGGTACAGATGACTCACCTGCAGACTCTGTGTTTACATGTAAATAACCATCATTCATATGCTAATAACTGGAGCATGCATAATTAAATAGCGGTGGCCGGCGGCATTGATATGTAAATAAAGGCGGCATTCGTATGTATATCGTGCCCCTTTGTAGTGAGGAGATGATGTGCTGTAACCTCTAGCAACCAATCAGTGAGCAGTATTACTGTCATAGGCGTGCGCAGAGGGTGTGCCAGGTGTGCCCAGGCACACCCTAATCACCCTGTGCAGCACAAATTCCCCTACTGCCCTAGCTTCTTCCCTTCTCCCAACAGCCCTTCTGGCTTCCCTCCTCCCCTCTCCTGCCAGCTGTGGGGATGTTTTATAATGAGTGGAGGGAAGAGGCCGGTAAGTATGTAATTTACTGACCCCTTCCCTTTCCGAATTAAGATCGTGAGTGATCGGTAGAGTGTGTTTGAGCTTTGGGGTGCACACCCTAATGCAATAGGCTAGGCACACCTGTGATTACTGTACAGTAATCTCTAGCAACCATTCAACAAGCAGAAATCATGTGTTGTAACCTCTAGCAACTTATCAGTGAGCCGTAATGTGTGCTGTAACCTCTAGCAACCAGTCAGTAAGTGGTAATGATATGCCGTAACCTCTGGCAACCAATCGCAATCGCTGCCTGATCTGATACAGTAAATTGATTTTAAGTCTAGTTGATATTTATTGTATGTCTCAGAGCATGTGGAGAACAAAATTGTATGGGGGGGGGGCAAGAACATTTTTGCCCAGGGTCTAATCAATATTAAAGATGGCCTTGACAATACTAGTATTGGTGCCGATACCAAGCATTTGCATGAGTATCGGAACTCGTGCAAATGCTCTGATGCTTAATCCGATACCTGTTGTATTGGACCAGGCGGCCTCAGTGTAGCAGGGGGGCTGGGCTGCCTCACAGGTGATCATGCGGCAGCAGAGGCAGTTACAAGCACCAACCCCCTGTATAGCCTTTCAATAAAGCAGCTGACAGCCACTTCTCCCCCTCTCCCTCCCACGGCTTTCAGCTGCTTTATTGAAAGGCTATACAGGGGGATCGGTGCTTGTAACTGCCCCTGCCGTCGCACCGATCACTTCTGACTGTCCCATGTGTGTTCCTCCAGCTCCCTGGGTCCTCCCTCTCTCTGTCTCCTCCGGGTCCCCTTCTGTGCTCCCCAGCTCCCCAGGTCATTCGTCAGCCCCCCCAGATCTGTCAGGATGGAGAGCGGAGGAAGGAGCTTTTCCGAATGCACACTGATTACTGACTATTCATAACTGAGCATCGAAACTGTGTTTGCTCTGCTTCAGTTTTTGAATGGGGAGGGGCCGCTGTCTCCTGTCCATTCATCTCCAGTGCAGCTGAGGCTGCAGAGAAAAGTAGTGGGGAATCTGGTCTCTCACCAAAGCCCCCCCCCCCCAAACAGGGCTGATAAATAAAAAAAATATAAAAATAAAAAAGAGAATAATTAATAATTAAATTAGGTTAAATTGTAAAAATACAAAAAAAACAAACACTGACACCGTCCACTCCCCCACAGCCCCCCCCCCCACCAAAAAAAATGAAGCATTAAAAAAATAATAATAAAAAATATATAAATTGTAAAAAATAATAAAAAAATGTAATTGTAAAAAACTAAAAGAAATAAAAAACTACTGACTACTGACTGAGCACATGCCTCATGAGGGCCCATCAGTGCCACCTATCAATGCCCATCAGTGCTGCATATTAGTGCCACTGTCACATGACATAAAAAAAGTATCAGTAATCAGTATTGGCGAGTACTAAAAAAGTATCGGTAAAAAAAGCGTTATCGGTGCACCCCTAGTGACATCATATTTAGCTTCATACTTTTTTAGTATTATTAACGTTTTTTACCGTGTTTCCCCGAAAATAAGACCGGGTCTTATATTAATTTTGGCTGCAAAAATCACACTAGGGCTTATTTTCAGGGGATGTCTTATTTCTTTACGGTATGTACAATAATCTACATTTATTCAAATACAGTCATGTCATCATGACGATCTTAGAGTGGTTGTAACCCCAAAAAGAAAAAATATATATCCTGATCCTTTAAAGCATGATAGCCAGCACAGTGACCCGCCGTAGCTCTTCTCCACTCTGAGCACTGCAGAGGAAGGGACCACTGACGTTAGAGAGGAGAAGATCTCCAGCCGGTCACGTGAGCGCCCAGCGGCACTGTAAGTAAGGTATTTTCCAAAACAAAGTTACAAAAAGGAGACACACTGCACATTATATTTTACAAAATGGATTACGTTTTTACGACGAGTTTAACTAGGGTTTATTTTCTGGGTAGGGCTTATTTTCGGGGAAACTGTGCAGGTCAAAAACATTTTTTATATTATATAATCTTTCACTGTGAATCAGGCACCTCAGTTTAGCAGCCACCTACTCTTCTGTTTGAAGAATACCATCATCACAAACTAGATGTCTCCACAGTGTACAAGACATAGTGACAAGCCTAAACAGCATGCTTAACCCAGATGAAAATAATTCATATGATAAACACAGTAAATGCATATTTTTCATTTTTGTTCCTGCACATGAGAACAGTGCTTGAGGGGTCGATAAATTCTTCTTAGCCTTACGGGAAGATATGAGTGCCTTATTCTTACACATTCCATTGATAACTAAACTCATCAGATGGCTCAGGTGGTGCTGCTAATGGCATGTGACTTTTTGCCCATTACAGCTTGGCGTCTCTTACAATAATCCATCATTATGGCATTTTAAAAATGAACTTCGATAAGAAGACATGCAATGATAAAAATGAACTCCTAAAATATATGAAATGCCTTCAGAAAGATTGTGAGACTATTTTGCACCATGGACAGGATATGGATGGCCCAGGAGCAGGCAATAGATTAAAATATATGGGACTATTTATAAATCAAAAAAATAAAATCTATTATTGTATTTGACCGGATTTCAACTACTTTTGGTTCCAGGTAGGTTTTACTATAAAAGTGTGAACTTGTAAGAGGCAAATGGTGAGAAATAGTGGTAAACAATCTGTGAAAACCAGGGGAACATATAAAAGACAAAAGAAAAAAAAAAAAACAATGACATGATTTTCTTCCATTTGCAAGTAATAAATAATGCCTGGTAATGGATATGCTTTAAAACCATTAGTGCCGGTTTACACAGGGGCAACTTGACTTACAGCGCGACTTTGCAAGGCAACTTCAGCGCGACTTGGAGCAACTTACAACGCAACTTAGAGCCCATTCACACCTTGGCGTTTTGTCGCCTGTAGCGCGACGCGCACAAACGCCAGAGGGACCAAAATACATGTAAGGCTATGGGCATGGTTCACATCTGAACGCCGATGCGCCTGACGCGCATCGTATGTAGTCAATAAAAGTTCCGGACCCTTTTTTGTTGCGCATATCGCGCGATTTGCGCATATCGCGCGATATGCGCGTATTTGAGCGTTTCCATTTCCCATAGAAAGTAATGGAAACGCTCGATTCAAGCGACTTGCGCGACAACGGGCGTTTGCTACGGGCGTTTCGTCAATAGAACTTGTCGCCCATGCAGAAGATTAAAAAAATCTACCAACATAGCAACAAGTGATGAAAAGATGATAGTTTTTCCTATTGGCTAAAAAAAAAAACGTCAAAGTACAAAAACGTCGGACAACGCTGTATGCAAAACGCGCATATTAGCATGAATACGCGCGACAAAACGCCGGAAAAAAACGCCGCAAAACGCCGCTATTGCCTACGCTTAGGTGTGAATGCAGCCTAAAAGTTGCCTCCAGGACAGGCAACTTTGCCAGTGGCCAATCAAACAATAATCAGCTCTGTGGGAGGGAGGGGTTTGCCTAAGTAAACTATTTTCTCTTCCTGTAAAGTTGCTTCAGTTAAGACAGAGATCCGACTTTGGAGGCAACTTCCATTGAAATCTATTAGCTAGATTCACATAGAGTTAGGACGGCGTATCAGTAGATACGCCGACCTAACTCGGAATCTGCGCCGACCTAAGTTTAAGTGTATTCTCAAACAGAGATACACTTAAACCTATCTAAGATACGACGGCTTGCGCCGTCCTATCTTAGGGTGCAATATTTAGGCTGGCCGCTAGGTGGCGCTTTCATTGCGGTCGGCGTAGAATATGTAAATCACTAGATACGCCTATTCACGAACGTACGCCCGGCCGATGCAGTACAGATACGCCGTTTACGTAACGCATTATAAGGCCTAAAGTTATTCCAACAAATAGTTGGAATAGTAATGTTAAAGTATGGCCGCCGTTCCCGCTTCGAAATTCGAAAATTTTACGTTGTTTGTGTAATTCGTCCGTGAATAGGGATTTACGTCCACGTCAAAACCAATAGGCCCGTGCAGCGTACCTTGCCGCAATGCACACTGGGATATGTAGGCGGACGGCGCATGCGCCGTTCCAAAAAAACGTCAATCACGTCAGGTCAAGCCCCATTACCATAAAACACGCCCCCTCAGCTAAATTTGAATTCGGCGCCATTACGCCCGCCCGATTTACGCTACGCCGCCATAACTTAGCAGGCAAGTACTTTGAGAATCATGTACTTGCCTCGCTAACTTACGGCGGCGTAGTGTAAACACGCTACACTACACCGCCGCAAAGTTAGGGCAGCCTACCTGAATCTAGCTATATGTGTACTAGTTGCTAGAAGTCGACATAGTAGAACAAGAACCTTTTCTGAAGGCGGAGCAACTTCAGTAGTGTACATTAAGACGGCTCTCATTCACTTCAATTAAATTTCTCATGTCGCGTGACTTGGGACAACACAAGTTGGATCCCAAGTCGCGGTAGTGTGAACTGGCACTTAGGGTGGCACCATCTTCTGTAGTTTTGTGACATCCTGTCGCCTGATTCTGCTCACTTGGCCCCATTTGGCCTAGCTATAAGAGATGTAGGGCCAGATTCAGATACAATGGCTTATATCTGTCCAGCCGGCGTAACGTATCTCCGATACGTTACGCCGCTCTAACTTTGGGCGCGAGTTCTTTATTCAGAAATAACTTGCGCCCTTAGTTACGGCGGCGTAACGTATGTGTTGCGGCGTAAGGCCGCGTAACTCAAATGGGGAGGCGTGTTTTACTTAAATTTGTGTTGACCCCGCGTTTTTTACGTTTTATTTGAACGGCGCATGCGCCGTCCATAAAATATCCCAGTGTGCATTGCTCTAAATGACGTCGCAAGGACGTCATTGCTTTCGACGTGAACGTAAATTACGTCCAGCCGTATTCGCGAACGACTTACGCAAACAATGTAAAATTGTACTGTATTTAATTTATTTGGACTTGTTGGGATAATACTCTTTTTAGCGCATTCATTCAATGCATTTCCTGTGAGCCCAGGCTGCCCATGACACATTCTGGGCAAACAGTACTCCTGGACTGAGAGGCTCTTTCATGTCTTCACATGCCGCTCAATACCGGAGGAAGAGTCACCCAACCAACCCCGCCCCTCTCCCCATCACCGTAAAAGAAGAGGAAAGAACTAGGACAACATTGGGCCAGCTGGATATTATGCACCACCTTAGAGGTACAACCTTATGAGGTCACAGCAATGCACTGTCTAGGAGTAAACCTATCACCACCACCACCAAATAAGTGAAGCAGGGACCCATTATGTCACCAGACTGGCAAGAAGACTACAGGAAAAATGTATGTATAAATGGATTTTTTGGGATGAGGGTCTGAGGCAGTGAGGGCAGATAGTAGGTGAACAAGTTAGCAAAACAAGGCAAAAAAATGGTGACTCAACTCCCACCCTGCCCAACCACAAAAACTCACCTTTTTGCATTCCTGTGCTGCTTTGTTTCTTATTCGGGACCAGAGAAACAAAGCCCTCTGTAACCCCCAAACCCTCCCTTAGACAGCATTAAGCCCATCATGATGCAGCAGTGTTGGCACATGGAAGAAGGGGAGTAAGAAATGTACTCTTGGGAGTAAATTAGAACAGAAAATTCATTGATCATATCCCTTTACCCTGCATGAGCAAAGAAAAGGAGCTGGGCTGAAAAGACTGACCCTTCATCATTGCTATAGCAATTTCATAGCCACTAGAGCAGTGAGTGTGTCAAAGACAAGTTGTGTATATCAAGTCCAATGTTGGTACTTCCACCTTGCAAACTGTAGTATGGCTGGGGTGCTATTCTTCCAGTGAAGTCTACTTTGCTGTCATCCCTTTGTCTTTGAGTGGTAGGGGTATCATCCCCAGAAGTACTGATGCATCTTATTACTGTTGTCGGCATGTCCCCTTCACTACCCTTGGTCCAACGTCAGATCGCTTCTGAATCCTAAGATGACTCCTCGACTGGCCAGCCAATGAAAGTTGTCCACATCTTGTATGCAGTGATGGAGACACCCAGAAGAAGAGCCCACCAGCAAGAACTTGGTGCTGGATGATCACGTGACCATAGCTTAACCCCTTCCCCTCCAGACTCAACATCTCTTTAACTGGGTCTTTATGCCTGGTGGGCAGGAAGGGCTAGTCGATCACGTGCCTACTGTGATTGGCTGTCAAAGTGTTCACATGATCGAGAAGCGATTCCAACAGGTCCTGATTACTAGGGACTCAAAGCTGTCTTATGCCCCGTACATACGTTCAGGCTTTTGCTCGGCCAAACTAACATCGGAATTCCGACGGAATTCCATCGGAGTAAAAGAGAACATGTTCTGTATCTAAACTTCGATGGAATTCCTCGGAAAAAAAGTCAGATGGGGCAGACACACGGTCGGAATTTCCGATGGAAAAAGTCCGTCTGACTTTTTCCATTGCAAATTCCGATCATGTGTACGGGGCTTTAGTGCTGGGAATGTCTAGTGAGTATGCGCTCATAACACAATTCTCTACTGGATGCATATTTGCAGTGCATTTACATTATGTGGGTAGCAAAAGGTAAAAGTGACACTAAAGCTAAAATGCATTTCTTGCATTAAAGTGGAGGTTCACCCTAAAACAATTATATAACATTGCATCCAGCATACTAACGACATGTACAGTATGCTGGTATTTTTTTTTCTATTCGCCGTACATACCGTTTTATTGTTATTTTTCCCCCGGCTTCCGGGTTCTGATTCCCGCGGGACTGGGCGTTCCTATTGAGAGGGTAGATGATTGAAGTCTGGCGTCACCAGTTTTCCGTAAATAGCCGACCTGCTCCCGCCGTGTAAAGCTGACTGCGCAGGCGCCATATAGAGCCGACTCGCAGGTCGGCTATTTACGGAAAACTGGTGACGCTCCTTATGCGCCTTGGGAAGTTTTTCACCAGACGTCAATCATCTACCCTCTCAATAGGAACGCCCAGTCCCGCGGGAATCAGAACCCGGAAGCCGGGGGGAAAATAACAATATAACGGTATGTACGGCGAAAAGATAAAAAAATACCAGCATACTGTACATGTCATTAGTATGCTGGATGTAATGTTATATAATTGTTTTAGGGTGAACCTCCACTTTAAGGTAAAAAATGTTTTCTATTTCTCAACTTTTCAGTAAGGCCTTTTGCACACTGCAGCTTGAAAAAGCTCAATACTGCTTTTTTTTTTTACTGAGCCTATGCACACAGGTGCGTAAAAAAGTGCAGTGCATCCTTCAGTAGGAAAATAAAATAGAAAAATCTTAATTTTTGGTCAGAAATGTATGCCTCATGCGCACAAATGAGTTCAATTTTAACATATTGTGAACATGAGAATAAGTTTGCGTGTGAAAATAAACACATATGCACGAAAATACCCACAAATACATACCAAATAAAAAATAGATGCTCAAACAGGAGTATCGTGTGCAAGAGGCATAATTGTAAAGGTGAAAGAAAGAAAAAACTATGATAAAGGGGTAAAAAAAAATCAGTTTCACACACATCAATATAAAATAGAGTAGGCCTCTTTTGTTGGGTTTCTTTTGTTGGGTTTCAGGTAGGCTGAGATGTATTTGCTCTTGTTCTCTCCAGCAAAGAAACAACCGCTTCCCTGAGTGTATGTGTGCAATTGAATGCCACGAATACTCACTGTACCACAGGTAAACTCTTTGTTGACTTATCGCCTGTGGCATAGAAACGGAAAAAAGACTATTCTGCAAATGTGGAATGGGGATGTTATTCAGCAAATGCAGCTTACACAGGTACGACTGAACTTGGCTTTCTTCCAGCCTCCTCAAGGACTTTCTGTTCAGTCAAGAAGGAATGCAGAATAGAAAAAAACGTATTCACAGAGCAAAAACATCCATGCGACCACCTGAGAGCGCCCTGGAATTGACCCATTAAATCAGCAGAATATCATTCCTGCACAAGCATTTAGTGATAAACATTTCTTCAGGATCAGCCAATAAAGCAATCTAAATGGATGTCAACTTGACATTTGTGGTGCATTAGTCGGAATTGAAGCCTCCTTCAGCCTCTCGTTTTTCTGTGATATCAGGCCAGAGGGGTTCGTTCTATAAAAGGAGCTTAAATGGTGTTTATACGCTGCATATGGTAATGTTATATATTTCTATATGACAGCACAACCGAAGAGAGATCTACTCAGAGATATATTTATGTCTTCACAAACAATAATCATAATCTTTCAATCCAGCAAAATAGGGAAATACCATTGGAAACCCAGAATGTACAGAAAGGGTAAAGTAGATAGTGTAAAGGTATATGGTTTACTTTAGAATGATCAATTTACAAATTTTAATGTTTAGCACCATCATCCCTTTACGATCTACTGGGTAGATTCAGGTAGGGGCGCGCAATTTTAGGTCGGCGTAGCCTAGCGTGTTTACACTACGCCGCCTTAAGTAAGAGAGGCAAGTACATGATTCTCAAAGCACTTACCTCCTTACTTAGGGCGGCGTAGTGTAAACGCAGCGGGCGTAAGGGCGCCTAATTCAAATGGGTTGGAGGGGGGCGTGTTTAATGGAAATGAGGCTTGACCTCACGTTTTTTACTTTTTTTGCCACTGCGCATGCGCCGGGCACCTACATTTCCCAGTGCGCATTGCGGCTAAGTACGCCGTACGGGTCTATTGATTTCGACGTGGACGTAAACGACGTAACTCCCGATTCGCGGACGACTTACGCAAATGACGAAAAAATTCGAACCTCGCGGCGGGAACGGCGGCCATACTTTAACATTGTTATTCCACCTCATAGGTGGAATAACTTTAGGCCTTACAGAAACGGCGTAAATCGACTGCGGCGGCCTGGCGTATGTTCGTGAATCGACGTAGAAACTCATTTACATATTCTACGCTGGCCACAATTGAAGCACCACCTAGCGGCCATCCGAAAAATTGCAATCTAAGATAGGACGGCGCAAGCCGTCGTATCTTAGATATGTTTAAGCGTATCTCTGTTTGAGCATACGCTTAAACATACGTCGGCGTAGATTCTGAGTTAGGTCGACTTATCTACTGATAAGTCGGCCTAACTCTACCTGAATCTACCTATGTTATTCCACCTTATAGGTGGAATAACTTTAGGCCGCCTAAGGCCTTACGGAAACGGCGTAAATCGACTGCGGCGGCCGGGCGTACGTTCGTGAATCGACGTAGAAACCCATTTACATATTCTACGCCGGCCGCAATGGAAGCGCCACCTAGCGGCCACCCGAAAATTTGCAATCTAAGATAGGACGGCGCAAGCCGTCCTATCTTAGATATGTTTAAGCGTATCTCTGTTTGAGCATACGCTTAAACATACGTCGGCGTAGGTTCTGAGTTAGGTCGACTTATCTACCGATAAGTTGGCCTAACTCTACCTGAATCTACCTATACATGTTTCGCCTTAAAGTGTAAGTAAACCCACCTATCATTTTCAGCCAAGGAAGCTGCCATCTTGGCCTATGTTTAATCTTCAACTGCCATGGTGCTGCACATGTGATCAGTTATGACACCAGCCATTGGATGGTTTGACCGTTTGGTTGAGAGCACAACCAATGTGACAGTTAGCAATTCCGGCATGCCGGAAATGTAACTGCTTTTTGAAACTGTTAAATCGATGGGTTTACTTCCGCTTTAACACCTGAGTTATCGTGCTGAATTCCTGTGGAGACGGGTGTGCTATGTTTGTCCGGGAATCTAGGTGACGCTCATGTGTTTGGGGGGCAAGCGCATCACTGATGTGATTGCTCCCTTTTCTCTACCTTTCCCCCCCAAGAGGTAACAACATCACACCCACTGCCGCCACGGACGTTGGGCACGCTTGCGCGCTGGGAGACACAGGCCCTGCTGGCGTGTGTCACATGTCCGGGTCAGTCTGTGGAGGAGGTCACTCCTCCACACAATACGCCACCTACTTACGTCCGGTCATACGTCCGAGCATATTGATGTCATACGTCGCGCCAATCTCTGCGTATATGTGAGCAGTATAAATAGACCCACACGGCAGTACACATGCTGCTGTGTGGGTTTTTGAAGCACATAGTAACCCTATTGATATTCCTCTGCAATTAGAGATTAATATCATGGGGGATAATCACTGCATTGACTGAATATCTGTTTAAACACAGAAATCCCTTATACATCGCGGTAACACCATGACCTTGAATCCGTAGGATATATAAAAACCAACAACATATAAATATCAAGGAGGTAATTATATAAAGAAATATAATAGTGAACAATACGTTAAAGCCCATTTTTAAGAGGACGTTTGACTTTATTTCTCTTTATTCACGTGTTCACTGCCCCAATTCTGTCTTTTAGTCAAATTGGTAAATTTGAATGCCGACATACAAAACAGAATCTTAACGTCTGCACCTGTTCGCATCCAGGATAATTGGGTTTCTAGTTCGCGATCTGAGTGAAAACTCCCATGTAAGCATTATTTTGAATTGAACTTATTCTATAGTAAGGATTTTTAACTATATAGGTATGAATCATACATAGACATGGATTGATGTATCACATGCCATATCAATTTATTTATTGTCCATAGGAAACAAAGAATTTTAAAGGGCCATACAGTTTAAAGAATAATACTGCTCACTTTGGATAATCTGTCTCGACTGGTGGTGAGCTCCATAAATATGTTTATGTGCTTGATGAGCTGCTCTGAATATTCCTCAAGTGGACTCAGAGTTACTCCCTTGAAGGTCTCTGCAATTATCAAGGCATAGCCATAACATATACAGATACATTTTAAAGTAATTTTCTTTTCCATGTTATACATTGGTTCATTAGATGTGTATCTGTAATTTCGTCCTTATTCATTTAATAGAAAATAATATCTACGTGTGTTCCTGAGGAAGCCGTAAGGCGAAACATGTAGAACGTTAATAAGTGTGGAACATTTGTATGTAGAGAATGTATTACTGTATACTATTTTTCTCTTTTTGTATGTAACAAAAAAATGATATTTTTTTATCAAAATTGTTGTATCTTGTATAGTGAATAGCACCCCTTAAGTCCCATACCCTCCTATAGGATTCATTCTTTATCTATAGATAGTGCAAAGGATTGTCCACAAAAACATTTAATTACTTTTATAGGGCTGTGCAAATTAACTTTTAATTAATCGATTAATCTTTAATTTTTTTGATCGATCAAAATATTTTTGATCGATTAAAATTCTTTTGATTGTAACTCACCTCTCCGCCGGCTTCTGGGCCTTCAAGGAGTTCCGTTGGAGATCCAGTAACGTCACGGACACCGGCGGGGCTTGTCGTGTCCATCTGAAGGGCTCCTTTGCTGTGCCTTCATATCTGCATGCCGGCGGGACCTTACTATCTGCCACACGCAAGGGCTGTTACACTTCCCTCTATCAACCTGGGATTCTACAGCCATCCACTGGGAGTTGTGATAGTTCCCTTCATGGGACATCTACATGCCGACGGACTGATGTTAACCCCTCCTCATCTGGATTCAGCAGTGGTATCGTTGTACACATTTTTATACCAGTATCATACTTAGCTACATGTTTTTATGACTGCTTTTGGTACCGTTTGGTATTACTCACACCATTTTTACAGTTTATGTAGCTACATCGATTTTAGCTCCAGTGCAATATTTATTTGGTTACCTACTGAAGACTATAAAAGTTTTAATGTTATTCCCATCGAGCGCTGCCTTTGTGTGTTTTGTATCCTGCTATACATTTTTCCAGTGGTTGGTAGCTGCACTGGGAATCAGCCTGCAAGGAGATCAGCTAAAAGTAGTTGGATCTGTATGTGCGTTATGATTAATCGAAATTAGTTGATTAATCGATTAAAAAAAAAAAATGATTAATCGAACAGAAAATTTTTGATCAGTAACAGCCCTACTTTTTAATACTATTTTTATGCGGTTTTAACTGTATGTTTATTCTAGGAATATTGCTTATACTGTATATGGGTGCTCAGAAGTGCTGGATCGGGTATTTGTTTATTAGATCTTTGATTTTAGAAAAATTATCAGGGCACGTCTCTAGCTCTATATCCTTCATCAACATACAGTACTTATCAAGCCAGATTAGAAAGTCTCACTCTTTGTGTTGGCATTCCCGGTTGGTCACAGTTACACCAACGTCGGCAGCCTCTTTTCCCCTATGCTCCAGCAGTCTAGGGTTCTAACATCATCAAGACCAAAGCAGAGACCTGCGCTGGACGTTATGATGATGAGGGACAGTCCACTACCAGGGGAGCGACATCTGCTGGAGGGACAGAGAATCAGGTAAGTAATACTGTTTCTCCTCTCCCCTGAACAAAACTAGCTCCTAACCAGGGCTCAAGTCCTGCGGGAACGCACGGGAACGGAGTTCCTGCACTTTTTTCACAGCAGGAACTCAGTTCCCTTTGCAGGACTAGAGCAGCTGAGAGCAGCCGAGCCAATCCTTCACTAAGAGGCGATGCCCAGCTCGAGTCACTGTCAGGGGCAGGCGAACCTTAGTAATCCTTTATGTTACTGGCTGCTTCCTGTATATGGATTTATCGGAGTAGTGTGCGGGTATTCCGTCACTTCCTCGATGCTGCAATGGCTCCTGGGAGCTTTTGTCATTGTTCCCAGGAGACATTGCGGAGGTCTGCCATGAGTTATCGCGGGATTTATAAAAAACCATGCGGTTTAGTAATTATGCATATGAGCGTATCATTTTTTTATTTTTTTTTGGTGGGGGAGTAGATCTTGGGTGGGAGTTCCCACACTTTTTTCCCCAGGACTTGACCCCTGCTCCTAACACTTGCATTGAAAGTGCAGCCCTACTGCATGAGATAGTGTTTGTTGTTGGCTGGAGTTGCCTTTAATTTCCGCTGAAGTTTGAGGGTGAGAGGTATATTTCTCATTGGTCTGAGGATTATTTTTATTTCGGGTATTTATTTTATTTCAGGGATTTATTTCAGGCAGTGCTTTACATATACTGTATATCGTACATTCACATCAGTCCTCTCCCTTAGGAAGGTTACAGTCTAAGGTCCCTAACTCACATTCATACATACACATATTAGGGCCAATTTAGAAAGGGGCCATTTAATTTACCAGCATTGTTTTGCAGTGTAGAAGATAACTGGAGTACTCAGAGGAAGCCCATGCAAGCGCAGGGAGAACATGCAAACTCCATGTAGGTAGTGTCATGGCTGGAATTCAAACCAATGGCACTAGTGCTGCCAGGCAGAAGTGATGACCACTTAGTCACTGTTATATCTTATATTTCAGCTGTCCAATATGCATTATTTAAATTATACATACAGGGGCAGATCCACATACATCTGCGCCGGGCGCAACGTATGTAAGATACGCTACGCCGCTGTAACTTACTTTGCTTTAGTTTGAATCCTCAACGAATTCGCGCCGTAAGTTACGGCGGCGTAGTGTATCTCTCGCGGCGTAAGGGTTTGGAATTTAAATGGATCTAATGGGGCGTGTTTTATGTTAATACGTCGTGACCCGACGTAAACGAAGTTTTTTTTGGAACTGCGCATGCGCCGTCCCTGGGGGTATCCCAGTGCGCATGCTCGAAATTAAACCGGAACCCACCAATGATTACGACGGTGACGTCATTCTATGCAAATTCCTATTCGCGAACGACTTACGCAAACGACGTAAAAAATTCAAAATTGTATGCGGGAAGGACGGCCATACTTAACATTGAGTACGCCTCAGTATAGCAGCTTTAACTATACGCCGGAAAAAGCCGAACGCAAACGACGGAAAAAAAAGCGACGGGCCGACGTACGTTCGTGGATCGCGGTAAATAGCTCATTTGCATTCTCGACGCGGATTACGACAGAAATGCCACCTAGCGGCCGCCGAAAAATTGCATCTTAGATTCGACGGTGTACGAAGACGTACGCCTGTCGAATCTAGCCGAGATGCCGTCGTATCTTGTTTTGAGGATTCAAAACAAAGATACGACGTGGGAATTTTGAAATTACGCCGGCGTATCAATAGATACGCTGGCGTAATTTCTTTGTGGATCTACCCCACAATCTCTACAATAGATCTTGAGCAGATCTTGTGGGTACCTATGAACTGATTATTATTATTATTATACAGGATTTATATTACGCCAACAGTTTACGCATTGCTTTACAACTTGAGGGTAGACAGTACAAATACAATACACTTTAATACAGTAGGAATCAGAGGGCCCTGCTCGTCAGAGCTTACAGTCTTAGGGGGAGGGTCGAGAGATACAAGAGTTAATAACCGTGAGGGATGTGGTGATGGAGAAAATAAATGTATAGTTGTTAGGTGGGGGCCAGATAGGCTTCTCTGAAGAGATGAATTTTCAGGGATCGTCTGAAAGTACACAAAGTAGGAGATAGTCGGACAGATTTGGGTTAAGAAGTTCCAGAGGATGGGAGAGGCTTGGAAGAATTCCTGGAGGTGAGCATAGGATGAGGTGACAAGGAAGCTAGAGAGCAGGAGATCTTGGGAGGAGCAAAGAGGACAATTTGGTTGGTATTTTGAGACTAGGTTAGTGATGTAGCTGGGGGACAGGTTGTGGATGGCTTTGTAAGTTATTGTTAGTATGTTGAATTTAGTTAGTCGGTTAAGTCCCAGCCAATCGAGGGTTTGCCATGGGAGGCAATCAACTGATTCCTCTTATCCACTTTCACTACTGCCCCCATACTCTTTCTCTCATCCAGTTTCCCTCAGAGTCTTCCTGTCATCTATTTTTTTACTGCTCCCCCATAGTCTTCTTCTCATCCATCTTCACTGCTCCGCCCATAGTCTTCCTCTCATCCACTTTCACTGCTCAACTCATAGCCTTCTTCTTGTTCGAGTTTACTACTTCCCTCATACTCTTCCTTTCATCCATTTTTGTTACTTCCCCCATACTCTTCCTTTCATCCACTTTCGTTTCTCCCTGCATATTCTTTCTCTCATCTACGTTTACTACTCCCTTCATACTTTTGCGTTCATCCACTTTGATTACATTCATCCACTTTGATTTCTCACCTCATAGCCTTCATCTCATCCACTTTCAATGCTCTCCCCATAGCCTTCTTCTCATTTACTTTCACTGCTCTCTGCCATACTCTTCCTCTCATTCACTTTCATTGCCCCCTCATAGTCTTATTTTCATCCACTTTCACTGCTCTCCTCATAGTCTTCCCCTGTTGTCAGTGGGAAAAAGCCTTGCTGTCCAGTGTTTTTATCCCCCCCACTAAAAGCAGGGTATTTTTCTTTCTGCTGACCACTAACAGCAGATTTGTTTCCTTCCACTAATCAATAAAGTGGAACTAAAGTTCACGGTACTTATATTTGATGCAACGGTCTGACGCTCGCAGGGTTCACCTCTGGCCTCAGTCACCTTCTCCCCAGCTTCTTCTAAATGCCAACCTTCAACCATTTTGGTTGGCCAGTGCAGGATGACATAACTTCTGTGTATGCGCACAATTTCAGTCATATGTGCTGGCACCATGTTGAAATGTAGTCTAATTTAAAGAAGACTGCGAGCAGACAGGTACGTTTATTTTTAAAAAAACTATCAGAGAATTTTATCAGCACACTTATCACTTGGCCTGAAAACCAACAACCACCCCCACCCCCCAAAAAAAATTGGCACTGTCTAAATATTCACATTAAAAACAGAGGTTTTTCATATATACAGACACCAGACTGCCTTGCAACACCCCCTCTGTAAAGTTGTAAAGTGTGGTCCTAACTCTTAAATCTGGGAGTCTTCAAGTTGCACCATATATAGCAATGGAAAAATGAAGATTGGATATGCCTGGAGGCACCCCATTACTCCTTAAATGGATACATTAGAAGCCCAGCAAGAGCACAAAACATCCAATGCCTCCCCAATCCAAATCCAGTGAGCAAGCTATAAATGGCAACCACCCCAAGCTAACTAGTTTTTGTAGTAAGGTGCACATGAAAGGTCTTTGCACAGCACAAATACACAGGTTTTCCAGCACACTTACCAGCTAGCATGCAAAAAAAAAAGTTTAGTCACCTGTGCTGGAATTGTGCTGGAATGTATCTTCTTTTAAACAAAACTGCGAGCAGGCAGGTACATTTATTATATTGCAGGGGAGACGAAAAGCCCATTTTACCCCAAATACTGAGCCTCCGTTGTTGCAGCTTATGCGCATATGCTTTAGTATTTTGACCCCATAGTATGTTTCTTCTTCTATAATGGGCTGTCCTGCTTCCATTTTTTTTTTTTATATTGATTTTAGTTCTACTTTGACAATAGCAATTCTTTCCTCCCATTGATCAGATGCCGGACATTATTTCTTCCTTCTGACAACCAATATAAGGGGCACTACAACACATAATGCTGACCTCTGCACTCTATACATTGTGCTGTACAACACAATATAGTGTGAACTCCCGGTTAGACCTCCCCATGTTCTTCCTTGTTGCCAGGCAACTGTTGCTTTAAACTGTTGCTTTCTAGTACTGGTGTTCCCCTGTCACATCACTCAGCACCAGTGTCCCCCCGTCTCTCCACTGATCACCCCTGCACCCCTGTTATCCCCCCCCCCCCCCGCTCAGGATCATTGTTCCCCTTTTTTCCCTATTAAACACGAATGCCCTACATCAAAATGGACACAGTTAAGTTCAACCATGCCCAGTGTGAGAACACCCTTAAAGTACAACCCCTTCCTAGCAGCACATACACACATTTTCTTCACTACCCACCTATTTCACAAAAAAATGGGCACCAGAAAAGGAAAAACTGTATAAGCTCTGGGTCACTTCAGTTGCTGAAGACTCTCCTGGCCCCCTTGTGACAGTGTTTGGCCAGTCATGAAGCACCAGTCCTGTCACATGTCTCTATATGATCGGGTATTCTTTTGCTCCCAATGGATATTTAACAAATGTAAAATATTTGCTGATCAGCCATAACTTTATGATCACCAACCTAATATTGAGTAGGTCCCCCTTTTGTCGTCAAAACAGCCCTGACCTTGTGAGACATGGACAACATTAGACCTCTGATGGTATTTTGAGATATTTGGCACCAAGTCCGACTCCTCAGTAGCAGATGTTTTACAGTGATACTAAAGTGATACTAAATGTCATACTTACCTGCTCTGTGAAGTGGTTTTGTACAGATCAACCCAGATCCTCCACTTCTCGGATCCCTCCCCTGCGCTCCTGGCCCCTCCATCATGTCGAGCACCCCCACAGCAAGCAGCTTGCTATGTGGGCACCCGAGTCGAGCCACTGCTCTGTGTGTCTATTCAGACATGGAGCAGCTGCTCAGCTATCCACATTGGCTCACTAACTTTGACTGACAGCAGCGGGAGCCATCGGCGGCCTGCTGCTGTCTCAGCCAAGGGGAGAGTCCCAGACAGCTAAGACTCTTGTGCAACATCGCTGGATCGAGATGGGATCAGGTAAGTATTAGGGGGCTGAGGGGGGGCTCAGCCTCTGAAGGACTTCTGCCTTTAGTCCCACAAGTTGTGAGGTGGATCCTCCATGGATCAGACTTGTTTTCCAGCACGTTCCACAGATGCTCAATTGGATTAAAATCTGGAGACTTTGGAGGCCAAGTCAACATCTCAAACTTGTTGTTGTGTTCCTCAAACCATTCTTAAACCATTTTTGCATTTGAATACTGTTCCATGAAGGGGTTTACTCGTCATCAAAAATGTTTAGGTAGGTGGTATACGTCAAGTATCATCCACATGAATGGCAGGACCAAGGTTTCCAAGCAGAACATTGCCCAAAGCATCACACTGATCTCACTGGCGTGCTTTTTACCCATGCTGCATCCTGGTGCCATCTCTTCCCCATCTAAGCGACGCACGCGGTTTGATTGTGATTCATCAGACCAGGCCACCTTCTTTTATTGATCAGTGGTCCACCTTTGGCTGTGGACAAAGATCAGCATGGGCGCTCTGACCGATCTGTGGCTACACAGCCCCATACGCAACAAACTGCGATTGCTATTTTTCTGTTTTTACCACATAAACTTCGGGGACAACGTGTTTACTTGCTGCCTAATATATTCCACCAGATTGCAGATGCCCTTGTAATGAGATGATCAATCACTTTATCTGCTAGCAATCTTACAGTTATGGCTAATCTGTGTATGTTGTCGGAGAACAAAGCATTTAAGCAAATATGTTGCTATTCCCTGCATGGGAAAACCACAGGCTTGCTTTAAGGCAGTTCAGCTAATAATAAAGGAAGGAGAGCAAAGAGATTTAAGGACAGTTAACATTTCTTTGAACTAACAAACAGTACAGGGAGTTCTGGTGTTCATAGAATGATTATATCTGTCACATCAAAAGTCCTTGGTATTTTACTTGCCACTTGCCATTTCTTGCTGAACAAAGCTTAAAAAAGCTTCACATTGAATTTATCTTCTAAATATTTTATGTAAGGATTATGGAATTGTTAATAGCAATGGAAATAGAGAAATATATTTATACAGGAGGAACATATGTGTTACTTACTGTACATTATATCTAAGAACACACAACAATATAAGTATGCCAGCTACAATATAATACAAATGCAGAATAAAATGTCAGTGCATGCTCTCTGCTATGGGAACCAAGGTTATTTACTATCATGCTATGATTAGAGTATGTAGTGTTTGCCATTGTATTCATCATAAATATTGATTGATACCTGCCCATAGAGTAGAGTAGGAAAACCAGATCTCTGAGCACGCTTGTAATTGATCTCAGAACATCGTTTCCTTTCTAGAGAAAACTCACGGGAACATAATGTTATTACCATTGGACAAAAAAGGATGGCATTCAGGTCTTATAGATTTAACCAAATAATAATTGTAATTACGTTTTCCTTTTGTTACGTCTTTGGAAACACAATATATAAATTTCAATAACCGTGGAGCGACAAGTAATATTTCTTCTACTCTTGCCATATTAGGATGTTTTCAAGTCTTTGACAGCCTACAATAAACTGTCATTATTGGATTCAGAGATTTTTTTTCCAGTAAACCATTAAACGGAATTACAGAATAAGTGAAGAGGAAATAGTGGAACGCACACCGCATGCATCCAGGGATTTATTCAGCAGACGCTATGGGGGTTCCATAAGAGACTGGCAAACGCCTTTGCTACTTTTTGAAGCACGTTTACCAACTGGTTTCCATTTTATTGATAAAACCGTGACCTGCTAATTTGGAAAGTTCGTGAAGGTTCATTGGTGAAAGCTGAGAGCTAAAGTGAAGCTTTTCTGTAAAGTCTATACAGAAAAATGAGTTAAAGCTTGTAGTGCTAAAACATGTTAAGTTCTTTGGGCCAGATTCACATACAATTGTGGATGTGTAACGTAACCCGTTTACGTTACACCGCCGCAAGTTTACAGTGTTAGTGCCCGATCCACAAAGCACTTACCTGTAAACTTGCGGCGGTGTATCGTAAACACGTCCGGCGCAAGCCCGCCAAATTCAAAAGCGACGCGGGAACGACGGGCATACTTTAACATGGTGGAGTAAATTTACACCATGTTAATAGCAGCCCTAACTTTGCGACGTGAAACTAAGACTTGCGCCGACATAACGACGGGAAAAACCTTTGTGGATAGCCGTAACTGCTAATTTGCATACCTGACGCTGGAATACGACGCAAACACCCCCCAGCGGCGGCCGAGGTACTGCATCCTAAGATCCGACGGTGTAAGTCAATTACACCTGTCGGATCTAAGGGCTATCTATGCGTAACTGATTCTATGAATCAGTCACATAGATACTCTGAGAGATACGACGGCGTTTCAGAGAAACGCCGTCGTATCTCTTCTGTGAATCTGGCCCTTTGTGCTCAAATTCCAGTCTCACAACTTTATAAATGTTGAATATCGATAAAATGAAACAAAAAATACAAAAGTGGCTGGAAAAACAGCAAAGTTGAAAACTGGAGAAATTACTAATTTCTGTGCTGGACATCAGTGGCGGCTGGTGCTCAAAATTTTTTTGGGGGGGCGCAAACAAACTAAAAAAAAAAAAAACATCAATTGCAGCCACTGTGCCCATCAAGTGCAGCCACTGTGCCCATCAAACACAGCCACTGTGCCCATAAATTGCTGCCACAGCTACTGTAACCGTTAATTGTTGCCAGTGTGCCCATCAATTGCTGCCAGTGTGCCTGATCTTTTGCTGCCAGTGTGCCCCATCAATTGCTGCCAGTGAGCCCCATCAATTGCTGCCAGTGTGTGCCCATCAATTTCTGCCAGTGTGCCAATCAATTGCTGCCAGTGTGCCCCATCAATTACCGCTAGTGTGTCCCATCAATTGCCGCCAGTTTGCCCCATCAATTGCTGCCAGTTTGCCCCATCAAATGCTGCCAGTGTGCAGTTTTTCAAAGAAAACATCTTTGCTTTAAACGAGTTTCTCTTTCCATCTTCAGCATACATAAACATGCATAAGTAAGTAACTCATAACACTGTGTGAACCTGAAAAAAAAAACATCCCTACCCCCCCCCCCCCCCCCATCCTAGGAGCCTCCTCCCCATTTTATTTTCTCATGCCCCGTACACACCATCACTTTATGTGATGGAAAAAAACGTCATTTTCTGTGAAACAAAAAACGACGTTTTGAAAAACGACACAAAAAATTGAAGCATGCTTCAATTTTTTGTTGTCGTTTTTTACAAGACATAACCTGATTAATGAAGAATCGGATACGCGCAAGGAATTATAATGTAAAATATAATATGAAGGATAAACCGACTTTCCTGTTATGATTTGTGGTTTAAGGGAGGGAGAGGATGGGGTTCCCCTTCTCTCTCCCCCTCTTTTATCTTTTTTTATTTTATTTATTTTTTTCTCTTTTTTTTTTTTCTCTCTCGCCTTTTGGGGGGGGGGGGGGGCTGGGAAAGGGCAGATGCATCACTTGTTTCTCTGTGAGAGAGAGTGAGGACTAAGAAAAGGGTTAGGCCTCGTACAGACAAACAAACATGTACGCTGAAAACGGTCCGGCGGACATGTCTGCCCGGAGATTTCTGTATGATGGCTGTACTCACCATCATACAGAAATCCGCGCGTACTCGATACGCGGTGACGAGGCCGTGCCGTCGCCGCGACGATGACGTGGCGACGTGCACGGCCCAGGCAGTTCAATGCTTCCACGCATGCGTCAAAGTCATTCGACGCATGCGAGGGATGGCGGCCGCTCGGACATGTACGGTAGGTCTGTACAGACGACCGAACATGTCCGACGGACAGGATTCCAGCGGGCATGTTTCTAAACATGTTTAGAAATATTTGCCCGCTCGAAAAAGGCGGGCAAATGTACGGTGGAATCCTGTCCGCTCGGCTGTACAGACGACCGAACATGTCCGCGGACCAGTTTCAGCAGACATGTTCGGTCGTCTGTATGGGGCCTTAGAGTGGGAAGATTTAGTGAGGGAGTTTATGGGAGGGTCCAGAGCGAATATGTATGTATTTTTTTTGTCAAGAGGATTGTATTCATGTTTGTTTTTGGCAGTGTATTTGCCCTGTGCCTTTCCATATGCTGTTTTATGTAAAGAAAAGAAAAAAACAAATAAACATATAAAGTACAAAAAAAAAAAAATTTTGCCTTTCAATAAAAATTTTAACTGAATGGGTTATTGTACAAGGTGATCGTTTAAAATCACTTTAAGGTACAGTATATATAAATCTAACTTTTTTTATTTTTTACAGATAACTTTTATACCTACTTACAGTAAGTGAAAGGAGGAGGGGTTGGAGGTAATTTGAGGAGACCTTGTATTTTACTGCAAGATCGATTTCAATGTTGAACTCCATTCAAACAGCTAAATAAACAGTTAAAGCGGATCTCCACTCTAAAGTGGAGTCCCGCTGATCGGCACCCTCCCCCCCTCCGGTGTCACATTTGACACCTTTCAGGGGGGAGGGGGGTGCAGATACCTGTCTACAGACAGGTATCTGCACCCACTTCCGGCCCTACGATACGGGCAAAAGACGGGTTTTTTCCTCGTTTCCCGTCTGTCCCCCGTTGTGTGCTGGGAACACTCGGCTCCCAGCACACAGCGGGAGCCAATCGGCGGGCGCAGCGCGACTCGCGCATGCGCCGTAGGGAACCGGGCAGTGAAGCCGGAGCGCTTCACTTCCTGGTTCCCTCACCGTGGATGGAGGGGGGAGCAGCAGGGTGACGAGCGATCGGCTCGTCATCTGCTGCGATCACCGCTGGACTCCAGGACAGGTAAGTGTCCTTATATTAAAAGTCAGCAGCTGCAGTATTTGTAGCTGCTGGCTTTTAATATGTTTTTTTAGTGGCACATCCGCTTTAAATACATATATGGGCAATGTTTACTTGCCCAAATATTTGCAATTCCATTCAGCCACTCCTGTGATTCACTCACCTTTAGTGATTTCACTTATCTATTGCAGATAAGGACTACAGCTTGGTCACCTTCCCTTCCCTAACATTTTGATTCAACTGATGAGGTCATCTTCGTTTTAGACTGACAGTGGCGTACAATACAATACATTCTGATTGATTCACATTGGCTGTCATCTCTCCCTCTCTCTCTGAGTCTGAGCTCATAATGCATGCACACAACACGCTGCATTTTAGTTTTAGCTGCAGTGAGGCGCGGTTTGGGACAGTTAATGCATCACACAGTTATTTTATTTATGCACAAAGTGATACTTCATACATGCCTCTGCACAACAGAGTGGTTCTTTGAGTTGATGTGCGGTGACATGTGGGACCTACCTCTACACTGCAATAAAATGTAGCATGTCTGCATGTAGGGTAGGGAGCAGGCGGATGGTACCTCCTCCATGTTTCCCTCCTCGTTGGGTGCCAAGTGTGGGTCACATAGGAGGCCTATCCCTGGGTAGGTTCTTCTGGGCTACACTAGGCACCTTGGGACACTGCCTCTCATATGGGGTACCTTTCACCTCAGGGATGGACTGGCCATTGGGACTACAGGGAGTTTCCCGGTGGGCCGATGGCTCAGTGGGCCGGCTTCAGTGACAGCCGACCACTGCCCTCCTCCGCTCCTCTGTTTCTCCCTTCCTGCAGCGCTCACCTCCTTTCCCTGCCCCCAGCGCTCACCTGGAGGGAACAAAGAAGCAGGGGGAGGAACAGAGGAGCAGGGGGATGACAGAGGAGCATGGGGGAAGGGGACAGACAGCTGACTCAACAGCTATGGCCTGGGAGTTTCTCACTTCTGCCTAATCTTGTCCCATAAGGGGGGGGCACCAAACTGATTATTTGCCCCGGGTGAAATAATGTCTAGCTTCCCCACTGGTACTGCCTATAAGAGTACCAGTACCAGCCTTTCTACTCTAATAAAGTAGAACGGTTAGTGGCTAGTGTAGGGGGAGAGGGGGCTTGGGTGGCCGGGGGGGGTGCGGGAGTTGTCCGGCCGTCATGGGAGAGACCTGTCAAAGTGGGCCAGTCTGGATGAAGTCCAGGGCCAAATTTTTGTCCCAGTCCAGCCCTGCCTTTACTTGAACAGACCACTGAAATCTAGTTGACTCTCTTGATATTGATATATAGGGATGCACTGATACTGTTTTTTTTTTACAAGTGCCAATACTTTTTTTTTAGTACTCGCCGATACTAATTACCAGGGCTGCCATCAGGCAGTACTCAAGTAAGGGGCCCGAGCGTCCCAAGGGGCCGGCTCCACCTATAGCAGGCCTAAAGCTGTGTAAGGGGCCCCAACATTTCTGATGGTTGCCCTGCTAATTACCGATACCAACCTCAACTCTTTTGTGTACATTTAAGCTGTCAGCAATGCTGCAGAGCATTGAAAAGTTATTTACATATTAAATACATTTATTGTTTTTAAATTGTGCGCTTTTTTCAAAGTGAAACGTTAAACGTTTGTGTTTAAGGTGTAAAAATATTAGCGAACAGAGCAAACAAAAAAAAGTTTTAACTATTAATAGCAGTGGCGACTGGTGCTCAATTTTCAAGACTGGCCCCCTTCCCAGCCAGCCATGCCTCCCCCCAGCCTGTGCCCTGAGTGCACCCTTTTTGAAGCCTCCGGATCTAATCTAATCATGTGATTCTAAAAACAAAACAACAAAAAAAACATTGGAATCCATGCGTCCGGCGCCCTGCATGTAGATTAGGGGCCAAACGCATGGATTAGGGGGGGCGGCACCCCTGCGTCCCTAAATGGATAGTTAACTGATTAACAGTATAATACTTCATAAGGTGAACAAAAAACTGGTTCTTCTCCATTAAATAATAATTTAATGGAGAAGGAGAATAAGGAGTTAATTAAGGCTGATTAGAGTAAATAAGGGGTTAAGAAGGTGTTAAACAGGGGAACATTTAATTAACCACTTACCGACCGGGCCATAGCTGACTGATGGCTACAGCGCAGTTGGATAATTCTGGGAGGGCGTGCAATGACGTCCTCCCAGAATTGTGCTCCTGTGCACCCCCTGGGGCGCACACCAGGGAATGTTAGTGACTGCCAAGTTCTCAGGACCTGGCGCGTCACGGATTGGGGTAAAGGGCCAAACCAGTGTCATGTCCAGTTCTCACACGATCGGTGTGAGGAGAGGAGGGTAAAGCTGCAGCTTGAGGCTGCTTGAGTGCAGAGCAGTGCCCAGGAGTGCCACATCAGTGCCAAGAAGTGCCTTAGCAGTGCCCGATCAGAGCAAAGCAGTGCCTATCATAGCTCAGCAGTGCCAAGGAGTGCCCCATCAGAGACAGGAGTGCACATCAGACCCCATCAGTGCCAAGGAGTGCCCCATCAGTGCCAAACAGTGCCCAGGAGTTCCACATCTGTTCTCCAGCAGTGCCCAGGACTGTCACATCTGTGCCCCAGCAGTACTCTACAGTGCCACTAAAGTGCCCATTTGTGCCAATACAGTGCCTATCAGTGCCACCTTATAAGTCACAGGTGTCAAACACAAGGCCCTCCAGGCCATTTCATGTGGCCCTCGCACCTTTCCTGCAGCAGCAGATGAGCTCGGCCCTCCTCTGGTCCTCCTCCAGACCCCTACTTTCTGCTTTCAAGCAATGCATCCAGCTTCTTCCCTGCAGCATAAGGAAAGAGGGTGGGGTGCACTGTGATGTAAGGGAGAGTAAGGGACTCAACTTCTGATGGTAGGGTGGCTCTTGACATCTAATGTAAGGGAAGGGGATGCGCTGGACATCTAATCTTACAGATACAACCGGCCCTTTTGAGGACAATCATAATGCTGATGCGGCCCACGATGAAATTGAGTTTGACACCCCTGCTATAAGTGGATCCTCATCAGCGCCTGTCAGTGCTGTAAAAATGGGTATAAAATGCCTTGAAAAATGCTTTTCATCTTCTTTCCACATTTTCCAAAAACATGTGGAAAAAAAATAACATGTTCAAAAGATTCATAATGTCTCATAGATTATATGTTGGAATGTTTCCTTTCCAAACTGGGGTCATTTTGTGGGAGTTTCCATTTTCCTGGTGTTCCAGGGACAATGGAAACTGCAATAGGTAGTCAGAAAATTAGATGTGTAATTTATGCTCCCAGAACGCCTAATGGTACTGGCTGCATGTTGGGCCTCTGGGTCTATACTATATTATAGAGGGGGGTGTCTGCACTGAGGGGGGTTTATACTGATAGCGGGAAGGGCTCTGCACTAAGGGAGGGCTATACTTATAGAGGGGCGTCTGCACTGAGGGGGAGTATATTCTGATGAAGGGGGTCTATACTGCTAGAGGGGGGTCTGCACTGAGGGAGGTCTATACTGATAGAGGGGGTCTGCACTGAGGGGGGTGTATACTGATTAAGGGGGATCTGTACTGATGGAGGGGGGTCTTTACTGTGGGAAGATGGTCTGTACTTAGTGGGTGGCGTGTAAACTGAAGAAGGGAGGTCTGTACAAAGGGAGGGGGATCTATACTTAGTAAGGGGGGTCTTTTCCTGCGGGAGGGGAGGATCTATACTGTGGGAGGGGGGGGGGGTCTGTACTTAATGTAAGACTATAGTTGGTTGGGGGGGGGGGGGTGACACCATGTTTTTCTTTCCCGGGTGACACCAATGCTATTGACGCCACTGGGTGTGATCAGGTGTGATACATTTTTAGTTATTGACACCATAGCTTGTAGACCAGGGGTGCCCAACCTTTTGAAGAGCGAGGGCCACTTAAGCAACTTGATAACCAGTCGTGGGCCACAATGAGCGGAGCAGGTGGATGACAGGTCATAGCTACTCTATAGGCCCTCCGATCCGATCTGCACAGATGGAAGGGGACGAATTCCCTTCTATTTTTTTTTTTAGAGGATTGGATTTGAGGTAGGCAGGCGTAAACGGACAGAAGTCTGTTTACATTTTCCGCTCTGTAGAGGTGAATTGAGGGTCCAATTGGGTAGGGTCGATCCTGTGAAAAGGGCTTAAGACTGCTTTCACACTGATGTGGTGCAGTTTACCCACACCATGGGTGCAGCGTAGTGCACCTATGTCTAACCCACGGGTTAGCTAACTTTGCCATAGACTCTGCCTGTGGCAAAAGTTGGCACTCTACAGGAAGCATTGGCTTATGAAGCTCTGCTAATTACTAATGTATACAGAAATTATTTTTTTTACAAAATGTGCGTCTTTTTTTATTTATAGCGCAAAAAAAAAAAAATCCAGGAGGTGATTAAATACCACCAAAATAAAGCTCTATTTGTGTGAAAAAAAGTACAAAAATGTCATATGGGTACAATGTTGCATGACTGAGTAATTGTCATTCAAAATGTGAGAGCATTGAAAGCTGAAATTGGCCTAGTTAGGAAGGGTTTTTTTTTTTTACTCCCCTGGAAATACTTGTTGCTATGGGTTCCCACGAAATCTGCCTTCTGAATCACCTCGGTTTGTGTCGTCATCTCCCTCGGCTCCTTAGTGCGCTAAAGCAAAATGGAAGGATGAGGTAAGTGAAGGAGGACTGCACTAAGATAAAGGAAACTATTTAGGGAAAACATTTTTTTCCTTTATAACCCCTTTAACCAGTTCCCGACCCCCGCATGTACATATACGTCCACAATATGGCACGTACAGGCACATGGGCGTACACGTACGTCCTCGCCTATTAGCGGGTGGGGGGTCCGATCGGGACCCCCCCCGCTACATGCGGAGGTCGGGTCCGCTCGGGGAGCGATCCGGGACCACGGCGCGGCTATTTGTTTATAGCCGCTCCGTCGCGATCGCTCCCCGGAGCTGAAGAACGGGGAGAGCCGTGTGTAAACACGGCTTCCCCGTCCTTCACTATGGCGGCGCATCGATCCCGTCATTCCCTTTATAGGGAAGACACGATCGATGACGTCATTCCTACAGCCACACCCCCAAACAGTTGTAAACACATAC